>NC_041383.1:647789076-647882983 GCF_002162155.2 Triticum dicoccoides | reverse complement strand
CCCGCTTATCCCTAGCGGATCTTGTTACTCTTGGGTGTTTGAAACACCCTAGACGGTTGAGGTCACCTCGAAGCCATACTCCATTGTGGTGAAGCTTCGTGGTGTTGTTGGGAGCCTCCAAGTGTTGTGGAGATTGCCCCAACCTTGTTTGTAAAGGTTCGGTCGCCGCCTTCAAGGGCACCAATAGTGGAATCACGTCATCTCGCATTGTGTGAGGGCGTGAGGAGAATACGGTGGCCCTAGTGGCTTCTTGGGGAGCATTGTGCCTCCACACCGCTCTAACGGAGACGTACTTCCACTCAAAAGGAAGGAACTTCGGTAACACATCCTCGTCTCCACCGGCTCCACTCTTGGTTATCTCACGCCTTTACTTTTGCAAGCTTACTTGTGTTGTTTCCCTTACTTGCTCGTGTGCTTGTTGTTGTCGCATCATATAGGTTGTTCACCTAGTTGCATATCTAGACAACCTACTTTGATGCAAACTTTAATTTGGTAAAGAAAAACTAAAAATTGTTAGTTGCCTATTCACCCCCACCCCTCTAGTCAACCATATAGATCCTTTCAGCGGGCCTCAGCGAATTCCTCCATGACCAGCTCGAACAGTATCTCTTACTCACCAATACTTTTGTGCACATATTTTACTTTCATCCTAAGAAATCACCTCCCTCAGTAGAGTTTCATTTATATGATGAGGATAGGGAGATGTCACTATGTGAATTTTGTGCGGTATGCAAGATACCCTTCGAGGGCAGCTTAGAGGAACCACATCGTAAAGATGTGGATGGATTTATTGATACGATTACTGTAGGGGAAATGAGGAAGGTTTCCGATGCAAGAATTACTAGCATACACTTCCCTGTTTTACATTACTTTGCAATATTTGCTAGTAGATGCTTAATTGGTCACGGAAACTGTGGAAACCTTAGTGTTCCTGATATTATCATTTTGTTCCATGCTTTATTTCATGATAACTCTTTTAGTATGGGCGCTATTGTTGCTAAATGGTTAAGCCTGAACCGTACAAAGGGCCCAATCCTTTGGAGGCATCTATGCTTCACGCCTTGCTAAACACTTTAGGATACCTATTAGGCATTATGAGAAAGAGGAAAAGTTGCTGCCTCCTACCTTTCTAGATTATAAGAGCATGGTAGCACATGAGTTTATTGTTAAAAATGATGAGAAGATGCTTAAGTATAATTTGAGATTTCATAAGAAACATAGTGAGACTATTATCTTGCCTGCACCCTCTTTGTGTGACTTAACTGCATGCACTTACCTCGTTTTTCCGGAGGCCGTTTATGCGTACCGGGCACTACTAGGGAAAACCTTATACACAGAAATTTAGCAACAGCGCGGGTCAAAAAAGCGCGCTAGTGCTATATAGCAGTAGCGATTTAAGAGAAACCGCTCTACAGATACAAACTTAGCATTAGCGCTGGTAGTCGCGAAAGCGCTACTACTAATATTCCCATTGGCAGAATGATAGGCTACGCATAGCAGTAGCGGGCTTAGATGAAACGCGCTACCGCTAGGGCATAATTAGCAGCGCGTTTCCAGGGAAGAGCGCTACTACTAACGGCAATAAAATAAGATGAAAAACAAATATAAAAGTAAATGAAAATGAAAGAAATAGAAAAAGGAGAAAGGAAAAAATAAAATGTAAAGCAAAATAAACGAAAAAGCGAAAAATCGGAGGAAGGCATAGCAGCAGCGTTTGTTTGTAAGAGGCGCTATAGCTAACGTAGCTGCAGCGCGTGTCCTAGACCCCCGCTATAGAAACAGAAAAGGAAATTAAAAAAGGAAGAAATTTACATAGCTATAGCAGCAGCGCGTTTTGCAGAAACCGCTATAGCTATCTTAGCGATAGCGCGTTTTGCCAAACACGCTACCGCTAAGTTTGAGTTAACCAAAAAACTGTTTCCCCCCGGCCACTTCTCCCCCAAATCCCTCAACCCACCCCACGCGCCGCCGTCTCCCTGATTCACCGTTGCCCCACTTCGCCGTCGACGTCGACGCCACCAGAGCCGTGCGACGTCGACGACACCGGAGCCGCCCCCAACGCCACGGAGCCGCGCGGCCTCGTCAACGCCACCGGAGCCGCCATCGATGCCACCTTCCTTGCCGTCACCGGAGACGCCCATGCCTCCCTCGCCGTCACCAGAGACGCCCCTGCCTTCCTCGCCGTCACCGGAGACGCCCCTGCCTCCCTCGCCACCACTGCCTCCGTCGCCACCACCGCAGCCATCATCTGTAAGCCCCCACCCCTCCTCTCTCTCTCATGCATATAGGTTAGCCAGTTTAATTAGGTTAATTATCTAGGTTAGGGCAAAAATTTAGTTAGGGCTTTGACAGAGAAGTAGTTAGGTTAACTAGTTTAATTAGATTAATTATCTAGGTTAGTGCAAAAACTTAGTTAGGGCTTTGACAGAGAACTAGTCAGGTTAACTAGTTTAATTAGGTTAATTATCCAGGTTAATTAGTGCAAAAAATTATTTTAGGCTTTGACAGAGAACTAGCTGCGTTAACTAGTTTAATTAGGGTTAATTATCTAGGTAAACTAGATTAACTAACTAGGTTAAATAGGTAGGTTAATTAGGTTCATTGGATTAACAAGCTAGGTTAAGTAGATTGGCAAAGGTTTTTGATTTTTGAAAAGACCACTATTTTTCAAGGAAAAGAATTTAGGCAAATTTTATTTTTCATTGAAGTGGTCATGTTATATCTTTTCATTGAAGTTGTTCGATTGTGCCCAAGTGGCTTTGTTGTTTCCAGGGAATGATGCTGAGTGGCCTATGTGTTGCTGGAATGTTGATTCATTTCTGTTCCGGCAAATTTCAGGTTCTCGATTTGTCCACTTTTTAGCAAAGGTCATGCCGAAATTTCCCGTGAATTTCGGCATGACTTGTGCTACAAACTAGGACATATCGAGTGCCCGGGATTTGCCGCACCAGGAAGGAGTCAACATTCCTGCAAAACAATAGTCCTTTTTTATGTCATTATTCATTTTATTAGGTCTAGAATTAATTGACTAGATTTAATCATAGGAAACATGGCTAGCAACGATGAAGGATAGGGTTCTGGTGATTGCGACGATGTCTACCGGGTGGTAGACGAATTTTTTAGCCTTACCGACGATCAACAGATGTTGTTGCTGGGCCCACCGGTGGCATCGGGGACTGAGACCGACATGCAGACCGGTGCTGAGACCGACACACAGACCAGTGCTGAGACTAAGACCGGCTCTGAGATTCAGACCGGCATCGAGACCGGCGCTGAGACCGGTGCTGCCTCGGGGAGCGGAGCCGGTATAGAACCGAAAGCAAAGAGGCAACGGGTTCCTAACAAACTCAGGACTACTAGACTGGTGGTCACGGAGGTGGACGACGGCAATTTTGAGCCAAAGGCGCCCGAGGAAGTGCGTGCGTGCTACGGCAATCAAATAGGCTGCATCATACGGACAACCGCCACCATCAACGATGAGAATCTAAAGAAGATAGAAAATATGAGGAGCTCCCTCCTAAAGAAGTTTCACCAGATATTCTTGTTCCCGGGCCGGAATGAGAAGGATTATGAAGATCCAGACAAGGACCCGGCAATGAAGAAGATAAACAAACACGCCATGACCAAGTTTAGCAACGCGTTGGCCGCCTGGAAAAATCGAGTGAAAGCAAAGATCAACGACGGGGAACCCTACTCTGAGATTGTAAAGGATAGTCCGACAATCACGGAAGAGCAGTTTCAAATATTCAAGGAGGCTTGCGAGGCCGAAGCTGCCAAAGAAAAGTCTAAGTACATGAAGGGGCTTCAAAAGAGGAACATTGGGACCCACCACCTTGGAAGCCGTGGTTACGGCGGAAAGAGGTCCAAATGGGCCAAGGAGGACGCGGAAGCCGCGAGTCTGGGCATCCCAGACCCCTTGGCGGATTTCACCGTCCCGCGGGAGCGTGACGTCCTGAGGGCCCGGCACCATTGGGACCCAGTGAAGAAGGTTTACAAGACAACACCGGTCATTACAGAGTTCATGAGACTGCTGGTAATTTTAGTTTCTGATCAATTCGACTGCACACATTAGTCATATTTGTAAATGATCCTTGTGCCTTTTGCAGAGAGAGCAGCACCGGATTGCGGCCGAAAGTGACTCGCCGTCTGAGGCATTGGCGAGGCCCAAGTGGGACACTCCATTCAACCGGGTGTTGAACATATTGAAACAACAACCGGTGGATACTCGACCATCGTATGGATGCGTGCACGGTGTCGGAGACGGCGCCACGTGGAAGAAGTACTACCGTGAGACCACGGAGGAGAAAAAGGAAAGACGGAGGTTAACTGAAGAAAGCATCGACAAGAAGGTTGAGATTGCGGTTGAGAAGAAATCATCTCAGACAGTCGCAACAGCGGTAGCTGCCGCAAAATAGGCGATTGCAGATATATCTACTTCCTTGGTGACGGGCATTTACACTTGGACAAGGCAAAATCCAGAAAAAAATGCAGAGGACTTTCCCCTTGCTGACTTCTTGGCTGCACCTGCTCGCGCACCGGCTCCCGCACCGGCTCCCGCACTGGCTCCCGCACCGGACGTGCTCGTTGGTGCCTCCTCTTTGGCTGAGCTCGACGCCCTCACGGTATCTGCCACACCGGCCCCCTTCAATATAAATGTATAATCTCCCGTTTTCGTTGCCTTTCGGATGTCTCATGTCGCAGACTTTTCTTTGCAGGCCCACGAAACCCCGTGCACCATATTGTACACCATCGGCAAACAGAAGGTGGACGTGGGGAAGGGGACGATAATGGAGCCAAAGGAACCATTGTTCCACAGCCGGTCGATCCCCCCGAACGTCTTCAAGGTTTCCGTGGCCAGTGTCAAACCGGGCCACGAGAATTTGCCTCCTCTAATACTAGTGGGGGATGACGACGAGACCCCGCGGCGGCTTGGTGATTGTTGCAATGGGTGGGTCCTGTTGTGGCCAAAGAGTCTGCTTCGTCTGGAGGCGGCCGGGAGCACACCCACGAGCATGCAGCCTCAGCAAGGTATGAACATCAACACCCCACCTACCCAATTAGTGTCGGGTGTCAGGTTGGGTGATAGCGGACGGGGTAAGCAGGTGGCTCCATTAGTCGCTGATGACGTCGCCATGGATGAGGATGAGGATGACGATGGCGCTGAACAGTATGTCTATATTGGCGCCTCCTCAGGGTTTGAGCATCATGAGTCGGTGCCTGAATTACCGTCTCAACGTATTATTGACGACCATCCGGTGGTAAAGAAGCCTAGGAAGAGAGCGAGGAAAGGCAAAAAAGCTGATTCTATGATCCAGCCGCCTCAGCAGCCTCGGCTTCAGGACCATGTAGATATCCCCGATGCTGATAAATGGCATATCCCCGGTCGACCAATCCTACCTGAAACAGTGCTACGGGCCAGATTCGGCGATGTAAGGAGACTTCATGACGATGTGCTACGGGTAGAGAAAGGCCTCATCACCTCGAAAGATCCAGGATACCCACTCTACGTGGTTAACGTTCCGCGGCAAATGTCGTACGTCGACGGCTTCCCCGCGGATAAGTTCTTCCTCCAATTTGATTACATATTCGACATGTTTCACGTCAAGAAGCTGGATTTTACATTTGTCCGCCTTTATGCCTTGCACATGAACTACATCATTGGGGTTGAGCAGATACGTTTTATCTGTGTCGCTGACCTGTACTACATGCACGAGGGCTTCTTGGGAGTCTGTGCACAACATCGTGAATACGCGAGGGATTACATCGTCAGTTTCATGCTCGCCAATAAGGACAAGGAGGCAATTCTTGTGCCTTATCATCCCGTGTAAGTCATCCGCACTGCTATCCTTCCTTCGATTTCAATAATTCATTTCACGGTGGAGGATAATTAATTTGAGGTGTACTTATTTTGCGCAACGGCGGGCGCGCCGTCCTCATCATCCTCTACCCCCGATTCTCCCACGCTCTTTACTTGGACTCGTCGAAGAACATTCACAAAAAGGATTACACCCACATCAAAGATGTTCTCGACAGTGCTATGTTTTACTACCAAGCAAGGGGTGGAGAGGTTAGGGACATGAAGAGAAGGGGCGGCAGGGCCGCCTTCAGCCATAAGACCGACTTTTGCTGCATCCAGCAACCGAACGATTCTCTTAATGATGGATTCTATGTCCTACACCACATGCTGGAGTACAGACGAGATCACCAGAACCTTCACATGGCACCTAGATCTGGCGATGCCCATATTCTGCAATGGGCAAAGGACATAGGAGATATCGAGGATCATCGACTTCGAGCTGAGTTCTATAACATCCAGCGCGAACTTGCCCAAATCATCATGAATGAGGTCATCGGAAAAACAAGGATGTTCCATGCAGAAGGACAAATGTCGCGGGAAGACGTCCGAACATGGATAGCCTCTCAGCGTCTCGACATGAAGCCTTTCACTAAGATCGATGACTATCTCCCTGACATGGATGGATGGCATGACATGATGGAGTGATTGTCGATATATGACAATGTGTCCGTTTAGTCCATACTTTCTTTTATGACAAAACTTTGAGTTATGCACGGTGAAACTTTATTTGTGATGTAAGTAAACCGTCCTCCTCCTCGACTAGCGAAAATCACTCTAGTTAGGTCATTTTGAGTACGATGAACTTTGTTATTTATGCTTATGATATGTTGTTTCTATTTTTGCCAAGTCTGTCTCTTTCTGTTGCTCAACTATATATGTTGCATATCATCGACTCATGTGACGATGCAGGTGCATAGATCATAGATGGCGAAGAAGTGCTACGCCAGGAGTATATATACGACAAGTGGCCGGAGTGTTAGGCCCAGGTGTACCGGTTTTCGGTTTCCGAGCGACACGCAGTACTTAGTTTAGGTTCACGCTAATGCGAGAGAGGGATACGAACTCATGTACTCAAAGTGATAGCTATTCTCGCGTATATCATTGTTTAGATGGATGACGATGTATTTGCAAGTAATCGAGACTTGTATCGCTATTTTCGAGATTGATGACGAGAGACCACTTTGTGTTGGATGATGATTACGATGATGACATGATTTGATGAGACTAATTGTATGTATATGCTATGATTACATTTGTATGTGGATGATATGCTAAAGATTATTGTATAAAGCCTATTCAAATAGAAAACAAATATGCAGGAAAAAAACTAATAAAACTAGTAGTAGCGAGGGGGGAAATTTAGCAGTAGCGCCGACTTACCAGTAGCGCTTCCTGCTGAAAAGCGCTGCAGATAATATCAGTAGCGCCTTTTTCCAACGAGTGCTACAGCTATTCATCAGTAGCAGTAGCGTGGTTCAACAGGCGCTACTGCTATACGTTAGCTGTAGCGCCTTATTAGTAGCGCCGGTACCCGCGCTACTGAGAGGGCCAAAACCCGCGCTGCTGCTAGGCTTTTCCCTAGTAGTGGGGGCTAGACATCAGCTCCAGAGCCTGAGCCGGAACCACCACTTGACCCTTATCGACCGTACTTTTATCAGTGGGATCCGGAGGAGATCGCCAGCCAGTGGAAGCATGATGACACTCCTCAGTACATCGGAGAGAGTAGCCGTGATCCATGGGCATAGACCAACTTAGGCCAACAGCCTAAGCTTGGGGGAGTACGTATTTCTCATCGACATTACATTATGTTCACACACTCATTTCAGTTGTCGGTGCCCATACTTTTTCATTGTACTATCCATGCTAGTTTAATTTCATTTTCTAGCTTTCCTCTTGTGTGTTTGAATAACCTTACGATAAAACAAAAAAAATTAGTTGTAGCTTTTAGCTAGTTACTTTCCATGCTTGTAGTAGTAGTAATTAAAATAAAACCCCAAAAGATTTCTCGTTCTTCTTTTGCTTGCTGGGAGCTTTCCTGTGTAAATAGTTTTATTCTTTTTCTTTTCTTTGGGGGTCGAGAGGAGAAGACCATGATGAAAATGTTGAGTGGCTCTTATATGCATTATTGTTGATTTAACCAAGAGCCCATATTACCTTGTCTTCTCCCTTGAGTTGAATGCTTGCAGATTCCAACTTAGTCCAATGCACGTGCACTATTATTATTATCCACACCGTTCGGTCGTGCAAGTGAAAGGCAATAATGATGATATATGATGAAATGATTGAGATGAGAGAAGCTGGTATGAACTCGACCTTTCTTGTTTTTGTAAATATGATTAGTTCATCGTTCCTGATTCAGCCTATTATGAATAAACATGCTTGAAATGACAATTAGAGATTATAGTTGCTTGTGCCATGCTTAATTATCTAGGAGCTTATAATGGTTTACCTTGCATGCCAACATGCTACTAAAATGGTTGTGATGTGGTATGATAGGGTGGTATCCTCCTTTGAATGATTCGAGTGACTTGACTTGGCACATGTTCACGCATGTAGTTGAAACAAAATCAACATAGCTTTCATGATATTTCTGTTCATGGTGGATTATATCCTACTCATGCTTGCACTTAGTGTTGATTAATTTTAATGCATGTTCATGACTGTTATCGCTCTCTAGTTGGTCGCTTCCCAGTCTCTTTCTAGCCTTCACCTGTACTAAGCGGGAATACTGCTTATGCATCCAAACTCCATAAACCCCAAAGTTATTCCATATGAGTCCACCATACCTTCCTATATGCGGTATTTACCTGCCGTTCCAAGTAAATTTGTATGTGCCAAACTCCAAACCTTCAAATGAAATTCTGTTTTGTATGCTCGAACAACTCATGTATCAACTAGGGCTGTCTGTATCTTCCATGTTAGGAAGGTTATTCTCAAGAGGAGTGGACTCCGCTCCTCACTCACGAGAAAATGGCTGGTAATCGGGATGCCCAGTCCCATGCTCAAATCAAATCAAAATAATTGCAAACAAAACGCCCCCAGGATTGTTGTTAGTTGGAGGCACCCATTGTTTCGGGCAAGCCGTGGATTGATGCTAGCTTGTTAGTGGAGGGGGAGTAAAAACTTTACCATTCTGTTTGGGAACCGCCTATAATGTGTATAGCATGGAAGATATCGAGATCTCTCAGTTGTTATGTTGACAATGAAAGTATACCGCACAAAATACTATTTATCTCTATTTCAAAATTGAGCTCTGGCACCTCTACAAATCCCTGCTTCCCTCTGCGAAGGGCCTATCTATTTACTTTTATGTTGAGTCATCACCCTCTTATTAAAAAGCACCAGTTTGAGGGCACCGTTGTCATTTGCATGCATTACTATTAATTTATATTGGGTATGACTATGACTGGATCTTTTTTACCATGAATTACAATGTTTAGTCGGTCCTTGATCTTTAAAGGTGCACTGCATTTATGTTTTGCGGTCTCGGAAAGGGCTAGCGAGATACCATCTTGTTATATCATATCATGATTGTTTTGAGAAAGTGTTGTCATCCGAGATTTAATATTATTGCCCGCTAGTTGATTATGCCATTGATATGAGTAAACATGAGACCTAAGTGCTATTGTGAATATGGTTAGTTCATAATCTTTGCTGAAAGCTTGAATGCTGGCTTTACATATTTGCAACAACAAGAGCAAACAGAGTTTGTAAAAGTTTTTCTTTATCACTTTCAGTTTGCCAACTGAATTGCTTGAGGACAAGCAAAGGTTTAGGCTTGGGGGAGTTGATACGTCTCCGTCGTATCTACTTTTCCAAACACTTTTGCCCTTGTTTTGGACTCTAACTTGCATGATTTGAATGAAACTAACCTGGACTGACGCTGTTTTCAGGAGAACTGCCATGGTGTTATTTTTGTGCAGAAATAAAAGTTCTCAGAATGACCTAAAAATCCACGGAGCAACTTTTTGGAATTAATAAAAAATATTGGCGAAAGAATCAGCGTCAGGGGGGCCACACCCTGTACACGAGGGTGGGGGGTGCCCCCCCCCTAGGGCGCGCCCCCAGCCTCGTGGGCCCCCTAAAGCTCCACCGACCTCAACTCCAATTCCATATATCCACGTTTGTGGAGAAAAAATCAGAGAAAAAGATTTATTGCATTTTATGATACGGAGCCGCCGCCAAGCCCTAATCAATCTCGGGAGAGCCGATCTGGAGTCCGTTCAGGGCTCCGGAGAGGGGATTCGTCACCGTCGTCATCATCAACCATCCTCCATCACCAATTTCATGATGCTCATCGCCGTGCGTGAGTAATTCCATCGTAGGCTTGCTGGACGGTGATGGGTTGGATGAGATTTACCATGTAATCAAGTTAGTTTTGTTAGGGTTTGATCCCTAGCATCCACTATGTTCTGACATTGATGTTGCTATGACTTTGCTATGCTTAATTCTTTTCACTAGGGCCCGAGTGTCATGATTTCAGATCTGAACCTATTATGTTTGCATGAATATATGTTAGTTCTTGATCCTATCTTGCAAGTCTATAGTCACCTATTATGTGTTATGATCCGTTAACCCCGAAGTGAAAATAATTGGGATACTTACCGGCGATGAGCGTAGTTTGAGGAGTTCATGTATTCATTAAATGTTAATGTTTTCGTCCAGTACTCTATTAAAAGGATGCCTTAATATCCCTTAGTTTCCAATAGGACCCCGCTGCCACGGGAGGGTAGGACAAAAGATGTCATGCAAGTTCTTTTCCATAAGCACGTATGACTATATTTAGAATACATGCCTACATTACATTGATGAACTGGAGCTAGTTCTGTGTCACCCTATGTTATAACTATTACATGAGGAATCGCATCCGACATAATTATCCATCATTGATCCAATGCCTACGAGCTTTTCACATATTGTTCTTTGCTTATTTACTTTACCGTAGCCACTGTTACAATTACTACAAAACTGCTGTTGTTACTTCTGCTACTGTTACCATTACTTCCATGCTACTTTTCTACTAAATACTTTGCTATAGATACTAAGTTAGCCAGGTGTGGTTGAATTGACAACTCAACTGCTAATACTTGGGAATGTTCTTTGGCTCCCCTTGTGTCGAATCAATAAATTTGGGTTGAATACTCTACCCTCGAAAACTGTTGCGATCCCCTATACTTGTGGGTTATCAGGGGGCCCCACAGGGAGTCCATGAGGCAGGGGGCGCGCCCTAGGGGGGCGCCCTCCACCCTCGTGGTGGCCTCGGGACTCCCCTCCGGTAGATTTTTGTTCCAATATTTTTTATATTTTCCAAAAATATTCTACGTTGATTTTCAGCGCATTCCGAGAACTATTATTTCTGCACAAAGACAACACCATGGTAGTTCTGCTGAAAACAGGGTCAGTCCGGGTTAGTTCTAATCAAATCATACCAAAATCATGTAAAACTATTATAAACATGGCATGAATACTTCATAAATTATAGATACGTTGGAGACGTATCACTTCTTCACCGGAAGAGCGCTCATAGTAGACCTCGCTGAAGGGACTTGCCCGGAGAGGGTTGGAAAATGCAGTGCTTGGTGCGAAGCCTTCGGGGAGCCATGAGCGACTTGTCGATCTAGATCTGTCAGAAAAATAGGCCGAAATAAGAACAGAGGAGAAACTTGTGATACAGAGGACAAAAGAGCGAGAAGTATATATAATGAATTTTTCACGTGCATGACAAGTAACCAGGGAGAAAACAGAGTCAGGACATGGAAGTCACGAGCTCAGGGGCGCGCCACATGGGTTCGTCGCTCCGTCCTGCATTTTCCTGATTGTTTATAATTTTCCTAATGGTGCCCAAGAGAACCTTGTGTACGGTTTGATCGCACGTCCATCGAGTTGTTGTTGTGGTCGGTAATTCTCTCTCAAAACATGGTCTTGGTTTCACACATTCCAATCGCTGCATCCATGGAAATCGCGCACCAAGCATCACAAAGAGCAATATCCTCCTTGTGGTTGTAGTTTTGGGTGCGACACCTTGGCACCTTCGTGCTTGCTTCGGTCACCTCCATAACCTCCTCTTTCTCATCCATCACCTCTTCAGTCTCCTCCTGTTCCCCGGTCACCTCTTGATCCATGTCTTGGGTGGCCTCCGAATGATCCCAAAACGAGTCGCAGTTGAGCTCATCAAGTCCAACGGCGGCCGAGGACTCCAAGGAGGCAAGGAATCCAGTCGTGTGCATTTCCGCACTACATAAACAAAGCAAACACTACCAACAATCACTACTGGCCACCAAAAATCACTATCAGATACTAATGATACGCCTCCAATGTATCTATAATTTTTGATTGTTCAATGCTATTATATTACCCGTTTTGGATGTTTATGGGCTTTACTATACACTTTTATATCATTTTTGGGACTAACCTATTGTAGGACCTTGAGAAGAGGTGTCTAGAGGGGGGGTGATTAGACACTACGTACCAAAGTTGCAGTTTTTAACTTCTTTAAGTTTAAGTGGAGTTTAGGCACAAGTTTAACATTCACAATACATAACAAGCAAGCATGCAAAGAGTATATGAGCAGCGGAAATTAAAGCATGCAACTTGCAAGAATGTAAAGGGAAGGGTTTTGGAGGATTCAAACGCAATTGGAGACACAGATGTTTTTGTCGTGGTTCCGATAGGTGGTGCTATCGTACATCCACGTTGATGGAGACTTGAACCCACAAAGGGTAATGGTTGCGCGAGTCCACGGAGGGCTCCACCCACGAAGGGTCCACGAAGAAGCAACCTTGTCTATCCTACCATGACCGTCGCCCACGAAGGACTTTCCTCACTAGCGGTAGATCTTCACGAAGTAGGCGATCTCCTTGCCCTTACAAACTCCTTGGTTCAACTCCACAATCTTGTCAGAGGCTCCCAAGTGACACCTAGCCAATATAGGAGACACCACTCTCCAAGAAGTAACAAATGGTGCGTTGATGATGAACTCCTTGCCCTTGTGCTTCAAATGATAGTCTCCCCAACACTCAACTCTCTCTCATAGGATTTGGATCTGGTGGAAAGAAGATTTGAGTGGAAAGCAACTTGGGGAAGGCTAGAGATCAAGATTCATATGGTAGGAATGGAATATCTTGGCCTCAACACATGAGTAAGTGATTCTCTCTCAGAACTGGTAAGTTGGAAGTGTAGGTTTGTTCTGATGGCTCTCTCCACGAATGAAGAGGAGGTGGAGGGGTATATATAGACTCCACACAAAATCTAACCATTACACATAATTTACCAAACTCGGTGGGACCGAATCAACAAACTCGGTCGGACCGATTTAGCAAATCTAGTGACCGTTAGGATTTTCGGTGGGACCAACATGCAACTCGGTAAGACCGATATGGTTAGGGTTAGGGCATAACGTAATCTCGGTGAGACCGATTACACAAACTCGGTGAGACCGATTTTGGTAATTAGCTAACCAGCGAGTTGGTCAGGCAAACTCGGTGGGACCGATTACCTAAACTCGGTGGGACCGATTTTGGTAATAAGTTAACCAGAGAGTTTGCATTGTAATCTCGGTAGTACCGATTGCTCAAACTCAGTGAGACCGATTTTGGTAATGGACATACACAGAGAGATTACAATCTCATCTTGGTGAGACCGAGATCCCTAACGGTGAGACCCATTTGGCTAGGGTTTGTGGCAGTGGCTAAGACATTTGAACTCGGTGGCGCCGGATAGAAAGAATCGGTGGGGCCGAGTTTGACTTTAGGTTTAGGTCATATGTATGGACGTGGGAAAGTAGTTGAGGGTTTTGGAGCATATCACTAAGCACTGTGGAGCAAGAAACTCATTAAGCAACACCTCATCCCTTCTTGATAGTATTGGCTTTTCCTATAGACTCAATGTGATCTTGGATCACTAAAATGGAAAATGAAAAGTCTTGAGCTTGAAGCTTGAGCCAATCCTTTGTCCTTAGCATCTAGAAGGAGTTCCCACATCCTTTAGTCCATGCCACTCCATTGTTGAACTTATCTGAAACATGCTAGATAAAAGTGTTAGTCCAACAAGAGATATGTTGACATAAATTACCAAAACCACCTAGGGAGCACTTGTGCTTTCACCTATTAACCGGAGGCCCAGCCCAAATTGTTGTTTTTTTGCCTATTTCAGTGTTTCGCAGAAACGGAATATCAAACGGAGTCCAAATGGAATGAAACCTTCAGGAGAGTTATTTTTGGAACAAACGCAATCCAAGAGACTTGGACTAGACGTCAAGAAGTAAACGAGGCGGCCATGAGCGTCCAGGGCGCGCCCTAGGGGGTTGGGCGCACCCCCCACCCTTGTGGGCCCCTCGCGGCTCCCCTGACCGACTTCCTTCACCTATATATACTTGCATACGTTGGAAACATCAAGGAGCACCATGAAACCCTATTTCCACTGTCGCAACCTTCTATACCCGTGAGATCCCACCTTGAAGCCTTTTCCGGTGCTCCGCCGGAGGGGAATCGATCACGGAGGGGCTTCTACATCAACACCATATACTCTCCCATGAGTTGTGAGTAGTTTATCGCAGACCTTCGGGTCCATAGTTATTATCTAGCTGGATTCTTCTCTCTCCTTGAATCTCAATACAAACTTCTCCTCGATCTTCTTGGAGATCTATTCAATGTAGCTCTTTTTGCGGTGTGTTTGTTGAGATCCAATGAATTGTGGGTTTATGGTCAAGTTTATCTATGAGAAATATTTGAATCTCCTCTGAATTCTTTTATGTACGATTGGTTATCTTTGCAAATCTCTTCGAATTATCAGTTTGGTTTGGCCTACTAGATTGATCTTTCTTGCAATAGGATAAGTGCTTAGTTTTGGGTTCAATCTTGTGGTGTCCTTTCCCAGTGACAGCAGGGGCAGCAAGGCACGTATTGTATTGTTGCCATCGAGGATAAAAAGATGGGGTTTATATCATATTTCTTGAGTTTATCCCTCTACATCATGTCATCTTGCCTAATGTGTTACTTTGTTCTTATGAACTTAATACTCTAGATGCATGCTGGATAGCGGTCGATGTGTGGAGTAATAGTAGTAGATGCAGAATCGTTTTGATCTACTTGTCGCGGACGTGATGCCTATATACATGATCATGCCTAGATATTCTCATAACTATGCACTTTTCTATCAATTGCTCGACAATAATTTGTTCATCCACCGTAATACTTATGTTATCTTGAGAGAAGCCACAAGTGAAACCTATGCCCCCCGGGTCAATTTTCCATCATATAAGTTTCCAATCTACTTTATTTTGCAATCTTTACTTTTCAATCTATATTATAAAAATACCAAAAATATTTATCTTATCTTATTATCTCTATCAGATCTCACTTTCGCAACTGGTCGTGAAGGGATTGACAACCCCTTTATCGCGTTGGTTGCGAGGTTCTTGGTTGTTTGTGTAGGTACGAGGGACTTGCGTGTAGCCTCCTACTGAATTGATACCTTGGTTCTCAAAAACTGAGGGAAATACTTACACTACTTTGCTGCATCACCCTTTCCTCTTCAAGGGAAAACCAACGCAGTGCTCAAGAGGTAGCAACTAACAAGACCCGAGGTTTTTCTATTTACCTCGTAGGCATTTCATCGAGAACTTGGTGGCCGCGATGCTTATTGCCGGTTGCGGCCACCTCCCGTGTCGGAGCAATGGCCGTAGGGACCGCTGGAGTTGCAGCACGAGGAGCCGCTTTTGCCTCTTCATCTTCTTCTTCATGGTCGCCTCGGCGAGCGCCGACGTCGGCGCTATCGGTTTTCAAGCTCGTTTAGCTCCGGCCGATGCGGCGGGAGGGCGGCTGTCATTGCGGGAGAGCCGGTGGCTACCCCGGAGGCCATTGGAGCGGTTGGGGGAGGAGCTTGGGCGTGGTGGTTTTTTCATCTCCAAACTCTTCTTCGCGTGGGTGGCGGCGCATGGGTGATTTCCGGTGGTGAAAAGCCGGCACCGATGGGGTGGGGGAAGGGGCCAGGCTATCCATTCCAACCGGTCGGACGGTCGTTGGCGGCGGCGGTGAGATACATGGTGGTGGGGGGAGGAAGAGAGGTGCTAGTTTTACTAGGCCGCCGCGGGAGTGAGTAAATTTAGGGGGATTTGAGGGTATATTGGGAGTTGGAGTAGAAAAATTTACTCCACTAAGCCGGATAGGGGATCGGCTAGATGCACCGTATGGGACTATAACTGAATTTTTACTCCCTTATCGCTTTTTAGGGGATCGATTAGAAACGCCCTTAGGCGCACGTGCACTTTTTAGGGGATCGATTAGAAATGCCCTTAGGCGCACGTGCACGAAGACTTCCCGACTGCCATTGACAAAATCAGGCCGGCTTTGGTATGAGAGCGGCGACAACAGCGCGTTCTGGCGGCCGCAATGGTCGTTCGCTGGTCCATGAACCTCGATGTAATTTTTATTATGTTTGAGGTGTTTTGTACTTTCGATGAATCTTTATAATAGATTTGATCATTTTCACAAAAAAGAAAAAAGAACTTCCACCGTAATATGATTCAAACTAGTCATCACTATATCTATGTACCGCAAGAACTTCACACACAAATTTGTTACATCACTATGTTTCTCTGAAGGAGTAATATATATGGAGTTCAGAACAAACGTCAAATTTTAAGCCGGAAACGTGGGATCCAACACCGGCGATATAATTTCATGATTTGGCTCTTCTTGCATCCTGTGCTTATAATTTTGATCCCATCGTGTACTCCGACCCAAGTTTTGAGAATAAGGATGAACTGTCTTCTAGCAACTTTGCCGGTGAGTCGTACTCTGCAATTTCACCTGTTTTACACAACATGACAATAGTCAAAACAAGCAAACAAAGAGAGAAAAACAGGATTTGTCAGTTCAATCTGTTAACACAGTGGACGAGACTCACCGTTGTCCAGAAGAATGACCCTCTCGCTATCAAGAACCGATGTAATACGGTGTGCTATCGTGATGACGGTGCATTCCGCAAACTGCTGTTTCAAGGTTTGCTGGATCAAACTGTCGGTTTTGGGATCCACGGAAGAAGTTGCCTCGTCCAGAACTAAGATCCGTCTCCTCTTTAAAATTACCCTTCCCAAGCAAACAAGCTGCCGTTGACCCGCGCTCCAGTTTTCTCCATTCTCCGTGACTACATTTCAGTTCAGAAGATTCAAGTTATTGATTCGGCATATCATAAAGAAAAGCAATATCTACTGGGAATTTCTTATATATACATATGAAACCTGTAGAGTCGAGCTTAAGCTCGTTCTTCCTAACTTCATCTCCAAGATGACAGCAGTCCAATGCCTAGACAACATAGATCACGCATAAGTTATGGGGTCAAACTGGTTTTTTAAATGAATGGAGTAAATTTGAAAATATAACTACCTCCCAAATTTGCTCATCACTATACTCATCCAGAGGGTCGATGTTGCTTCGCAGAGTCCCCTCAAACATAACAGGATCTTGTGGAATGATGCTCAGTCTTGTCCGCAGGTCATGCAGTCCAATGGTGGAGATGTCGATGCCATCTATCAATACTTGCCCGATACAGGGGTCGACAATGCGAAATAATGTTTGAATCAAGGTTGACTTTCCACCACCTGTTCTTCCAACAATTCCAGTCTTCATACCTCCTGAGAAGGTGCATGTCACGCCTTTCAAAACTAAAGGCAGATGTGGCGCATATTTTACCTGCATGACATACAGCACTTAGGGTACTAATAACTGCAATATTGTATTAGCAGCAACATCAGAACTGCTATTACTAACTGATGAAAAAAATTACTATGTGCAACTAAAACTGCCTCATAGAACTTCAGAAGTTTCATCAGTATGGATTTGCAACAACAAAAAAAAAACTAAACATTTAAAGCTGAAGAAACGAACATGAAGGTTACGAAGCTCAATTTCACCCTTTGTTGGCCAATGGCAATCCGGTCTACTTTCCGATATCGTAAGGGGCGGTTCAGAAGGAATGGTCATGTACTGTAATATTCTTTCCACCGATATCATTCTGTTTTCCAAACTACAGAGGACGACAATAGCCCACCCTTGTAACATATTCAGACTTAGTCCATAAGTGACTGCAAGACCAGCTGTTTCTGTAAAGTGTAAAGAGATAATAAGTTAATACTAATTAGGGATGCTAATAAACATTATTCTCTAATTTTAGTTGAATGGCAAAAGCATCTTGACTTACTTGAGTCAATTAGATCAGTTGGCAAGGTGACTAGAAGTATCAAGGCAAATCCAAAAATAAAAGAAGAAAGGAAGTCCAAGCGAAAGCACAACCATTCCATCGCAGCAACATTGTATAAACTTGGCCGAGACAAATTATCCATCAAGTGGCCAGTAGAACTGATGAACTGTCTTTCCTTATCAAAACATCTAATTATATTTGTGCCAGCTATTGATTCGGCGAAATGCTGCATCAGAGGAGCTCTGCAAACTCCAGTTAACCTCTGCAATTCCCTAGAAGCACTTATGTAGTATTGCTGGAATAGAAGGAATGATATTGTGATTAAAAGAACAAAACAATGCAAATACCAATTAATTTCATAGAATACACATAACTATAAATTTCTGATATAATATGCTACATATTATACTATTCAAATAATGTTGTGGATTAAAATTTGTCTTAATCTGCTTAACCAAAAGTTCAGCATTGGTCCTAAAATTTGCAGTCCTGACACTTAGGTCCTGAAAATGCGAAGTGCTCAGTTTTAGGTTCTTTAACTTGTATAAATTAGTTAATACAGGTTAAACCTTACTTAATTGGCATTCAAAGTCAATTTAACAAAATTATTATTTTTTTCCTTCAAGAAAATTATTATTTTTTTGGGTAGTCATGTGTCAGAACTTGTACTTCCATAAGTTAAAAGTCCCAAGTCCCTCTATTACTGCTCATGTAAGTTGGAGTGGACCTGCTCTGACTCACTTATGCAAGTTTGGGGATCAATATAGTTATACTCAAGGACCTATTTGACAAACCATGGAAGTCTCGGGACATCTCATAACGAAACAGAAACAGGGTTTCTCGATTTAGTAGCACTGCTCACATATATAGTGGCATCTGGAAAAAAATCACACTACCACTCCAACCAATTATTCTATCTATATGAACATATATGATTAATTTATGTACTCTACAAACTAAATTTGTTACTGTACTAGATTTTGCCTTCAAGGTGTCCAACTCCTGTGCATGCATAATTCACTACCTACGGATCAATGTATCTATACTTCTTCAATGATTTCAAGTAATGGATACCAACAAGAACTCAAATCGAAAAAAAAATATGAAAAACATTACCTGATACCATAGAGATGCAACAATAACAGGGACAAAAATTATAAATACTGGCCATGCAACCCGTGACATTAGAATGATTGTTCCAAGAAGTTCGATGGCAGGGAACAGAAGGTAGCCCATCAGGTCAAAAATTCGAGTATCCACTGCGCTCTGATCGGTGGAAGCCTGCAATTCGTTTCAACTTTCAACGTTAAGAACAGAACAAAAAGGACATGTGACTTCAACTTATGTTTGCAAATAGTTTTCTGAAGGTACTTGCTTACTCTATTCAAGATACGGCCACTGGGCGTGGAGTCAAAGAAAGACATCGGTGCTCGGAATATGCATTGGTGCATCTTGTCAAATAGCATAGTTGCAGTCTTACATTCAGCCATGGCAAGAAGATAGGATCGCATGAAGACGCACAACGAGGTAACAAGAGCTAATGCAACATATACATTTATCATCTTCAAGCTACTGACTGGAGGATTCACATCTTTAGATCTTGGAGCTGCCCAAGCCATCCATAAATTGCTTCCAATTTGAAGAGATTGAAAAAGGATCTGAGCTAGCAAAATAATTGGCACAAATGCTCCTTTGTCTGCCATTGTAATATATCTCCAGTAGACAGTAAACCCAACCCGGCCTTTCTCCCTTTCTTCTTCTTGTACAAGTTGACCATTTTGAACAATTACTTCATTGTCATCATCTGTTTGCACATCAGCTATGGGTAGGGTGCTTCCACTGGCATTAAGATGGCAATTAATCTCAAAATTGCTACTTGGTGGCTCCAACATGTCCATAGTAGATAGTGCCTCCTTGTGGGGGACAGTTAATTCAGTGAATTCTTTTCCAGAATTGAGAATTTCAGTGTAATCCCCTGCTTGTATTATTTTCCCATCTTTCAAAACCTGAAATATGAAAAAATGAATTGAAAAGGAATTTTTGCACGTAGCATAGAAAAGACATTGTACATTTGTTTCTAGCATACCATGATAACATCAGCTGAAGGTAAAAATTCGACATGATGTGTAACATACACGACTGTTTTTGAAGCTAAAAATCCAAGCAAACACTCCTGCAAAATATAAATTATAGTCAATAAGTTCGCTGAATAGCAGTATGTATTCGCTCGCACCCTAGAATCTCTGCCGAGAAAGGACATATTAACTCAAATTCCTTGACTAAACTGGACCAATCACAAAACTAGAAGAGTTGTTTAACACGACTAAAAGAAATACGAAACCACTTTTCTTGGAAATGTAACTGTAATATTTAGAAATTCTTTACGGGATGGACATCGAAGCAAGAGATTAATTGGCACTCTCACCCAAGAAGAATTTGAAATAAGCCCTTCATCAGTAAGAAAATATATACATTTTTCCGAGTTTGTTTTGGTAATATTTGTATTCCAGGCAACGTTTTGTACAAAATGCCACTAATAATGTGTCAGTACTAGTACATAGCTATATAATATTGTTGTTTTCATTTACATTTTTAAATTGCACAATAACAATGTATATCATACGAGATGATTAAACCAGCAGCTAATAAAATTTCAACACCACCACAATTGACAACAAAGCAGAGAAGTTCTAACAAAAGTGTAATCGTTTTTGTTGAACAATTTTTCCAACAGAAACATATTGTGCAAAAAATTGAAAGGTGAACATTGCAACAATCGCGAATGTAGTATAAATTTATATAATCAAATAGAAAGGTGAACATTGCAACACTTGCGAATGTAATATAAACATAAGATATGTCCCCGGATAAGGTATTAGTTTTAGCATTCAGTAATTTTTCATATACATAAATAACAATGAAATACAAAATATCAAGACATACCTTGAACAAGTGCAATCCAGTATGAGCATCAACTGCACTAAACGGATCATCAAATAGATAGATATCAGCATCATGGTACAAAGCACGGGCTATTTGCATCCTTTGTTTTTGTCCACCACTGAGGTTAATGCCTCTCTCTCCTATTATCGTCTGGTCACCGAATGGTAACATATCCAGGTCCTTGATAAGAGAGCATGCTTCAAGGACCTTTTCATACCTCTCCCTATTCATTTCTGTACCGAAAAGTATATTATCCTCAATTTTCCCACTCTGTATCCAAGGTGTTTGGCTAACATAGGAGATCCTACCACAAGTGGTAACCTCTCCTGATAATTTTGGTATCTCACCGAGTATGCAGGACAATAAACTTGATTTGCCAGATCCAACTGTTCCACAGATACCAACCCTCATTCCTTGTCGTATACGGAAGTTCACGTCTTGGAGAGTAGGCACTTGAGAAGATGTATTCCAAGAGAACTGACCGTTCGTCACCTCAATCGATACATCGGTGGTACCTCTAGGAAGCTTAGTTACAACTTCACTAGGAAGTTCCTCAAGGCACATAAATGAGCTTATCCTGTCAAGCGATACTTTTGTCTGATTGATAATAGAGATTAAATCTGGGATACCATGGATTGGTGCTTGCATCTGTCTAAATGTTGCCAGAGCGCATAGCACTTTACCTGTTTCTAATGGAATGCCCATAAGCACACAAGCTCCAAAAGTGACCATAGCAACAAAAGCAGGAACACAAAAGTAGATAGAGAGAACCATCGCCGAGGTGTATACATTCTTCTTTACCCATTTCATCTCTACCTTTCTTAACTCTGCGATCTTCGATAAGAAGATCATTTCCCATCCTTGAAGCTTGAGAATGCGCATGTTCTGTAAGATCTCAGACATAGCCCTCATTCTCACATCCTTGGCGCTCATAGTTTTCTCTTGGTAACTTTGCACGATTAGCCCTAAAGGTATATTGGCCGCCGATGTCAAAGCAGTGGCAAGAAAGGCAGCAATTGCAGCCCCAAAACCAAGTGTCGAGTATAAAATGAGCATTGCTAGAACAATTTGCACAGGAAGCAGCCAAATATCATGCATGGATCGACTGAAATCTCCTACACACTCGGCATCGAGGCTCACAACATTGATCATCTCTCCACTTGAGATGCTTTGCCTGCATTGACTGGAGAGGGCAAGGCCTTTTTGGTAAATAGCAGCAACAAGCGATGAACGTGCACGCACGCCTACTTGTTTTGATTTAAACTGCAAATGCCTTGTTGAGAGGCCTCCGATCAACTGCGCAACAACAAATGCCAACACTAAAACGTAGCCCTCTTTACTGGATCTTGCGCTCTTATTTAGGTAGTCGACAAAGTACTGGATCAGGTAGGGGCCAACATATGAAGCAACAGCGCTCAGTAGGGCAGAGACTGCAGTGATGAGGATCAGTTGCCATGTTGTAAGCACAATAGCCTTGGCCAGCTTGACTGTCGTAACGTCTGTGAACTGCCCCGTCGCAGAGTTCGACACAACCTTTGCCTTAAACTTAGGGAGGATCCCATGGACACTGTCACTGTCATCCAAGAACGGCACATCATCGAGATCTAGCGTTTTCTTTCTGCCAAGATCAAGTAAAGGGCCCATCCAAGAAAATGTGATAATGCTAAACCATCCAGCATTTGTGAAAAGTGATTTAGTGCTTGCTGCCTCAGATGAGGAAGAAGTTGCCTGGTCCAAAAGCGGCTGCTTCATGATGAACAGGTAACTTCTGAACAGCAAAACTGGAAAAAAGAGTACACCTTAACTTTTAGACTATGAACATTAGAGTATAAGAACAGAGTATAAGACTACGAAAATTAGAGAACACTACGTCGTTTAGGTTTGACCATATATAGAGAAAAAAATGCAGAAAGTTGAGCTAACGCAATTATATAACAGAAACAACAGACAAGCAATGAAGCACATCACCTAGAGTAAACCTGGATTGTTCGAATTCTATCTAGAAGAGTCAGCATCGTACATGAAAAAACAAAAACAAGAAGACCAAAAGGCAGCAACATCGAAATCATTGTTTCCTCGCAAAAATAGACACACGCGTTTAATCTATGTAGATAGATGTGCTGTACCTGTACTTAGGGTAGGCAAGGGAAGCAGGAGTTACACGGACGAGGCAGCTAGCTGAACGATCGATGCCGATTTCTGCCACTCGACCTCGCAGAACAGGAGGATTCCACGTATCCGCTCGCGAGATCAGATCATAATCTGACGTTTTGCCGTCTCTAGATAGGGCGCCGCCGCCTACGGAGGGAGGATCTTTCCGTGGGAGTTTGTTGGCGGGGTTTGAACGAGAGCTCATATTTATAGTGGACACCCTTATCTGGCGACGGGTCGCTGGGGAGGAAGGCTCCAGCAATCGTTTAGTCGCTGGCTGGTCGCGCCCGTCCTATTTAGCGCGTTTTTTTCTTTTGAGATTTTCTGTTAGGCTTTATTCATCACGTGGTATGGATATACAGGTATTACAACGGGATCAAATGGTTGCCCCAACCAAAGGTGGCTCCCCCCTCAAAAAAAAAAACAAAGGTGGCGCCCTTGATCCAACCTGGTGGCATGCCTAGCAAGATTATGCGGCTCAAAATTTGAGCTTCTAGACTGGAAAATAAAATAGCAAGAATTAAAAAGAGTTTGTCATTCTCTAATTTCAATAACTACTCCTCCATGTAGACTCATGTGGGAAACCTCCAATGGTTAAACTCCGCAAATGACATCTTGCTGCCCAAAAAGGAAGGGGCGGAAGGAATCACCGACTATAGGCCCATTAGCCTCATCCACACCATTGCCAAGATTATTGCTAAAGTGCTTGCCCTGCGACTCGCCCCCCTCATGAACAACCTTGTCTCGCATGCCCAAAGCGCATTCATTAAGAGACGAAGTATCCACGATAACTTCATGTATGTGCGAAATCTCGCGCGACGTCTTCAAAAGAGCAAGACTCCTTCCCTCCTCTTCAAGCTTGACATCCGCAAAGCGTTCGACTCCGTGCGGTGGGAATACATCTTCGACCTCCTTCAAAGGAGAGGCTTCCCAAACAAGTTTAGGGAGTGGATCACCGCTCTTCTTAAGACATATTCCTCGAGAATCCTTCTCAATGGGATACCCGACAATGCCATCAAACACGGGAAGGACCTTCAATACGGAGATACTCTATCTCCTCTCCTCTTTGTCATTGCCATTGATCCTCTCCAACAAGTTTTTAATGTGGCCACTCGCTGCGGGATTCTTCACAAGATTAGAGGGTGTGGCACTTGCTTCCGGACCTCCATTTATGCGGACGACGCGGCTGTTTTTGTCAAGCCTTTAAAGGAGGATGTTTAGAACCTTGCAACCATCCTGGATTGCTTTGGCCGGGCCACGGGATTATGCACAAACTTCAAGAAAACCTATGTTGTCCCCATAAGATGCGGGAGCTTGAACTTGGATGAGATCCTTCATGAGCTTTCGGCCTCCCGTGCCTCTTTCCCAGTGAAGTATTTGGGCCATCCTCTCTCCGTGTGGAAGCTCAAGAGGGTCGACTGCCAATACCAAGAGGACAAGGTCGCAGGCAACCTTGTCTCATGGGAAGGTGGGAATATCACCACAAAGGGTCGGTGCGTTCTTGTCAAACAGTGCTCACCTGGCAGGTGATCTTTCATGCCACTTCCCTCATCATCCCGCCCGACACGCTTGCTAGCATCAATAAGATCGAGAGGGCTTTCCTCTGGTCCGGGATAGACAAGACGACCAGAGCCAAGTGCAAGGTCAATTGGGCGATGGTGTGCCGCCCCAATGATCTAGGGGGCCTTGGTGTGCTTCATCTTGGGAAATTTTTCCTGTGCACTAAGATTAAGATGGCCTTGGTACGAGTGGAACGACTCCCATCGGATGTGGGTGGGAATGGGCAATCCCTGTGACGAGGACGACATGGACCTCTTCTATGCTTTGACCACTATCACTATCAGCAGTGGGGCTATTGCGCCTTTTTGGGACTCCCCTTGGTTATTTGGTAGGAAACCAAAAGATGTGGCTTCACTCATCTTTGAGTGCTCTACAAGGAAAAATTGGAAGGTGCGCGAAGCCTTACTCGAGGGCGCATGGATTGGCAAAGTCAGAATTTCGACCTCTTTTACACTCGAGCATATCCGTCAATTTTCCCATCTTTGGACCTTGCTTCAGAATGTTCATCTCGAGGAGGATAGGTTGGATTCCATCGCATGGAATCACACAACGAATGGTGAATACACCACAGAATCGATGTATAGGGCGCAATTCTTGGACATTGCACGCACATAGATGAATAAAACAATTTGGAAGGTTTGGGCACCCCCAAAAATCAAGTTCTTTGCTTGGCTAGCAATTCAAAATCGTATTTGGACCGCCGGACGCTTGGCCAAGCGAGGTTGGGACAATTGCGGACTTTGCCCGCTATGCAAGAGGGAGCAAGAATCCGTGACCTACCTCTTCTACAAGTGCCAATACACGTTGAGGCTCTAAAAAATGCTGAAAGTATGGCTACAATTGGATACCATGGATATTACTACTTGGCCGGGGGAACGATAGATCAAGGATTGGTGGACAAGCATGTCTAGCGCAACAAGGGTGCATAGGAAAGCTATGGCCTCCCTCACAATGATTGTTAGCCGGACTCTTTGGAATGAGAGGAACGCGAGGATTTTCCGCAACAAGTTCAAGCCACCCAACATCCTATTTATCAACATAAAGAGCGAGGCTAAACTTTGGGTCACCACCAGGCCAAAAGATGTGGGTCTTTTGATGCCGGGAGTAATGACCATGATGTAATATTTTTTTAAATATTTTTTCACAATATGCTGCAAACTCTTGTCTGTCTCCTTCTTAATTAATGGATGAGGCAAAGCTTTTGCCTCTCTTTAAAAAAAACTACTCCTCCATAGCTGCCCCATGCTCCCTCCTTGATGTACTTTACTACTGTCTCGCAATCGGAGGCAATCACCAGATTATGGAGGCCCAGATATTCTGCAAGCGAGAGTCCCTCCCGGCACGCAATAGCTTCAAGTGTTGAAGGGTCAATCATTCCTTGAATTAAAAATGCTGATGAGCCTAGATACGCCCCTTGGTGGTCTCTGCAAATAGCTGCAACCGTCCCCAAACCATGTGCAAAAGCCGCATCAACATTGAGCTTAGCATGCCCTTCAGGCCTTCAGGCGGTGGAACCCATCTCTCAGCTTGTATTGGAGCACAGGTACCTTGTGATTCGACGGATAAAAACCTTTTCGCTGCTTGCACCTCCATCTCTGTCATCAATGGGCAGATCACCGGCTTCTGGCACACTAGATGGCTCGGTGGGGAATCGCCCAAAGAGCTTGCACCGGATGCGTTCCCTTTAGCTTGGAGGAAAAACATGACTGTTCGAGAAGCTCTAACTGGTATCGAACGGATGACCACTGAGACCCAAATTCACCAATTCATCCGGCTATGGGAGAAGGTGCAAACGATCCAATTGACTACCGAGAAGGATAAAATCTCTTGGAAGCTTTCCAGCAATGGTTCTTACTCAGCCAAGTCAGCCTATCTTGCGCAATTCTGTGGCCGGATAGAGAAGCCCCACCTTGGCATGGTCTGGAGGACAAAGGCTGAGCAGAAAGTCATTTTTTACACTTGGCTGTTGCTCCTACAGGACAGAAACAGGACGACGGACAGACTTGGACGTGGGGATGGCCGCACAGCCCGTTGTGTCCCTTGTGCAATTAGGCTTCGGAGACGACTGTGCACTTTCTCCTCCCGTGCACTTTTTCCAAGGAACTATGGCTGGCCGTCAGGAACATGCAGCAGTGCATCGCTCATATTGCCCTGGGAGCAACTTCCATTCGATCCTGGTGGAGTAAGATCAATGTGAGGAATGCAATAGAGGGACGACAAGAGCAAGTTAGATTTGCATTATACGTTTCGTGGAACATATGGAAAGAGAGGAACCGACGGGTTTTTCACGCACAAACAGACTAGGTTCCTGCTATTTTATAGCTGGTGTTGGAAGACATCTCACTCCTGAAGGAGTTATTTTGTGAGTAGTAGCGTTAGGAGGAGGGGTGATCAGCCCATGTCTGATTGACTATTTTCTTTCCTTTCCTCTATTCTCTGACTCGGAACTTCGGTTTGTTTTTCTTCTATAACCATTCTTTCCCCTATAATGCAATGGCAGAGCTCCTGCCTTTTCCCGTAAAAAAAGCTTGTACTGGAGCTACTCTCCTCTCACTTTGGTTACCCTGGGTGACCTGTACCTCCCCCAGTTATGCAATAAAATGAGTGATGAACAAGTATGTTGACAGCGCGCTTTGGTTTATTCTCCTTCATGAATTAATTTCCTCCCAGCCCACCATATTTCCCAAAGTCTGACCGTTAACCTTATGAAGTTATCATGCAATAACCGCTCAAGCATTGTGTCAAGTTATATGTGAATATGTAATTCCTAGAGGGCTGAAGTGTAAGAATAACGATATTAAGAGAAGAGGGGTTGCTCGAACAGAGTAGAAGGCCCCAGAGTTTTTCCCCATGTTCTTCCTATCAAATCCCTAGAACCCAAATCTGAATATCTCCAAATCTCAACATGGCATCATAGTGGGTTGATCATGTGTGATCTCGCTGTGGTTTGGTCAAGCACGGTGCGGTGTTGCCATGATTCGCGGGTGGAGCTAGCGCCGCTTTTGTCGTCGTCACCGTCGTCGGCTGCGAGGTGCCGTAGAGCGCCGTTGTCGCCGTCGTTGCATCACTGCGTCGTCGTCGCCTTAGTTTTCTTCTAGATGTTGCGGCAAGGTCCACCGCGACCGTCAGTCTGCTGTATCCCGTCGCATTCGCCGACTAGTGTGTCTGTGCTGTCGCTGGAAAAATTGCTTGGTGCTGTTGTGTCTTCATCGTGCTGTCTCTATCCAAGAAGTAAGCTAGCTAGCTGGATATCCGATTGATGCAAGCTTAGGGTGTTCCATGCAATTTGGCTCAGTTGTGCACTACAAGTACAGTTCATCCTCTGTTTTGCTGTCAGTATAAGTGTGTTGTGTTTTTCTAGAACCTGATTGTTTGGTGAACTAGTGATCTGGTTGTGACCTGATTGTATGGGAGATAAAAGTAAAGACAAGATGGGAGAGGCCAGTGTAGACAAACTGTGTGAGAGTATGCAGAAGTTATTCTCCCAGATTTTTTGGATGACACTTTTGTGAAACCAGATGATAAATTAGAGTTGGAGCAATGGGAACAGAATGAGCAGTGTGTTATGGTGTGGTTGTTGGGGTCGATGCAGCCTTCAGTTCGTGAGCAGGTTAAGAACCTACAATCTACAACAGAAGTGTGGAAGGAAATTGGGCAGCAACTCTCTGGCAAAAAAAAAACAAGATGCAAGTGACAAGGGTGCTCCATGAGATGAGAAATCTTAAACAAGGAGAGAGGTCTATAACAGATTATGCCGGTGAACTGAAAAGGTCATATAGAGACCTTGAGTTCTTTCGTCCTTTCAAGTCTAATGATCCAAAAGACTTGGCTCTTCTTCATGAATGGTTTCAGCCCATTCTTGTTCAAACCTTTTTGGAAGGACTAAACAAAGAGTTTGATCTTCGAAGACAAATGATCTATTCAGCTCCGGATTGGCCCACCCTTGATGAAGCAGTATCTAGTGTTCTCGAAGAGGAGACAAGGTTATCAAACCAAATCATGACCCCACATTCAAGTGCTAACACTCGTGCTGCTATCTCTTCATAGGCTCATACTACATCTTCTGTTGCTTCTAACAATGATCAAGCAAATACTACTAAGTTTGAGTACAGGAGAAAACCAAAGGTAGTATGTGATCACTGCAAGCAAACTGGCCACATAAAGAAGAATTGTTTTGACCTGATTGGATATCCACTTGGGTGGCAACAACGAAATGGCCGGCTCAAGTTTCGTGATGCCCGAGGGAAGAAGCAAGATCATGTGCATCTCACTGCATCCACAAGTGAATTATCAGCGGCAGCTGCACAAGCTCTCAAGGAATTTATATCAAAACTCTTAGCTGCATCCAGTGAAGTTCCTGCTAGCTCTGTGTCCAGTTATCATGATCTCAAGGTGTGAACTACTCGCATCATCCAATTAAATCTGCATATTCTCCTTGTATAATAGATTCTGGAGCGACTAACCATATGACAGGTTCCCCCAAGGAGTTCTCTTCTTATATTCCTAGATCAGGAAAAGATAGGGTCCGTATAGCTGATGGATCCTCAGCCCCTATTATGGGGAGTGGAACAATTAGTTGTACACCTTCTTTATTTTTAACCCCAGTTTTACATGTTCCAGATTTTCCAGTAATCTTCTCTCTGTCAGTTCAATTATGAAGTCGCTTAATTGTAGAGCTTGGTTTGAACCTTGGTTTTGTGTCTTCCAGGAACTGAAGACAGGGAAGGTACTTGGGACTGACACCGAGCGTGATGGCCTGTACTACCTCGACAATGTTGCAGCCCCGCTTGCACGTGCTGCATGTACCTCATCCACAGATAAGTTGCTATTACTCCACCGTAGACTTGGTCATTTGTCTTTCCATGTTTTATCTCGTGTATTTCCTTCTCTTTTTGCTTCCTGCTACAAGGATAAGCTTGTATGCGATGCATGTGAACTTGCTAAGCATACAAGGGCCACGTATCCTACTAGTAGTGAAAAAACTCAAACTCCCTTTGAGGTTATTGAAGGAATCACTTGATTATGGATCATTTGATGCTTGTGAACTGTGCCTTATGAGCAAGATGACTAAAACTCCGTTCTCCGGAACAATGGAACAAGCTAGTGACTTATTGGAAATAATACATACCAATGTATGTTGTCCAATGAGTGTTGATGCTTGTGGTGGGTATCATTATTTTTTGACCTTCATAGATGATTTGAGCAGATATGGGTATATCTACTTAATGAAACACAAGTCTGAAACATTTGAAAAGTTCAAAGAATTTCAGAGTGAAGTGGAGAATCATCGTAACAAGAAAATAAAGTTTCTATGATCTGATCATGGTGGAGAATATTTGAGTTACGAGTTTGGCCTTCATTTAAAACAATGTGGAATAATTTCACAGCTCATGCCACCTGGAACACCACAGCGTAATGGTGTGTCCGAACATCGTAACCGCACTTTATTGGATATGGTGCGATCTATGATGTCTCTTACCAATTTACCACTATCGTTTTGGGGTTATGCATTAGAGACAACTACATTCACGTTAAACGGGGCACCATCAAAATCCGTTGAGACGACGCCTTATGAACTGTGGTTTGGCAAGAAACCAAAGTTGTTGTTTCTTAAAGTTTGGGGCTGCGATGCTTATGTGAAAAAGCTTCAACCTGATAAGCTCGAACCCAAATCTGAGAAGTGTGTCTTCATAGGATACCAAAGGAAACTGTTGGGTACACCTTCTATCACAGATCCAAAGGCAAAACCTTTGTTGCTAAGAATGGATCCTTTCTAGAGAAGGAGTTTCTCTCGAAAGAAGTGAGTGGGAGGAAAGTAGAGCTTGATGAGGTAATTGTACCTTCTCCCAAATTGGAAAGTAGTTCATCACAGAAATCAGTTCCAGTGATTCCTACACCAATTAGTGAGGAAGCTAATGATGATGATCATGAAACTTCAGATCAAGTTACTACAGAACCTCGTAGGTCTTCCAGAGTACGGTCCGCACCAGAGTGGTACGGTAATCCTATTCTAGAAGTCATGTTACTATACCATGATGAACCTATGAACTATGAGGAAGCGATGATGAGCCCAGATTCCGCGAAATGGCTTGAGGCCATGAAATCTGAGATGGGGTCCATGTATGAGAACAAAGTGTGGACTTTGGTGGACTTGCTTGATGGTCGGTAAGCCATATTAAATAAATGGATCTTCAAGAGGAAGACGAACACTGATAGTAGTGTTACTATCTGCAAAGCTCGACTTGTCGCAAAAAGGTTTTGGACAAGTTCAAGGTGTTGACTACAATGAGATTTTCTCAACTGTAGTGATGCTTAAATCCGTCCGAATCATGTTAGCAGTTGCCATATTTTATGAAATCTGGAAATGGATGTCAAAGCTACATTCCTTAAATGGATATTTCTTAAAGAAGAGTTGTATATGAGGCAACCAGAAGTTTTTGTCAATCCTAAAGGTACTAACAAGGTGTGCAAGCTCCAGTGATCCATCTATGGACTAGTGCAAGCATCTCGGAGTTGGAATATACGCTTTGATGAGTTGATCAAAGCATATGGTTTTATACAGACTTTTGGAGAAGCCTGTATTTACAAAAAAGTGAGTGGGAGCGCTATAGCATTTCTAATATTATATTGTTGATTGGAAATGATATAGAGATAGATCTCCGTGAAGCTGCTTACATATTGGGCTTCAAGATCTATAGAGATAGATCAAGACGCTTGATAAGATTTTTCAATGAGTACGTACCTTGACAAGATTTTGAAAGAGTTCAAAATGGATCGGTCAAAGAAGAAGTTCTTGCCTGTATTACAAGGTGTAAAGTTAAGTAAGACTCAAAGCCCGACCATGGCAGAACATAGAAAGAGAATGAAAGTCATTCCCTATGCCTCAATCATAGGTTCTATAAAGTATGCTATGCTGTAAACCAGACCTATTGTGTACCTTGCCATGAGTTTGGCAAGGGTGTACAATAGTGATCTAAGAGTAGCTCACTGGACAGCAGTCAAAATTATCCCTAGTGAGGACTAAGGACATGTTTCTCGGTTATGGGGGTGATAAAGAGTTCATCGTAAAGAATTATGTCGATGCAAGCTTTTACACCGATCTAGATGACTCTAAGTCTGAATCTGGATACATATTGAAAGTGGGAGCTATTAGCTAGAGTAGCTCCATGCAGAGCATTGTAAACATATAATATTTGCAAAATACATACGGCTCTGAATGTGACAGACCCGTTGACTAAAGTTCTCTCACAAGAAAAACATGATGACTCCTTAGTACTCTTTGGGTGTTAATCGCATAGCGATGTGAACTAGATTATTGACTCTAGTAAACCCTTTGGTTGTTGGTCACATGTCAATGTGAATTATGGGTGTTAATCACATACAGATGTGAGCTATTGATGTTAAATCACATGGCAATGTGATCTAGATTATTGACTCTAGTGCAAGTGGGAGACTGAAGTAAATATGCCCTAGAGGCAATAATAAAATTATTATTTATTTCCTTATATCATGATGAATGTTTATTATTCATGCTAGAATAGTATTAACCGGAAACTTAGTAGATGTGTGAATACATAGACAAAACATAAGTGTCCCTAGTATGCCTCTACTTGACTAGCTCGTTTATCAAAGATGGTTATGTTTCCTAACCATAGACATGTGTTGTCATTTGATGAATGGGATCACATCATTAGGAGAATGATGTGATGGACATGACCCATCCATTAGCTTAGCATTATGATCATTACAGTTTCATTGCTACTGCTTTCTTCATGACTTATACATGTTCCTCAGACTATGAGATTATGCAACTCCCGAATACCGGAGGAACACTTTGTGTGCTACCAAACGTCACAACGTAAATGGGTGATTATAAAGGTGCTCTACAGGTGTCTCCCAAGGTGTTTGTTGGGTTGACATAGATCGAGATTAGGATTTTTCACTCCGTGTTTCGGAGAGGTATCTCTGGGCCCTCTCGGTAATACTCATCACTATAAGCCTTGCAAGCATTGTGACTAGTTGCAGGATGAAGTATTACGAAACGAGTAAAGAGACTTGCCTGTAACAATATTGAACTAGGTATGATGATAATGATGATCGAATCTCGAGCAAGTAACATACCGACGACAAAGGGAACAACGTATGTTGTTATGCGGTTTGACCGATAAAGATCTTCGTAGAATATATAGGAGCCAATATGAGCATCCAGGTTCTGCTATTGGTTATTGATCGGAGATGTGTCTCGGTCATGTCTACATAGTTCCAGAACCTGTAGGGTCCGCACGCTTAACGTTCGATGACGATTTGTATTATGAGTTATGTGATTTGATGACCGAAGTTTGTTCGGAGTCCCGGATGAGATCACGGACATGACGAGGAGTCTCAAAATGGTTGAGAGGTAAATATTCATATATTGGAAGGTTGCATTCGGACATCGGAATGGTTCCGAGTGATTCAGGCATTTTTCCGGAGTACCGGGAGGTTACGAGAACCCCTCCCCCCACCCCCCCGTGGGGAAAGATATGGGCCTTATGGGCCATAGGAGGGAGGCTAACCAGCCCACAAGTGGCTTGTGCGCCCCTGCTACCTCTTGAGCACTGAGTTGGTTTTCCCCGAAGAGGAGAGGATGATGCAACAAAGTAGCGTAAGTATTTCCCTCAGTTTTTGAGAACCAAGGTATCAATCCAGTAGGAGACCACGCACAAGTCCCTCGTACCTACACAAAACGATAGCAACTCGCAACCAACGCGCTTAGGGGTTGTCAATCCCTTCACGGTCACTTACGAAAGTGAGATCTGATAGAGATGATAAATAATATTTTTGGTATTTTTGATAGATAGATGCAAAGTGAAAAGTAAAAGGCAAAGTAAAAGCGAAGCAAGTAAATAAAGTGATAGAGATTGATATGATGAGAATAGGCCCAGGGGCCATAGGTTTCACTAGTGGATTCTCTCAAGAGCATAAGTATTCTACGGTGGGTGAACAAATTACTATTGAGCAATTGTCAGAATTGAGCATAGTTATGAGTATATCTAGGCAATGATCATGTATATAGGCATCACGTCCAAAACAAGTAGATCGAAACGATTCTGCATCTACTACTATTAATCCACTCATCGACCGCTATCCAGCATGCATCTAGAGTATTAAGTAAAAAAACAGAGTAATGCTTTAAGCAAGATGACATGATGTAGAGGGATAAATTCATGTAATATGATAAAAACCCCATCTTGTTATCCTCGATGGCAACAATACAATACGTGCCTTGCAACCCTTTCTGTCACTGGGTAAGGACACCGCAAGATTGAACCCAAAGCTAAGCACTTCTCCCATTGCAAGAAATACCAATCTAGTTGGCCAAACCAAAAAGGATAATTCGAAGAGACTTGCAAAGATAACTCAATCATACATAAAAGAATTCAGAGAAGAATCAAATATTTTCCATAGATAATACTGGATCATAAACCCACAATTCATCGGCCTCAACAAACACACCGTAAAAAGAAGATTACATCGAATAGATCTCCACAAGAGAGGGCGAGAACATTGTATTGAGATCCAAAAAGAGACAAGAAGCCATCTAGCTACTAGCTATGGACCCGAAGGTCTGAAGTAAACTACTCACACTTCATTGGAGGGGCTATGGTGTTGATGTAGAAGCCCTCCATGGTGGATGCCCCCTCCGGTGGAGCTCCGAAACAGGCCCCAAGATGGGATCTCGTGGATACAGAAGGTTGCGGCGGTGGAATTAGGTTTTTGGCTCCTGTTCTGATCGTTCGGGGATACATGGGTATATATAGGAGGAAGGAGTACGTCGATGGAGCATCGAGGGGCCCATGAGGTAGGGGGGCGCGCCCTCCACCCTCGTGACCGCCTCTGGAACTTCTTGGAGTAGGGTCCAAGTCTCCTGGATCACGTTCGGTTGGAAAATCGCGTTCCCGAAGGTTTCATTCTGTTTGGACTCCGTTTGATATTTCGTTTCTTCGAAACACTGAAATAGGCAAAAAACAACAAGTCTGGGCTGGGCCTCCGGTTAACATGTTAGTCCCAAAAATAATATAAAAGTGGAAAATTAAGCCCAATATAGTCCAAAACAGTAGATAAAGTAGCATGGACCAATCAAAAATTATAGATACGTTGGAGATGTATCAGGCATCCCCAAGCTTAATTCCTGCTCGTCCTCGAGTAGGTAAATGATAAAAAATAATTTTTGATGCGGAGTGATACTTTGGCATAATTTCAATGTAAAACTTCTTAATTGTGATATGAATATCCAGATCCGAAAGATTCAAGACAAAAGTTCATATTGGCATAATAATAATAATACTTCAAGCATACTAATCAAAGCAATCATGTCTTCTCAAAATAACATGGCCAAATAAAGTTATCCCTACAAAATCATATAGTCTGGCTATGCTCCATCTTCCCCACACAAAATATTTAAATGATGCACAACCCCGATGACAAGCCAAGCAATTGTTTCATACTTATGACATTCTCAAAACTTTTTCAATCTTCACGCAATACATGAGCGTGAGCCATGGATATAGCACTATAGGTGGAATAGAAGGGTGGTTGTGGAGAAGACGAAAAGGGGGAAGATAGCCTCACATCAACTAGGCGTATCAACGGGCTATGGAGATCCCATCAATAGATATCAATGTGAGTGAGTAGGGATTGCCATGCAACGGATGCACTAGAGCTATAAGTATATGAAAGCTCTACAAAAGAAACTAAGTGGGTGTGCATCCAACTTGCTTGCTCACGAAGACCTAGGGCATTTTGAGGAAGCCCATCATTGGAATATGCAAGCCAAGTTCTATAATGAAAAATTCCCACTAGTATATGAAAGTGACAAAATGAGAGACTCTCTATCATGAAGATCTTGGTGCTACTTTCAAGGACAAGTGTGGTAAAGGATAGTAGCATTGTCCCTTCTCTCTTTTTCTCTCATTTTTTTATTTTTTTATTTGGGCCTTTCTCTCTCTTTTTTTGGCCTTTTTTCTGTCCGGAGTCTCATCCCGACTTGTGGGGGAATCATAGTCTCCATCATCCTTTCGTCACTTGGGACAATGCTCTAATAATGATGATCATCACACTTTTATTTTTCTTACAACTCAACAATTACAACTCGATACTTAGAACAAAATATGACTCTATATAAATGCCTCCGGCGGTGTACCGGGATATGCAATGAATCATGAGTGACATGTATGAAATAATTATGAATGGTGGCTTTGCCACAAATACAATGTCAACTACATGATCATGCTAGCAATATGACAATGATGGAGCGTGTCATAATAAACGGAATGGTGGAAAGTTGCATGGCAATATATCTCGAAATGGCTATGGAAATGCCATGATAGGTAGGTATGGTGGCTGTTTTGAGGAAGGTATATGGTGGGTGTATGATACCGGTGAAAAGTGCGCGGTATTAGAGAGGCTAGCAAAGGTGGAAGGATGGGAAAAGTGCGTATAATCCATGGACTCAACATTAGTCATAAAGAACGCATATACTTGTTGCAAAAATCTAGAAGTTATCAAAGCAAAGTATTACGCGCATGCTCCTAGGGGGATAGATTGGTAGGAAAATACCATCGCTCGTCCCCGACCACCACTCATAAGGAAGACAATCAATAAATAAATCATGCTCCGAGTTCATCACATAACGGTTCACCATACGTGCATGCTACGGGAATCACAAACTTCAACACAAGTATTCTTTGAATTCATAACTACTTAACTAGCATGACTCTAATATCACCATCTTCATATCTCAAAACAATTATCAAGCATCAAACTTATCTTAGTATTCAACCCACTCAAAAAGAAAGTTTCACATATCTTAAATACCAAGTATATTAACATTAAGCAAATTACCATGCTATTAACGACTCTTAAAATAATCTAAGTGAAGCATGAGAGATCAATAGTTTATTTAAAACAAATCCACCACTGTGCTCTAAAAGAAATAAGTGAAGCACTAGAGCAAAAATTATCACGCTCAAAAGATATAAGTGAAGTACTATGAGCAAAACTATCAAGCTAAAAAGATATAAGTGAAGCACATAGAGTATTCTAACAAACTCCAAATCATGTATGGCTCTCTCAAAAGGTGTGTACAGCAAGGATGATTGTGGTAGATTAACAAGCAAATACACAAATAATACAGGACGCTCCAAGCAAAACACATATCATGTGGTAAATAAAAATATAGCTCCAAGTAAATTACCGATGGAAGTGGACGAAAGAGGGGATGCCTTCCGGGGCATCCCCAAGCTTTGAATTTTTGGTGTCCTTGTATTATCTTGGGGGTGCCATGGGCATCCCCAAGCTTAGGCTCTTGCCACTCCTTGTTCCATAATCCATCAAAAGAATTCACCCAAAACTTGAAAACTTCACAACACGAAACTCAACAGAAATCTCGTGAGCTCCGTTAGAGAAAGAAAACAAAAGAAAACTTCAAGGTACTGTAGTGAACTCATTCTTTATTTATATTGGTGTTAAACCTACTTTATTCCAACTTCTCTATGGATTATAAACTACTTTACTAGCCATAGATTCATCAAAATAAGCAAACAACACACGTAAAACAGAATCTGTCAAAAACAGAACAGTCTGTAGCAATCTGTAACTAACGCAAACTTCTGGAACTCTAAAAATTCTACCAAAATAGGAAGTCCTGGAAATTTTGTTTATTGAACAGAAGCAAAAAGAATCAACGCAAAATCACGTTCCTGTGACTTAACATAACTATATTCGTGCGCGCAAAGTTTCTGTTTTTCAGCAGAATTAAATCAACTATCATCGTAGGTTATCCTATAGGTTCTACTTGGCACAAACACTAATTAAAACATAAAACCACATCCAAACAGAAGGTATATGGATTATTTATTCCTAAACAGAAGCAAAAAATAAAAAAAAATAAAAAATAAAATTGGGTTGCCTCCCAACAAGCGCTATCGTTTAACGCCCCTAGCTAGGCATTGAGAATTTTAATGATGCTCACATGAAAAACAAGAATTGAAGCACAAAGAGAGCATCATGAAACACGTGACAAACACATCTAAGTCTAACATACTTCCTATGAATATGCATATTATAATCAAACAAATTTGCAGGGCAAGCAAAAACTAGCATATGCAAGGAAGAAGAAAGAGACGATAGCAATCTCAACATGACGAGAGGTAATTTAATAAGATAAAAATTTTTACAACCATATTTTCCTCTCTCATAATAATTACATGTAGGATCATAGGAAAATTCAACAAAATATCTATCACCAAACATATTCTCAACATGATCCTCATGCATGAAAAATTGACACTCTTCCAAGATAGTGGGATTAACATTAGCTAAAGTCATGACCTTTCCGAACCCACTTTTATCAAAAATATCATAAGATTGAACATACTCCAAATATGTGGGATCTAAAGTTGAAACTCTTCCAAACCAACTTTCAATATTATTGCAAACATTATTATCAATCTCATATTCATCATGGGGCTTAAATAAATTTTCAAGATCAAAGGAAGAATCACCCCAATCATGATTATTGCAACAAATAGTAGTCATAGAAAAACTAGCATACCCAAGCTTAGGGTTTTGCATATTATTAGCACAATTGACATCAAGAAAACTTATAGTAACATCATTGCAATCATGCTTTTTATTCAAAGATCTATCGTGAATCGCTTCATGAAGTGCTTCATCACAATTTTCAGATTCACGAAATTCAAGCAAAACCTCATAAAGATAATCTAGTGCATACAACTCACTAGTAATAGGTTCATCATAATTGGATATCTTAAAGAGATTAGCAAGTGGATGAGGATCCATAAACTTTTAGCAAGCAAAGATGCAAGCAAAAGGAAGGCACAAGCAAACATAAGATCGAACGGAAGAAGGGCGAATAAAAGGGCAAGGGTGAAGTGGGGTAGAGGAAAACGAGAGGCAAATGGCAAATAATGTAATACGAGAGATAGGGATTGCGATGGGTGCTTGGTATTGTTGACTTGCTTGCATGAGCCTCCCCGGCAACGACGCCAGAAATTCTTCTTGCTACCTCTTGAGCACTGCATTGGTTTTCCCCAAAGAGGAGAGGATGATGCAGCAAAGTAGCATAAGTATTTCCCTCAGTTTTTGAGAACCAAGGTATCAATCCAGTAGGAGACCACGCACAAGTCCCTCGTACCTACACAAAACGGTATCAACTCGCAACAACGCGCTTAGGGGTTGTCAATCCATTCATGGCCACTTACGAAAGTGAGATCTGATAGAGATGATAAATAATATTTTTGGTATTTTTGATAGATAGATGCAAAGTGAAAAGTAAAAGGCAAAGTAAAAGCAAAGCAAGTAAATAAAGTGATAGAGATTGATATGATGAGAATAGACCCAGGGGCCATAGGTTTCACTAGTGGCTTCTCTCAAGAGCATAAGTATTCTACGGTGGATGAACAAATTACTGTTGAGCAATTGACAGAATTGAGCATAGTTATGAGTTATCTAGGCAATGATCATGTATATAGGCATCACGTCCAAAACAAGTAGATCGAAACGATTCTGCATCTACTACTATTACTCCACTCATCGACCGCTATCCAGCATGCATCTAGAGTATTAAGTAAAAACAGAGTAACGCTTTAAGCAAGATGACATGATGTAGAGGGATAAATTCATGCAATATGATAAAAACCCCATCTTGTTATCCTCGATGGCAACAATACAATACGTGCCTTGCAACCCTTTCTGTCACTAGGTAAGGACACCGCAAGATTGAACCCAAAGCTAAGCACTTCTCCCATTGCAAGAACTACCAATCTAGTTGGCCAAACCAAAAAGGATAATTCGAAGAGACTTGAAAAGATAACTCAATCATACATAAAAGAATTCAGAGAAGAATCAAATATTTTCCATAGATAATATTGGATCATAAACCCACAATTCATCGGTCTCAACAAACACACCGCAAAAAGAAGATTACATCGAATAGATCTCCACAAGAGAGGGGGAGAACATTGTATTGAGATCCAAAAAGAGAGAAGAAGCCAGCTAGCTACTAGTTATGGACCCGAAGGTCTGAAGTAAACTACTCACACTTCATCGGAGGGGCTATGGTGTTGATGTAGAAGCCCTCCATGGTGGATGCCCCCTCTGGCGGAGCTCCGGAACAGGCCCCAAGATGGGTTCTCATGGATACAGAAGGTTGCGGCGGTGGAATTAGGTTTTTGGCTCCTGTTCTGATCATTCGGGGATACGTAGGTATATATAGGAGGAAGGAGTACGTTGATGGAGCGTCGAGGGGCCCATGAGGTAGGGGGCGCGCCCGCGCCCAGGGGGGCGCGCCCTCCACCCTCGTGACAGCCTCTGGAACTTCTTGGAGTAGGGTCCAAGTCTCTTGGATCATGTTCGGTTGGAAAATCACATTTCCGAAGGTTTCATTCCGTTTGGACTCCGCTTGATATTTCGTTTCTTCGAAACACTGAAATAGGCAAAAAACAGCAATTCTGGGTGGGCCTCCGGTTAACATGTTAGTCCCAAAAATAATATAAAAGTGGAAAATAAAGCCCAATATAGTCCAAAATAGTAGATAAAGTAGCATGGAGCAATCAAAAATTATAGATACGTTGGAGACGTATCAGCCCCCCGCAATGGAGGAGTCCGAATTGGACTTGGGAAGGGGGCGCCACCCCCCTTTCCTTCTCCTACTCCCTCTCCTTCCCCTTTCCCCCTCCGGTAGAAGGAAAAAAGGGTGGGGCCGAATCCTACTAGGACTGGAGTCCTAGTAGGACTCCCCTCTCCCTGGCGCGCCCCTTGTTGGCTGGCCTCCTCCTCCCCTCATTTATATACAGGGGCAGGGGGCACCCCAAAGGCACAACAGACAATCTCTTAGCCGTGTGTGGTGCCCCCTCCACAGTTTTATACCTCGGTCATATCATCCTAGTGCTTAGGCGGAGCCCTGCGCCGGTAACTTCATCATCACCGTCACCATGCCGTCGTGCTAACGGAACTCTCCCTCGACCTCAGCTGGATCTAGAGTTCATGGGACGTCATCGAGCTGAACGTGTGCAAATCACGGAGGTGCCGTACCTTCGGTGCTAGGATCTTTCGGATCGTGAAGACGTACGACTACATCAACCGCGTTGTCATAGCGCTTCCACTTTCAGTCTGGTACGTAGACACACTCTCCTCTCTCGTTGCTATGCATCACCTAGATAGATCTTGCGTGATCATAGGAAATTTTTGAAATTACCGCGTTCCCCAACAGTTATTCACTCGGATGTATGGGGTCCTTCTGTCACAACCTCTCTTTTGGGAGATCGTTGGTTTGTAGCCTTTATTGATGATTTTAGTCGATGTACTTGGCTTTACCTACTCAAACGAAAATGTGATGTTTTCAACGCATTCAAAGATTTCTATGCTTTGGTCTGCAACCAATATAATGCAAAGGTGAAAAAAATTCGTTCAGACAATCGCACTGAGTATGTTAATAATGATTTCGATTATTTTCTGTCCTCCAATGGCATTATACACCAAACAACATGTGTTGACACTCCTTCTCAAAATGGTGTTGTTGAGCGAAAGAAAAGACATTTGTTGGAGGTTGCACGCTCTCTCATGTTTACAATGCATGTCCCAAAGTTTCTTTGGGGCGAGGCGGTTAAAACAATAGCATATTTGATAAATCGTATGCCCTCACGCATTCTGAATTTTAAAACCCCAATTGAATGTCTGAGTGGTTTGAATCCTTTTATTGTACCATCAAAAGTATTTGGATGTGTTTGTTTTGTACATGTTTACAGAAATTTAGTAGGAAAACTTGATCCTCGTGTTGTTCGTTGTATTTTCGTTGGGTATTCTCGCACTCAGAAAGGCTATCGTTGTTGGTGCCCAGCTGAGCGGCGGTTTTTTTGTGAGCATGGACGTTACTTTTTGTCAAAATGAGTCATTTTATCCCCCTACCTTTGGTGCATGCCATCCTTCTTCCTCTACCAGTCCTATTTCTAGGATTGGTCGAGAGGGGGAGAATGTTGTTGGTAGAGATGTTCTTATTTGGTCGATTCATGTTCCTTCACTCGGGGATACACCTCAAGGCAAGGTACACAGGGGGAGGAAAACACAAACACCATGCACATGGGTGAGAACAATAGCAACTCCAGTGTTCAAGAGGAGCAGGAACATGACATGTCATCTACTGAACATGTAGTACAACCCATCACGCCAGTGTCTCCAGATTCCATGTCACCGTCCCCTGATTCAGTGATACAAGACACATTGGAGCAAGGTACCGAACCCTCCATTGTTGTTCCAAACCTTCATATTGTTCATGATCTTCCTATTGCTCTACGTAATCCTTTTAGACGTCTAGTCACACCACCACATTTGAAGGATTATGTTGGCCACAAATATGACATCGCCAAGTTCATCTCTTATGATAATTGTAATCCTTTGTTCAAAAGTTTTATTGCTTCCCTTGACTCCATATCCATACCCAAAGACTGGAGAGAGGCCATGCAGGAAACTAAGTGGAAAACAGCAGTGATCAAGGAAATGAAAGCTTTGGAGAAAAACAGAACTTGGGAACTTGTGACACTGATGTCTGCTAGAACTACGTCGGTATTTCCCCAAAGAGGAAGGGATGATGCAGTATAGCGATGGTAATTATTTCCCTCAGTGATGAGACCAAGGTTATCAAACCAGTAGGAGAACATCCTCACACCATGGAAACAACACCTGCACACAAATAACAAATACTCGCAACCCGACGTGTTAAAGGGGTTGTCAATCCCTTTCGGGTACGGCGCCTCAAGATAGGCAAATAACATGAGGTAAAAGTAGTAGATAGGATAAATAGATTGCGGAACAAATAAATTGCAGCAAGGTATTTTTGTATTTTTGGTTTAATAGATCTGAAAATAAATGCAAAGGAAAATAGATCGCAAAGGCAAATATGATGAAAAGAGACCGAGGGTCGTAGGTTTCACTAGTGGCTTCTCTCGAGAAAAATAGCAAACAGTGGGAAAATAATTACTGTTGGGCTATTGATAGTACTTCAAATAATCATGACGATATCCATGCAATGATCATTATATAGGCATCACGTCCAAGATTAGTAGACCAACTCCTGCCTGCATATACTACTATTACTCCACACATCGACCGCTATCCAGCATACATCTAGTGTATTAAGTTCATGGAGAAACAGAGAAATGCAATAAGAACGATGACATGATGTATACGGGATCTGTTTATCTATTGCGGAGATATAGATCCCATCTTGTTATCCTTGGTAGCAACGATACATACGTGTCGGTTCCCCTTCTATCACTGGGATCAAGCACCGTAAGATCGAACCCACTACAAAGCACATCTTCCCATTGCAAGATAAATAGATCAAGTTGGGCAAACAAATCCCAAATATCGGAGAAGAAATACAAGGCTATAAGCAATCATGCATATAAGAGATCAAAGAAGACTCAAATAACTTTCTTGGATAAAAACATAGATCTGATCATAAACTCAAAGTTCATCGGATCCCAACAAACTTACCACAAAAGGACTTACTTCATATGGATCTCCAAGAGACCATTGTATTGATAATCAAGAGAGACAGTGGAAGCCATCTAGCTACTAACTATGGACCCGTAGGTTGATGACCCACAAGTATAGGCGATCTATCGTAGTCCTTTTGATAAGTAAGAGTGTCTAACCCAACGAGGAGCAGAAGGAAATGACAAGTGGTTTTCAGTAAGGTATTATCTGCAAGCACTGAAATTGTAGGTAACAGATAGTTTTGTGATAAGATAATTTGTAACGGGTAACAAGCAATAAAAGTAAATAAGGTGCAGCAAGGTGGCCCAATCCTTTTTGTAGCAAAGGACAAGCCTGGACAAATTCTTATAATGAGAAAAGCGCTCCCGAGGACACATGGGAATTATCGTCAAGCTAGTTTTCATCACGCTCATATGATTCGCGTTCTTTACTTTGATAATTTGATATGTGGGTGGACCGATGCTTGGGTGTTGTTGGGGATATTACTACTAGGTATAAACCGGCAAGAAGAAGCCGGGTTACCCCCATAATGAATTGTCTATATTTGAAGCCCATGAAGACAAGGAATAAGGCGCTTTACTACATAGACTCGAAGGCCCAAGGCCCAAAGGTAGATTAGGGATTGTACATATAAACCGCCATGTAATGTATAACTTGTATCATGAGGTATGAAAGAGTGGAGACCGAGCCGGATACGTGTATAAACCGGCATCAGGACTTTGTAAGCCGGCGGGCGTCAACCTGTGTATATAAAGGGACGACCCGGTGGCGGTTCAAGGACAAGAAACAACAGCTCGAGATCAAGGTAAAGCGATTCCGCTCCATGATCATTGAGACAACATCAATTCCACCACAACTGGATCGTAGGCTTTTACCTTCACTGCAAGGGGCCGAACCAGTATAAACTCCCGTGTCCTTTGTCCGGTTTAACCCCTTCAAGCTAACCCGTTGCGATGGCTCCACGACTAAGTCCTTTTGCTAGGAAATCTGTCGTGACAAACCCACGACAGTTGGCGCCCACCGTGGGGCTATCGCACGATGGTTTTGAGTTCTTGAAGGGCAATTTTGAAGGGCTCAAGGGATACGCGGTTGGCCGGATGACCAAGAGTCGTCGCGGCAAGCTCTACATCAATGACGCCGGCTGGGGCCTCGAGGCCGGCTCAATTGAGTACGGGCACCGGGTCCCCTTTGGCGGAATTCACGTTTTCATCGGCAAAATCAACGAACCGGGCCCTGAGTCGGACATCTCCATGGACCTCGTCGAGACGGCTCAGCGTGCAAGTCCTGCCCGGGTTCAGCCTACCATGAAGTGTGCATTCGTAGGATTCATCCATGGTGCGGAATCTGAACCGGTGTCCGACAATGAGACGGTCATCTACTCAGATGGCGAGTCATCCACCGGCGAAACCGAGTCGCTATACCAGTTGCAAGACGGCCGGATCGGGGGCTGTTCTGATGGCGACAGTATTCCGGACCCCTTTGAACCCCCAAACCGGGTTGCAATCTTCATGGTCGGTACGCATCCCACATTGCAATCTTCATCTATAGCAGCAATGATTTCCGGATTGGCAGTTCGGGCAGGAGGCCCTACGCACCGGCCGGCTCAAGTTTTGTCCGGTTTATTGGACGCCTGGACGACGTTGTTGAGCACAGCAGTTACCCTAGAGACTCAGGATCAGACTGATATGCACAAGTTATCCCCACCTTGGGAAGGGCCCTTTGTGGTCAGCAAGAATCCGAACAACGGGTCATACTACCTCATCGATGTTCGAGAGCATAAAGACTCACGCAAGTCGGGGGAGGAGACGATCCGACCGTGGAACATAGCTCATCTGCGACCTTACTACACCTGAGCCATAGGCTCCCTTCATGTACATATTTTTGACGATGTATATATTATGATCAATATAATAAACCGGAGCCCAGCTAAAGCGGGGTATCCATTATTTTTCTCATATCATGAGTGGTTACACGGGGGTTTCTGTTTGTGAAGCGACGCCCAGTTTACCCCTTGATTCAGTTTATACAATTTTCTATAAATCACTTGGGGGCTTGGTCGTATTCAAACCATAGCTACACCTCTTGATTGGCCCAGAGCTGCAAAAGAAAGTCACTTGGGGGCTTGGTCGTATTCGAACCACAGCTACACCTCTTGATTGGCCCAGCGCCCAAAAGAAAAGTTACTTAGGGGCCAAAGAGTGTTGTTAAAGGACAACTCAAACATAGGCACCCCTTAAGCACAACTCAAAATGTTGCTTGGGGATTCTTTGCTATCGCAATGAACAATGAATCTACACTTGCAATAGGCTATCAAGCCACAACTTGGAAGCCTAGTGTATACACCTAAAACCCCAGGTTAACCTGCCTTTATTAAGTAAGTCACTCCATCCAGGTAAACCTGGTATGACCCGCCAACTTGACAAGTCAATCTGATAAGACCCTGAACTTGTCAATGATAAACCGGCGATTGGTTAAGGATTGAGGACCATCTTAAAAGGCTTTGTAAAATGGTTTAACTCAGTGGCCTGGCAGCCCATGAAAAGCCTCGAATTGTGGCCTGGCAGCCCTTGAAAAGCCTCGACTACAAGTTTTTTCGTTTGTCTTTATTGGTCAAAGTTTTTTCTCCCTTGATAAAGGTTTTGAGTTAAACCGGCATTTAAATGACCCGGCCTGACCATGAGTCATTAATATAAACCGGTGTCAATCAAACTGGCCTGGTGTTAACTATAAGTCACCATGGTGATCATCCGGTGTTTATCTTAACCCGGCATGACTTATTATATACCAGTATAGCATAGGGTGAGACATTAACACTCAAGATTTGGGTCATCACCCTTCTTACAAGAACGTTCGTAAACCAACAAAGTGATTTAATATCACAGGTATGATGTGTTTCATATTTCATTATCTTTACAGTTTTGGTTGGAAACCTTGGCTTTATATTGGGCATTATGACCCGTCGGGCGATAAACCGCCAGGACAATTTTCAGTCTATTTTATGCAGAAACAGGACTGTATAAAACTGTTAAGGATCATAAGCAGACACAACATGACGGATTAACAGTATGGTGCAACATAAATATGCATGATGGCATAACAGACCAAATATTCAAGCTAGCCTATTACCAGGCGTTCTAATTGCCCAAAAGAGTGATTGTCTTTCACAAGGATGACAGTGGGCAAACGATAAACCGACTTCTGGATAATACCTATTCCTCAGGTTGATGTGAAGGTTTCGGATCATTCTGCGTCGGTTCAGCCTCCCTTTCTTCACCTAGTGGCTGGAAGTTAATAGTTGCCCAATCAATCTCGGTTAAGGCCTAGAAGATAGCTTCATCGTGTATAAGGTTGGACAGGTCAATATCAGGAGCATAAGTATGCTTACGGTTTGGCGGGATCAGATTTTCCACGTCATAAGTTGGTGCATTTATCCGTTTGCCGCTGGCATCATAAGAGTTCTGATAAAACGACAAGTCAGTGTCTTCAGCCAACTTTCTTGCCAGTGGACGCATTTCTCAATTGATAGCCCTGAGATCGTCATTATCAAATTCTGACCTCTCCTCCTTTTGGCTTGGATAACCATTCCCAATGTCTTTCGGATCAAGATCAGATATCCAGGCCTTGGTCCGAGTCAATGCGGTGAGAGCACCGGCCCTAGTAGCTGATTTCTTCAATTCTTCAATCCGGACAAGCATCATGGATAACTTCTCCAGTGTATCCTTGATCAAAGTTGGGGGCGGTTTATTATTTGAAGCTGCGCAGATGGCTCGTTGAGCGCTGGCATATAATTGTTCCACCAAGGTATAGGCAGCCTTCAACTTTTTGCACATGTCTGTGCCAAGATGAGTAATACGGCTACCTGCAAAGGGTCAACCTATTGTTAAACTAGATATTTCATAACCGGCAATTGTTAAACAGTTTATGAAGAAGTCTTTACCAAAGATGGCAGAGGTCATGGCATTGATCTGCCGCTCCAAGCTGCCCAATTCTTCTGTTACCGGTTTAAGGGAGTTTTCAGCATCTTCTGCCCGCTTTACCAAAGTTGATTTTTCAATTTCCCAGTCTGAACATTCACCCTTAAAGTACTCCTTCAATTGTTCCATGGTTTTTAAAGCGGTGGTCAGCTCGCCTTTAACCTTGGAAGTCTCTGCTTGCTGGGACTTGATGTTTTCCTGAAGATCAGCGATTTGAGAGTCTTTTTTGATAAGCTCAGCCTGAAAGAGATAGTTAATGAGTTGGTAATACATCTTTGAAGTCCCAAATCCATAACAAGTTCTACACTTGGCACTTGGGGGCTAATGTGGATTGCTTTTTATCCATGGTCAATTTAAGTCCCAAGCACACAACAAGTTATCCACTTGACACTTGGGGGCTAATGCATATTTTCTCAAGATTAAAGATGGACCGCCATAATCACAAGTTGTGGAAACAATATAACAAGAGATGTACCGGTTCATTTTGAAGATATAAGCCGGTCCATGGTGGCTACCCCGACAAAGTTAATGCAATTGATTACAAGACCCGGTTCACAATATTTTTATGAACCGGCCCTTGGGGGCTAATGGAGTTGATATTCTAAGATAGTTATAAGGAATAAAAATGTATGTACAAGAAAGTGATAGTTACTCATAACGATCCTTCATCAGACCCACTAAGCCGGCTTCATAATCACGGCTTGTGTACAAACGGTTCAAGAAACCAGAATGAAGGTCTTGAGCGTTCAGATGGGCATAGCTTGATAAAGCAGATTTCCATTTTCCTTTGTCCATAGCAGCAAATTCTTCTTTAGCACTATGCTTTGATAAAGTGATAGGACAGCCAGGGGAAGTGAAGCCGATTCCAGTTACAACAACATCATCATCTGTAGTCTTGGCGGGGCTTGGCGGTCTATCAGACGATTTTGCTTGACATGGCGGATTGGCAGATGGATTTGGTGGATCAGTAGGCTAGCCCATCGGGTTTGCTTCTGTTGGTTCCACAAAAGAGCCCGTAGCCTGAGGTACCGGATCATCAAGGACGGTATTAGCATCCAGGTCAACAGCCTCTTGGGCTTTCTCCGGTTCACTGATCGTTTCGTCATCGGTTGTCTTATTCAGCTTAGCCTTTTTGCTGTGCCTGGCTTTGGCACTGGGAGAAACAGGCACAAAGTCAGTATAATAACAAATAATGAATGGCAAAAAAGGTTAAAGTGAAAAATGCTTACCCAGGAACAGTTTTCAGGGGAGGAACTTTAGTGGCCGATAACTCGCCAGACTATGAATGGGAAGTTCCCTGATAATTTGAGTCAGACGGATTAAGAGGATATCGGAAGTAACCCGCCTTAGGATAAAGTGTGTCAGGAATATAAGAAACCTCTTGACAACGTTTACGAACCGGAGTGTTCATTAAACCGGAGGAGGTCACCACTTGGCCGCTATGCCGAATTGTACGGCGACTTTCATGTTGTTGTGTCTTCAAAAGAAAGTGTGGATCCAAATAAGCAAGAGGGGATGAAAATTTTACTTTCCGGATTGTTCGACGGATTTTTGGTAATGGCACAGGATTTGAGTCGGAGGAAAGAAGGATTACCTCTACCTCTCCAGCATGGCTACCCTCCGCATCATCCTGATAATAATCATTGTCAATGAGGTGTATGAAAAAAGAACCAAGAGAGTCGAGTTCTACCTTCGAATCCGGATCATCAAGTTCCTCTTCGGCTGGCTGGACAGAGGACTACTACATCTTGAGCTTGCGTTGGTTTTCCTCGAAGAGGAGAGGGTGATGCGGCAATAGTAGCGTAAGTATTTCCCTTAGTTTTTGAGAACCAAGGTATCAATCCAGTAGGAGGCTCCTCAAAAGTCCCATGCATCTACAAACAAACTGAGAACTCGCAACCAACACAATAAAGGGGTTGTCAATCCCTTCACGGCCACTTGCGAAAGTGAGATCTAATAAAGATAGTAAGATAAGATAAATATATTTTTGGTATTTTATAATATAGATGCAAAAAGTAAAAGATGCAAATAAAAGTAGATTGGAAGCAAATATGATAAGAGATAGACCCAGGGGCCATAGGTTTCACTAGTGGCTTCTCTCAAGATAGCATAAGTATTAAGGTTGGTGAACAAATTTCTGTCGAGCAATTGATAGAAAAGCGAATAGTTATGAGATTATCTAGGCATGATCATGTATATAGGCATCACGTCTGCAACAAGTAGACCGACTCCTGCCTGCATCTACTACTATTACTCCACACATCGACCGACTCCTGCCTGCATCTAGAGTATTAAGTTCATAAGAACAGAGTAATGCATTCAGCAAGATGACATGATGTAGAGGGATAAACTCAAGCAATATGATATAAACCCCATCTTGTTATCCTCGATGGAAACAATACACAATACGTGCCTTGCAACCCTTTCTATCACTGGGTAAGGACAACGCAAGATTGAACCCAAAGCTAAGCACTTCTCCCATGGCAAGAAAGATCAATCTAGTAGGCCAAACCAAACTGATAATTCGAAGAGACTTGCAAAGATAACTCAATCATACATAAAAGAATTCAGAGAAGATTCAAATATTATTCATAGATAAACTTGATCATAAACCCACAATTCATCGGATCTCGACAAACACACTGCAAAAAGAGTTTACATCAAATAGATCTCCACAAGAGAGGGGGAGAACATTGTATTGAGATCCAAAAAGAGATAAGAAGCCATCTAGCTAATAACTATGGACCCATAGGTCTTTGGTAAACTACTCACAACTCATCGGAGGGGCAAGGATGTTGATGTAGAAGCCCTCTATGGTCGATTCCCCCTCTAGCGGAGCGCCGGCGAAGGCTCCAAGATGGGATCTCGCGGATACAGAAGGTTACGGTGGTGGAAATTGTGTTTCGTCTGCTCCCTGGATGTTTTTGGGGTACGTAGGCTTATATAGGAGGAAGAAGTACGTCGGTGGACGCCCGAGGGGCCCACGAGACAGGGGCGTGCCCTATAGGGGGGGGGTGCCCTCCTATCTCGTGGGAGCCTTGGCTGTTTCTTGACTTGCACTCCAAGTCCTCTGGATCACGTTCGTTCCAAAAATCACGCTCCTGAAGGTTTCATTCCGTTTGGACTCCGTATGATATTCCTTTTCTTCGAAATACTGAAATAGGCAAAAAACAGCAATACGGGCTGGGCCTCCGGTTAGTAGGTTAGTCCCAAAAATAATATAAATGTGTAAAATAAATCCCACAAACATCCAAAAGGGGTAATATAATAGCATGGAACAATAAAAATTATAGATACGTTGGAGACGTATCAAGCATCCCCAAGCTTAATTCCTACTCATCCTCGAGTAGGTAAATGATAAAAAAAGAAATTTTTGATGTGGAATGCTACCTAGCATAATTCTCAATGTAATTTTCTTTATTGTGGCATGAATGTTCAGATCCAAATGATACAACATAAAAGCTTATAAAACATAAAAATAATAATGCTTCAAAGCATACTAACAAATAATCATGTCCTATCAAAATAGCATAGCCAAAGAAAGCTTATCCCTACAAAATCATATAGTTAGGCCATGCTTCATTTTCATTACACAAAATACTCCCATCATGCACAACCCCGATGACGAGCCGAGCAATTGTTTCATACTTTTTAACGCGCTTCAGCTTTTTTCAACTCTTACGCAATACATGAGCGCAAGCCATGGACATAGCACTATGGTGGTATATGGTGGTGGTTGTGAGGATAAAAAGGGAGGAGATAGTCTCACATCAACTAGGCGTATTAACGGGCTATGGAGATGCCCATTAATAGATATCAATGTGAGTGAGTAGGGATTGCCATGCAACGGATGCACTAGAGCTATAAATATATGAAAGCTCAACAAAAGAAACTAAGTGGGTGTGCATCCAACTCGCTTGCTCACAAGGACCTAGGGCATTTTGAGGAAGCCCATCATTGGAATATACAAGCCAAGTTCTATAATGAAAAATTCCCACTTAGTATATGAAAGTGACAACATAGGAGACTTTCTATCATGAAGATCATGGTGCTACTTTGAAGCACAAGTGTGGAAAAAGAGATAGTAGCATTGTCCCTTCTCTCTTTTTCTCTCATTTTATTTTCTTTTTTTCTTCTTCTTTTTCTTTCTTTCTTTCTTTTCTTTGGCCTTCCCTTTTTTTCTTTTTGGCTTTTCTCTTTTTTTTTCTTTTTTTTCTTTTTGTAAAGTCCGAAGTCTCATCCTGACTTGTGGGGGAATCATAGTCTTCATCATCCTTTCCTCACTAGGACAGTGCTCTAATAATGAAGATCATCACACTTTTATGGATTTACAACTTAAGAATTACAACTCAAAGCTAGAACAAGATATGACTCTATATGAATGCCTCCGGTGGTGTACCAGCATATGCAATGAATCAAGAGCGACATGTATGAAAATTATGAAGGTGGCCTTGCCACAAATACGATGTCAACTACATGATTATGCAAAGAGCAATATGACAATGATGGAACATGTCATAATAAACGGAACGGTGGAAAGTTGCATGGTAATATATCTCGGAATGGCTATGGAAATGCCATAATAGGTAGGTATGGTGGCTGTTTTGAGGAAGGTAAATAAAGGGTTCATGATACCGGCGAAAGTTGCGCGGTAATAATAAAGGCTAGCAAAGTGGAAAGATGAGTGTGCGTATATCCATGGACTCACATTAGTAAAAAAGAACTCATATACTTATTGCAAAAGCCTACTTATCCCTCGAAGCAAAGTACTACTACGCATGCCCCAAGAGGGATAGATTGGTAGGAAAAGACCATCGCTCGTCCCCGACTGCCACTCATAAGGAAGACAATCAAAAGAGCACCTCATGCAACAAATTTGTCACACAACTTTTACCATACGTGCATGCTACGGGACTTGCCAACTTCAACAAAAGTATTTCTCAATTTCATAATTACCCACTAGCATTACCCTAACATTACTACCTTTATATATCAAAACAATTATCAAGCATCATATTGATCATAGCATCCAATTCTTTTTCTATGATAGTTTTTATTATACCCAACTTGGATGCTCATCATTCTAGGACCAACTTTGTAACCATAGCAAATGCCATGCTGTTCTAAAATACTCTCAAAAAGATATAAGTGAGGCATGATAGACTAGCAATTTCTTCAAAATTAAGACACCATCGTGCTCTAAAAGATATAAGTGAAGCACTAGAGCAAAAACTATCAAGCTCAAAAGATATAAGTGAAACACATAGAGTATTCTAGCAAATTCTAATCAAACAGGCTTCTCCCAAAAGGTGTGTACAGCAAGGATGATTGGGGTAAACTAAAAAGCAAAGACTAATATAATACACGACGCTCCAAGCAAAACACATATCATGTGGCGAATAAAAATATAGCTCCAAGTAAAGTTACCAATGAACGAAGTCGAAAGAGGGGATGCCTTCCCGGGGCATCCCCAAGCTTAGGCTTTTGGATATTCTTGAATATCTTGGGGTGCCTTGGGCATCCCCAAGCTTAGGCTCTTGCCACTCCTTATTCCCTAGTCCATAAAAGCTTTACCCAAAACTTGAAAACTTCACAACACAAAACTCAACAGGAAATCTTATAAGCTCCGTTAGTGAAAGAAAACAAAGCCACCACATAAGGTACTGTAATGAACTCATTCTTTATTTATTTTGGTGTTAAAGCTATTGTATTATAACTTATCTATGGTTTATAAACTATTTTACTAGCCATAGATGCATCAAAATAAGCAAACAACACACGAAAAACAGAATCTGTCAAAAACAGAACAGTCTGTAGCAATCTGTAACTAACGCAAACTTCTGGAACTCTAAAAATCCTACCAAAATAGGAAGTCCTGGACAATTTGTTTATTGATCATAAGCAAAAATAATCAACGCAAAATCACGTTTCTGTTATTTAACAAAATTATATTCATGCGTGTAAAGTTTCTGTTTTTCAGCAAAATCAAATCAACTATCATCATAGGTTGTCCTATAGGTTCTACTTGGCACAAACACTAATTAAAAGATAAAAACACATCTAAAAAGAAGTAATATGCAAGATTTACTGAATAGCAGCAAGGAAGAATATTGGGTTGACTCCCAACAAGCGCTTTTCTTTAAAGCCTTTTAGCTAGGCATTGATAATTTTAATGATGCTCACATGAAAGACAAGAATTGGAGCGCAAAGAGAGCATCATGAAACACATGACAAATTCATCTAAGTCTAACATACTTCCTATGCATAGGCATATTATAAGCAAACAAATTTGCAAGGCAAGCAAAAACTAGCATATGCAAGGGAGAAGAAAGGGACGATAGCAATCTCAACATAACGAGAGGTAGTTTAATAAGATAAAAATTTCTACGACCGTATTTTCCTCTCTCATAATAATTACATGTAGCATCATAGGAAAATTTAACAAAAGACCTATCACAAAACATATTCTCAACATGATCCACATGCATGCAAAGTTGACACTCTTCCAAGATAGTGGGATTAACATTAACCAAGGTCATGACCTTTCCGAACCCACTTTTATCAAAAATATCATAAGATTGAGCACACTCCAAATATGTGGGATCTAAAGTTGACACTCTTCCAAACCCACTTTCAATATTATTGCAAACACTATTATCAATCTCATATTCATCATGGGGCTTAAATAAATTTTCAAGGTTATAAGAAGAATCACCCCAATCATGATCATTGAAACAAGCAGTAGACATAGCAAAACTAGCATCCCCAAGCTTAGGGTTTTTCATATTATTAGCACAATTGACATCAAGAGAATTTATAGGAAAATCATTGCAATCATGCTTTTTATTCAACGAGTTATCGTGAATCTCTTCATAAATTTCTTCATCATAATTTTCAGATTCACAAATTTCAAGCAAAGCTGTATACAGATAATCTAGTGCACAAAACTCACTAGCAATTGGTTCATCATACTTGGATCTCTTAAAAATATTAGCAAGCGGATGAGGATCCATAGATCTTAGGTTCTCTTCTTAGCAACAAATAAGCATCTATTCCAACAAAACGAGCAAACGAAAGGGCAAGCAAAAGAGAGAAGAGAAGATTGGGAAAGAGAGGGCAAATAAAACGGCAAGGGTGAAGTGGGGGAGAGGAAAACGAGAGGCAAATGGCAAATAATGTAAATACGAGGGAGATGGGTTTGTGATGGGTACTTGGTATGTCTTGACCTGAGCGAAGACCTCCCCGGCAACGGCGCCAGAAATCCTTCTTGCTACATCTTGAGCTTGTGTTGGTTTTCCTCGAAGAGGAGAGGGTGACGCAGCAATAGTGGCGTAAGTATTTTTCCTCAGTTTTTGAGAACCAAGGTATCAATCCAGTAGGAGGCTCCTCAAAAGTCCCACGCACCTACACAAACAAACTGAGAACTCGCAACCAACACAATAAAGGGGTTGTCAATCCCTTCATGGCCGAAAGTGAGATCTAATAAAGATAGTAAGATAAGATAAATATATTTTTGGTATTTTATAATATAGATGCAAAAAGTAAAAGATGCAAATAAAAGTAGATTGGAAGCAAACATGATAAGAGATAGACCCGGGGCGATAGGTTTCACTAGTGGCTTCTCTCAAGATAGCATAAGTATTACGGTGGATGAACAAATTACTGTCGAGCAATTGATAAAAAAGCGAATAGTTATGAGATTATCTAGGCATGATCATGTATATAGGCATCACGTCCGCAACAAGTAGACCGACCTGCCTGTATCTACTACTATTACTCCACACATCGACCGACTCCTGCCTGCATCTAGAGTATTAAGTTCATAAGAACAGAGTAACGCATTAAGCAAGATGACATGATGTAGAGGTATAAACTCAAGCAATATGATATAAACCCCATCTTGTTATCCTCGATGGCAACAATACAATACGTGCCTTGCAACCATTTTTGTCACTGGGTAAGGACACCACAAGATTGAACCCAAAGCTAAGCACTTCTCCCATGGCAAGAAAGATGAATCTAGTAGGCCAAACCAAACTTATAATTCTAAGAGACTTGCAAAGATAACTCAATCATACATAAAAGAATTCAGAGAAGATTCAAATATTATTCATAGATAAACTTGCTCATAAACACACCGCAAAAAGAGTTTACATCATATGGATATACACAAGAGAGGGGGAGAACATTGTATTGAGATCCAAAAAGAGAGAAGAAGCCATCTAGCTAATAACTATGGACCCGTAGGTCTGTGGTAAACTACTCACAACTCATCAGAGGGGTAAGGATGTTGATGTAGAAGCCCTCCGTGGTCGATTCCCCCTCCGGCGGAGCACCGACGAAGGCTCCAAGATGGGATCTCGCGGATACAGAAGGTTACGGTGGTGGAAATTGTGTTTCGTCTGCTCTCTAGATGTTTTTGGGGTACGTAGGCTTATATAGGAGGAAGAAGGACGTCGGTGGACGCCCGAGGGGCCCACGAGACAGGGGGCGCTCCCTATAGGGGGGCGCCCTCCTATCCCGTGGGAGCCTCGGTTGCTTCTTGACTTGCACTCCAAGTCCTCTGGATCACGTTCGTTCCAAAAATCATGCTCCCGAAGGTTTCATTCCGTTTGGACTCCGTTTGATAATCCTTTTCTTCGAAATACTGAAATAGGCAAAAAAACAGCAATACGAGCTGGGCCTCCGGTTAGTAGGTTAGTCCCAAAAATGATATAAATGTGTAAAATAAAGCCCATAAACATCCAAAAGGGGTAATATAATAGCATGGAACAATCAAAAATTATAGATACATTGGAGACGTATCAAGGACTCGGCAGTTTTTCTCTTTGGAGGTCTCTTTGTTGCTCTGCTTTTGACGCGAGGAGCTCTTGCCGGTTTATCCTGAGATTTCCTCTTCCAGAACGGATTGTCAGCCTGCATAGACAGATAGTATGTTATCAAAGAAAAACTTAATAAAGGATGGGTTAAGATAGAAAGGCGGTAATTTCTACCTTTGGCGATTTGTTGGCAGCATAGAAAGGACTGAGCCCGGTTTTGCTGCATACGTCTATCGGCTCATCAAGAATTTTCTTGACAGCTTCGGTGATCTCATCATCAGTAAGTTGGATATCAATATGATGCTGAGGGTCCTTCAGGTCCCCTATGTATTTGCACATTAAACCGGGGTGCCGGTTAAAGGCAAAATGCTCCATGAAACCCAGCATCGAACAAAGTCGCCAGTCAGTCCATTTGAAACAAAGGCTCTGAGTTTTGAGAGCCGAGGGGCATATTTTGCTCGTTCCTGAGCAGTCAGTCGTTGAGGAAAGGGATGAGTTTTTGTAAGCCGGTGTGGGCAATTACCCGGCAAAGGATTTTCATTGTCCGGAGCCATATTTCGGCAATAAAACCAAGTCTGATTCCAGTCTTTGGGATGACTGTGAAGCTTGGCATGAGGGAAATCAACATCCTTTCTCTTTTGAATTCAAACACCGCCAAGTTCAATGTTGGGTCCATCAGTGAACTCTGTACGGCGGTTCAGATAAAAGAAATCCCGGAACAGCTCGACAGTAGGCTCTTCTTGAAGATATACTTCACAAAATACTTGCCAGTTGCAAATATTGGACACTGAGTTTGGTCCGATGTCTTGAGGGCGGATCTCAAAGCTGGCGAGAACGTCATGAAAGAATTTTGATCCGGGAGGGGTAAACCCTCTACTCAGGTGGTCAGCAAACACAACAACTTCTCCATCCTAGGGTTCAGGAGGATTTTCTGAACCGGGGACTCGCCAATGAATCATGTTCTTGCTTGCTAAAGCGCCGGTTGCAACACACCCATCCAGTTGTGCCTCCGTAACCCGGGAAGGAACCCAGTTGCAAGAGTAAAACTGTTTGGTCATTTCGGTGGAAGCTGGGAAAAAGATTAAAATCCGGTTTAAAATTTATGACTGGTATTTATAAACCGGTGCAACAATGGAAGAAGATGACATTGAAATATCTGTATATATCAAACCGGATTTTAATACTTCAAGCAGATTAGTGGTTTAAAAGAGGGCTAATGGTACCTGGCAAGTTGTCGTGTGTTAAAGGTTAAACCACCTACAGTGGTATGGAAGATACAGATCTGAAAAATTCATAAATGTTGCACAAACAGATTTCACAGATTGATGTTATAATTTTGGATCTACCGCAGTCCTACAAAAGGGGATAAATTTTAAACCTAAAGGTCATGATAGCAGAAGAACGCATATGCTCGGACGGGATCTCATGTAGTAAAAAGTGGTTTCTGAGGGTGACTAGGGGCACTGAACTATTATGGCTCACCTTTACTATCAGTTTCAGATCAAGCTATGAGATCTAGGAGAGAAAAAGGACGAACAATGAAGAATACCGACGAAGAGCGGAACCCTAATGCAGATCTAACATTTGAAAAGAAGAGTACTTACTGATGCTGCGGGGCAACGGAGGTGCATCGTAGTTTATCTAGTCAAGAACAGGTTGATGCAACGGCCTTGTTGGTGCAAACGTGAAGTTTGACGGCGGCGGTGGAGCTCGGGCTCTTCGGTGTCACGAGGAAGAAGAAGAGATGAAGAGGCAAGGGGGATAATGGAAAGGACCTCGGTCTTATTTATAAAGGTGAAAGGATAAGTGTTAGGCGCGAGAATCGAGGAGCCTAATAGGTGGATATGTGGCAAGGCTGTCGCCTCGATTGTCGGAGGCTCATTAATGAAGGTGAGGTATATACGATTTTTAATAACAGCTGACGTCATGGCGATTTATCAGGATACTAGGCAATGACGTCTTGGCGGTTTACAAGATTTATGCAAAGGTATTGAAGGAAGAAATTTTCTCAAGTTTTTGGAGATTGACATGAACTAGTCCAAATCAATTTGGGGCCTAATGTTGGGTATATTACTACTGGGTATAAACCAGCAAGAAGAAGCCGGGTTACCCCCATAATGAATTGTCTATATTTGAAGCCCATGAAGACAAGGAATAAGGTGCTTTACTATAGAGACTCGAGGGCCCAAGGCCCAAAGGTAGATTAGGGCATGTAGATATAAACCGCCATGTAATGTATAACTTGTATCATGAGGTATGAAACAGTGGAGACCGAGCCGGATACGTGTATAAACCGGCATTGGGACTCTGTAATCCGGCGGGCATCAACCTGTATATAAAGGGACAACCCAGCGGCGGTTCAAGGACAACAAACAACAACTCGAGATCAAGGTAGAGCGATTCCGCTCCCTGATCATCAAGACAACATCAATTCCACCACAACTGGATCGTTGGCTTTTACCTTCCCCGCAAGGGGCCGAACTAGTATAAACTCCCATGTCCTTTGTCCGGTTTAACCCCTTCAAGCTAACCCGTTGCGATGGCTCCACGACTAAGTCCTTTTGCTAGGACATCTGCCGTGACAAACCCACGACAGGTGATGTCCTTTCTTGGACAAGCACCCCACTTATTGTTAACCCCTATTGCAAGCTTCCGCAACTACAAAAGAAGTATTAAGGTAAACCTAACCATAGCATGAAACAAGAGGATCCAAATCAGCCCCTTACAAAGTAACACATAAACTAGGGTTTAAGATTCTGTCACTCTAGCAACCCATCATCTACTTATTACTTCCCAATGCCTTCCTCTAGGACCAAATAATGGTGAAGTGTCATGTAGTTGACGTTCACATAACACCACTAGAGGAGAGACAACATACATCTCATCAAAATATCGAATGAATACCAAATTGACATGACTACTAATAGCAAGACTTCACCCATGTACTCAGGAACAAACGTAACTACTCACAAAGCATATTCATGTTCATGATCATAGGAGTATTAATATGCATTAAGGATCTGAACAAATGATCTTCCACCAAATAAACCAACTAGCATCAACTACAAGGAGTAAACAACACTACTAGCAACCCACAGGTACCAATCTAAGGTTTTGGTACAAAGATTGGATAGAAGAGATGAACTAGGGTTTGAGAGGAGATGGTGCTGGTGAATATGTTGATGGAGATTGACCCCCTCCCGATGAGAAGATTGTTGGTGATGATTTCCCCCTCCCGGAGGGAGGTTTCCCCGGCAAAATAGCTCCGCCGGAGCCCTAGATTGCTTCCGCCAAGGCTCCACATCGTGGCGGCGGAGTTTCGTCCCGTAAGCTTGCTTATGGTTTTTTCGAGGGTAAAAGACTTCATATAGCAGAAGATGTGCACCGGAGGGCCACCAGGGGGCCCACGAGGCAGGGGGCATGCCCTGTAAGGGTGGGCACGCCCCCCACCCTCGTGGCCAGGGTATGGGCCCCCTCTGGTACTTCTTTCGCTCAATAATTCTTATTAATTCCAAAAATGACTTTCGTGGAGTTTCGGGACTTTTGGAGCTGTGCAGAGTAGGTTTCCAATATTTGCTCCTTTTCCAGCCCAGAATCCCAGCTGCCGGCATTCTCCCTCTTTATGTAAACCTTGTAAAATAAGAGAGTTTAGCCATAAGTATTGTGACATAACGTGTAGTAACAGCCCATAATGCAATAAATATCTATTATAAAAGCATGATGCAAAATGGTCGTATCAACTGCCCCAAGCTTAGACCTCGCTTGTCCTCAAGCGGAAGCCGAAATCGAAAAATATGTCCACATGTTTAGAGATAGAGGTGTTGATAAAAATAAAATACGGACATGAGGGCATCATGATCATTCTTATAACAGCATCATATATATTTTGTCATGTGATTTCTTATGCTCAAGTAACAATCTATTCACAATATCAAGTATGGTTCAGAAACTTCATTGAGAACTAACAAACTATAATCTCAGTCATTGAAGCAATTGCAATTTATCATAACATCAGAAAGAGTCAAGAATAGAGCTTTTCAGCAAGTCCACATACTCAACTATGATTTAGTCTTCCACAATTGCTAACACTCATGCAATACTTATGGTTCTTGAGTTTTAATCGGACACAGAGAAAGATAGGGGCTTATAGTGTTGCCTCCCAACCTTTTACCTCAAGGGTAATGTCAACAATAATAGTCCATGCTAACTTACATCCAATTGGATATATATACCAGGATCTTTCCAACACGAGGTGCTTGCCAAAGGATAAAATAAAAAGGGAAAGGCGAAGATCACCTTGACTCTTGCAGAATGTAAAAGATAGGCCCTTCGCAGAGGGAAGTAGAGGTTGTCATGTGCTTTCAGGGTTGGATGCATGAAATATTAATGCAAAAGAACATCACTTTATTATTGCCACTTGTGATATGAACCTTTATTATGTAGTCCGTCGCTTTTATTACTTCCATATCACACGATTGTATAAAGCTTATTTTCTCAATAAGTCATACATATTTAGAGAGCATTTTTTATTGCATTCAACTTGACAACTTACTTGAAGGATCTTACTCAATCCGTAGGTAGGTATGGTGGATTCTCACGGCAAAACTGGGTTTAAGGATATTTGGAAGCACAAGTAGTATTTCTACTTGGTGCAAGGAATTTGGCTAGCATGAGGGGGAAAGGCAAGCTCAACATGTTGGACGATCCATGACAATATACTTTAACTAAGATGTGAGAAAACATAAACCATTACGTTGTCTTCCTTGTCCAACATCAACTCTTTAGCATGTCATACTTTAATGAGTGCTCACAATCATAAAAGATGTCCAAGATAGTGTATTTATATGTGAAAACCTCTCTTTCTTTATTACTTCCTATTAATTGCGACGATGACCAAAACTATGTTTGCCAACTCTCAACAACTTTTAAGCCTCATACTCTCTATGTGTGAAGTCATCACTATCCATAAGATCAATATGAACTCTTTTATTCCTTTTTTATTCTTTCTATTTTCTCAAGATCATAGCAAGATAGCAAAGCCCTTGACTCAACACTAATCTTTATTATATATAGCTCACGGACTCGATTACATAGACGGATCATAAAGGAAAACTCAAAACTAATTCATACCAAAACTTTATTCTACTAGATCAAGATATTACTAAAGGGATCGAACTAATAAAAACGGTAAAGATAGGAGTGTGATGGTGATACGATACCGGGGCACCTCCCCCAAGCTAGGTAGTTGCCAAGGGGAGTGCCCATACCCATGTGATTATGTCCTCGGAGATGGTCGAGAAGGAGTTGTTGATGATGTAGGCTTGTCGTCCATCTTCCAAGGCATACGCTCACCATCATAGAAGGATGATCGAGTCTCTGGGATTCTCAAATCTGCAGCCAAACTCATCCTCTTGAATCTATATTCATACTCACAGTTTTGGTTTTGCAGGTCATAGATCTGGGCTTGAAGGTGCTCGATTTTTTCATGAAGCTTGAAGATGGTATCCCCAATGTTCTTGGTGTCTAGCTTGTGGTTGTTGGTGAATTCCGCAATCGCCATCTGGTTGGCGTTGAGTCCACGCTCCACCATCCCTTGGCACATGAAAACTTGTTGTTCCATCTCTTCGAGCTTTGTGTCCACGCTTCCAGTACTCCTTGGTCCCTCCACATCGCGGATGTGCAGCACCCCCTCACGCATCCCAATTGTTTGAGGATGATGCAGCACCTCAGCGAGGTAGGGGTTGATGACCCTCTCGAAAAACTTGTCGTTGGGGGTGCTTGAAGACGTCATGGTGCTCTAGATCTGTTAGAAAAACAGCTTGAAAGAAAGACAGAGGATATTTGCATGATACGGTGGTCAAAACCTTCGGGAGATTATATAATGAATTTTTACCGACCAAAAGAAGTATCATGCAAGAAACGGAGTCCAGAGAGCACACGAGGTGCCCACGAGACAGGGGGCGCGCCCTATAAGGGTGGCGCGCCCTCCACCCTCGTGGACGCCTCGTGTCCTTCCCGGACTACTTCTTATTTTCCTATTTTCTTAAATATTCCAAAACGGAGAAAAATTGCCATTAGAACTGTTTTGGAGTCGGTTTACTTACCGTACCACATACCTATTCCTTTTCAGAATATGAAACATTCTGGAAAGTGTCTCTTATGTATTCCTCTGGGTTAAGGTTTCAATAATATTAGTTTCAATATTTAGCGGATTACCTGAGATATAATGTTTGATTCTTTGACCGTTCACCACCTTCGGATTTGTGCCTTTGAAGTTGTTGATTTTTATTGCACCGGAACGATAGACCTCCTCGATATCGTAAGGCCCTTCCCATTTAGAGAGAAGTTTTCCTGCAAAAAATCTTAAACGAGAGTTGAAAAGCAAAACATAATCACCTACGTTAAACTCACGCTTTGTATCCATTTGTCATGCCATCTTTTAACTTTTTCTTTAAAAAAAATGGCATTCTCATAGGCTTGGGTTCTCCATTCATCAAGTGAGATAATGTCAAATAACCTCTTCTCACCAGCAAGTTTGAAATCATAATTGAGCTCTTTAATGGCCCAATATGCCTTATGTTCTAGTTCGAGTGGTAAGTGACAAGCTTTTCCATAAACCATTTTATATGGAGACATACCCATATGATTCTTATATGCAGTTCTATAGGCCCATAATGCATCATCCAGTTTCTTGGACCAATTCTTTCTAGATCTATTAACAGTCTTTTGCAAGATTAACTTAAGCTCTCTATTACTCAATTCTACCTGACCACTAGACTGTGGGTGATATGGAGATGCAATTCTATGATTAACATCATATTTAGCAAGCATTTTACGAAAAGCACCGTGAATAAAATGTGAACCACCATCAGTCATTAAGTATCTAGGCACTCCAAACCTCAGAAAAGTAACTTCTTTAAGCATCTTAATAGAGGTGTTATGACCAGCACTACTAGTTGCAATAGCTTCTACCCACTTAGTAACATAATCAACAGCAACTAAAATATGTGTATACCCATTAGAGGCAGGAAAAGGTCCCATATAATCAAAGCCCCAAACATCAAATGGTTCAATAACAAGAGAATAATTCATAGGCATTTCTTGACGTCTACTAATATTACCAATTCTTTGACATTCATATCAAGACAAGACAAACTTACGGGCATCTTTGAAGAGAGTAGGCCAATAAAAACCGGATTGAAATACCTTATGTGCAGTTCTATCTCCAGCGTGGTGTCCTCCATATGCCTCGGAGTGACACTTGCGTAGGATCTGTTCATGTTCATGCTCAGGTACACAACGTCTAATAACACCATCTACTCCTTTATAAAGGTGTGGGTCATCCCAGAAGTAATGTCTTAAATCATAAAAGAACTTTTTCTTTTGCTGGTATGTGAAACTAGGTGGTATAAATTTAGCAACAATGTAATTAGCATAATCAGCATACCATGGAGCAGTACGAGAAGCATTTATGATCGCTAATTGTTCATCCGGAAAGCTATCATCAATAGGTAGTGGGTCATCAAGAACATTCTCTAACCTAGACAGGTTGTCTGCAACGGGGTTCTCAGTTCCCTTTCTATCAATAATATGCAAATCAAATTCTTGTAGCAAGAGAACCCATCTAATAAGTCTAGGTTTAGCATCTTTCTTTTCCACAAGATATTTAATAGCAGCATGATCAGTGTGAATAGTTACTTTAGAATCAACAATATAAGGTCTGAACTTATCACAAGCAAATACAACTGATAAGAATTCGTTTTCAGTAGTAGCATAATTTCTCTGTGCAGTGTCTAGAGTTTTACTAGCATATTGAATAACATTTAGTTTCTTATCAACTTTTTGCCCTAGGATAGCACCTATAGCATAATCACTAGCATCACACATAATTTCAAAGGGTAAATTCCAATCAGGTGGCTGAACAATAGGTGCAGAAATCAAAGCTTTCTTAAGTATTTCAAATTGGTCAGAGGCCTAGAGATTTTAGAAAAGTCCTTAATGAACCTCCTATAAAAACTGGCATGACCAAGGAAACTTCTTATACCTTTAATGTACTTGGGACACGCCATCTTTTCAACAGCATCAACCTTAGCTCTAACAACTTTGATACCTCTCTCAGAAATATTATGCCCCAAGACAATGCCTTCATTAACTATAAAGTGGCACTTCTCCCAATTCAAAACAAGACTAGTATCTTCACATCTCTGCAAAAATCAATCAAGGTTACTCAAGCAATCATCAATAGAGGATCCATAAACGGAGAAATCATCCATGAATACCTCACAAATCTTTTCACAAAAGTCAGAGAATATAGACATCATGCATCTTTGAAAGGTAACAGGTGCATTACATAAACCAAAAGGCATACGTCTATAAGCAAAAGTACCGAAAGGGCAAGTAAAAGTAGTCTTTGCTTGATCATCCGCTGACACAGGTATTTGAGGGAAACCAGAATAACCATCTAGAAAGCAAAAATGTGTATGTTTGGATAGTCTTTCTAGCATTTGATCAATAAAAGGTAAAGGGTAATGATATTTCTTAGTAGCTTTATTTAATTTATGGAAATCAATTACCATCCTATAACCTGTAATAACTCTTTGCGGGATCAATTCATCTTTATCATTAGGGACTACAGTAATACCTCCCTTCTTAGGAACACAATGGACATGGCTTACCCACTCACTATCAGCAACGGGATAAATTATACCTGCCTCAAGGAGCTTTAGTATTTTCTTTCTTACCACTTCTTTCATCTTAGGATTTAACCATCGTTGATGATCTCTAACTGGTTTGGCATCTTCGTCCAATTTAATTTTGTGTTAGCATAGAGTGGGACTAATGCCCTTAAGATCATCAAGAGTGTATCCAATAGCAGTACAGTGCTTCTTCAGAGTTTTCAATAATCTTTCCTCTTCCTACTCTGAAAGGTTAGCACTAATAATAACAGGATACATCTTCTTTTCATCAAGATAAGCATATTTAAGAGTATTAGGTAATGGTTTAAGCTCAAACACGGGAACACCCTTGGGTGGAGGGGGATCCCCTAGGATTTCAACAGGCAAGTTGTGTTTCAGAATAGGTCCCTGTTTAAAAAATATTTCATTTATTTCCCTTCTTTCATTCATAAACATATCATTTTCATGGTCTAGCAAATATTGTTCTAACGGATCAGTAGGAGGCACGGCAATAGAAGCAAGGCCAATAATTTCATCCTTACAAGGCAGTTCTTTATCATGGGGTTGTCTACGAAACTTAGCAAAATTAAACTCATGTGTCGTATCCCCCGGGCCAACTGTAACAACATCCTTTTCGCAATCAATCCTAGCATTAACAGTATTCAAGAAGGGTCTACCAAATATAATGGCACAAAAGCTATCTTGTGGGGAACCAAGAACAAGAAAATCAGCAGGGTATTTAACCTTCCCACACAAGACTTCAACATCTCTAACAATCCCAATTGGTGAAATAGTATCTCTATTGGCAAGCTTAATTGCAACAACAATATCTTCTATCTCAGGGGTGCAATATCATGCATAATTTCTTCATATAAGGAAAAAGGTATTGCACTAGCACTAGCACCCATATCACATAAGCCATGATAACAATGATCTCCTATTTTAACAGAAATAACAGGCATGCCTACAGCAGGTCGATGTATCTTAGCATCGGGTCTAGCAATATTAGCAGCTTCATCACAGAAATAAATAACATGCCCATCAATATTATCGGCCAAGAGATCTTTAACCATAGCAATGCTAGGTTCAACTTTAATTTGCTCAGGAGGTGTATATGTTCTAGTATTACTCTTACGAACCACAGTTGAAGCTTTAGTATGATCCTTTATCCTAACAGGGAAGGGTGGTTTCTCAACATAAGTAGTAGGAACAATAGGATCATTATAAATAATAGTCTTTTCTTCAATTGTAACAGGTGCAACTACTTTTACTTCAGTGAGAGGATTATATTTAAACCACTTCTCCTTAGGGAGATCAATATGAGTAGCAAATGATTCACAGAAAAAAGCTACTATCTCAGAGTCAAGTCCATATTTAGTGCTAAATCCACGAAAAGCATCGGTATCCATAAAAGATTTAACACAATCAAACTTAGGTGTCATACCTGACTCCTTACCATCGTCGGAACCCCAATCTTCAGAGTTGCATTTAATTCTTTCCAATAAGTCCCACTTGAATTCAATAGTCTTCAGCATATAATAACCAGCACAAGAAGTATCGAGCATGGTGCAATCATTGAGAGAAAGCCGATCATAAATTTTTTGAATAATCATTTCTCTTGAGAGCTCATGATTGGGGCATGAATATAACATTGACTTAAGCCTCCCCCAAGCTTGAGCGATGCTTTCTCCTTAGCGAGGCCAAAAATTATATATATAATTACGATCACGATGAACAAGATGCATAGGATAAAACTTCTGGTGAAATTCCAATTTCAATCGTTTATAGTCCCAAGATCCCGTATCATCACATAGCATATACCATGTCAATGTGTCTCCCTTCAAAGATAAAGGGAAGACCTTCCTCTTGACAACATCATCAGGCATACCTGCAAGCTTAAATAGTCCACAAACTTCATCCACATAGATAAGGTGTAAATCGGGATGCAACGTTCCATCTCCTGCAAAGGGATTAGCTAGCAGTTTCTATATCATACCCAAAGGAATTTCAAAATAAACATTTTCAGTAGGTTCAGTAGGTTGAGGAGCAACTCTTTGCTCTACTGGTTAGGGCGAAGATACCCCGAACAAGCCCCTCAAAGGATTAGTTTCCATAGTAACAAGTGACAGAAAATTTCAACACACTATATAAATGTTTCGTTACCAAGTTCCACTCACCAAAGGCGCTTCACTCCCCGGCAACGGCGCCAGAAAAGAGTCTTGATGACCCACAAGTATAGGGGATCTATCGTACTCCTTTCGATAAGTAAGAGTTTCGAACCCAATAAGGAGCAGAATGAAATGACAAGCGATTTTCAGTAAGGTATTCTCTACAAGCACTGAAATTGTAGGTAACAGATAGTTTTATGATAAGATAATTTGTAATGGGTAACAAGCAATAAAAGTAAATAAGGTGCAGCAAGGTGGCCCAATCCTTTTAGTAGCAAAGGACAAGCCTGGACAAATTCTTATAATGAGGAAAGCACTCACGAGGACACATGGGAATTATCGTCAAGCTAGTTTTTATCACGCTCATATGATTCGCGTTCATTACTTTGATAATTTGATATGTGGGTGGACCGGTGCTTGGGTGCTGTCCTTTCATGGACAAGCATCCCACTTATGATTAACCCCTATTGCAAGCATCCGCAACTACAAAAGAAGTATTAAGGTAAACCTAACCATAGCATGAAACAAGAGGATCCAAATCAGCCCCTTACGAAGCAACGCATAAGCTAGGGTTTAAGATTCTGTCACTCTAGCAACCCATCATCTACTTATTACTTCCCAATGCCTTTCTCTAGGCCCAAATAATGGTGAAGTTTCATGTAGTCAATGTTCACATAACACCACTACAGGAGAGACAACATACATCTCATCAAAATATCGAACGAATACCGAATTCACATGACTACTAATAGCAAGACTTCACCCATGTCCTCAAGAACAAACGCAAGTACTCACAAAGCATATTCATGTTCATTATCAGAGGAGTATTAATATGCATTAAGGATCTGAACAAATGATTTTCCACCAAATAAACCAACTAGCATCAACTACAAGGAGTAATCAACACTACTAGCAACCCACAGGTACCAATCTGAGGTTTTGGTACAAAGATTGGATACAAGAGATGAACTAGGGTTTTAGAGGAGATGGTGCTGGTGAATATGTTGATGGAGATTGACCCCCTCCCGATGAGAGGATCGTTGGTGATGATTTCTCCCTCCCGGAGGGAAGTTTCCCCGGCAGAATAGCTCCGCCGGAGTCGTAGATTGGTTCCGCCAAGGTTCCGCCTCGTGGCGGCCGAGTTTCGTCCCATAAAATTAAGATCCACATATAATTTTTCAAATTTTGCTTTCCCTAGTTATTTTGTATTGTCCTCGGGCCATAATTTTGTAGAGCAAATGAAGTCGAGGACGACTTTTCTCCAAGAGAGGGAGGATGATATGGACATGCTCATGGTTTGTTATAATTTGTGCTTCATGGAAATGTTTGCTGGAAGGAACTCATAAGTCGAACAAAACATCATGTTGTCATTGTCCATAAGATAGCAAAGCTGAAAGCTAAAATACTCTATATCATGAAACCTTTGCATTATGAATTGGTATTGCCCTGCTTTATTTTGTGTTATGACCAAGTAGAGTCGAGGACGACTCCTTTTCAAGAAAGGGGGGATGATGAGGACATATCGATCATTGAAACAAGACCAATCATCCCTATACAAACTCCAAGTTGTGACAAACAGGTACATGATCAAATGCAACACAATTCAAAGGTGAAAGCTACAAATGAGAATTGCATCATTTCTTTGCATGGATATTATCTACTTCCCTTCTACTTATCCTTTGCAGATCAAAGAGAGTCGAGGACGACTCTTCATCAAGGGAGGGAGGATGATGAGCACATGGGTACATCATACATGACATTTCAGAAAAGTGCGCAATTTAGTTGGAAAGAATTACTAAGCCGAATCAAGCAAACACATGACCAGGTGAACGCTAACTTAAGTTCATACCACAATCTTGAACACATGGCTGCACTTTCATCCCCATTGTTTTTGGTTGAACTTCGGTATCACATGGAAGAAATCCAACAACCTATGAGCTCTTGAAGCAACCGGTCTGGAGGAACGAGTTTGAAGAAAACAAGCTTCAAGTGAAGCTGATGCTGTCAGTTTTTACCTCTGATGTTTCGTGTTGGCACACCCATATGGTGGAGAGACGGGGCCATAGGGGTACATCAACAGAAGCTAAATCAAATTATCTTTCCAATGCAAAAAACCCCACATCATTTGGAGTTGTGAGTCAAAAGTACTAGTCATTCTCGTGGAAGGTGTCCAGGCTGTCAAAGACTTCGTGAATTTCCGAGGAGCTCTCCAACAACTTCCAAAGTTGACTGCTTATTCACCCAAGGAAGCCATGCAAACTGGCTTACTTTTGAAACCATTTTCACACCTAGCTAAGGGGGGTTGTCCCTGCTATAAAACCCCATCTCCCCCCATCCTCTAGAAAACCTTTTGTCAAACCATTCAGCTACAAGCTTATGCAGCAAGACTACTAGAGAGATCCGAGAGATCTTGCTACCTTTGCTCTTGTGAGTTCATTCGGATTCGCGAGAAGGAGCCTCTGGTTCCCCGTAGTTCGTGCTCTATGGTTTCGGCCATTTTGTATGGATTAGTCCCGGTTTGTGGTTCTACGATTGTTCGGATAGCGGGTTGGAGTTCTTGTAGCTTTGGTCAGCCATCCCCAACGTACTGGTTGCAACCAACCTTGGCAGGTATAAAGCTAGTTATCCCGGCTGCTTGCAGCTAGTTATCCCTTCCGATTTGATCCTACGACGTGAAGATCGGGTCACCCTCGGGTGTGAACTCGTTCATCGGGTTCCCACCTATCATCTGGCATCAAAGCCTTCGTTGACACGGTAGGATCTGTTATCCAAGTTTATCTTGCTATCATCCCTTTAGATCGAGTGGTTTTCATGCTATATTTTCTGTCCTAGAAGTCCAAATCTCCACCAAAAATAAATCCAAGCCTTGTTGGTGCTGAGATCTTGTTGTTGCATACTTTGCATGTTCCTCATCGTTTAGATCTGCACCAAGTTCATCTTCATAGTTGCTTTCAGATTTGGTTGTTGTGCTTTGGAAAAAGAGAGAAAAGAGTGGCAAAAAATCAAAGAGAGAGAGAAAAAAAGAGTGGGAAAAAGTCAAGAGAGAAAAAGAAAGTCTTGTGTAAGATCCAAAAGTTTCAGCTTGATAGAAAAAAATTTAGAAGCTTGTGTGTTGTGTTTTTCAATCTTGGTGCAAAAGAGCAGTAGATCTATCCACATATTTTTCTTGGTTTGCATCAACTTGATTTCAGCACAAGCCCCCTTTTGTTTACCCCACCGAGCTCCACCAAAAACTGAAGCTAGTTCTTTGATCCCTGTCTTTCAATCGCTTTAACACATCCGAGAGAAGCACAATCTGATGTGAACTCATAAGAACTTTGGTGAGTAAGAGGTGAGGTTGTGTGATTCCACAAAATTATCCTATTCCACTTTAGCCCTACTAACATGGCAGGATCTACACCAAGTGTGCGTCGAAAGAATCATGGAGAAGGAAGTTGTTTGGCCACTCGCGCTGATGTGAAGCAACTCGAGAACAATATACTCCGAGCCATGGAGAGGATGCTTCACGAGTGTCCTCCAACATGTGGTGATGGGGTTCGACATCGACAATACCCTGTTGCTCATGAAGTGCGACAAACAAGACATGCTCAAGAGTATGATGTTGTTGCTCATGGACATGTCACTAGTACTCATGAAGTGCAACAAAGAAGACATGCTCGAGGGCTTGATGTTGCTTCTTGTGGGCGTGTCACTACTCCTCAAGAAGTGCAGCTAGGAGGACATGCTCAAGGGCATGGTGTTTCTTCTCGTGGGCATGACAGTGCTGCACCTGAAGTGCAACAAGGATGTCATACTCGAGGGAGAAGTTGCGGCTCCCATCGGCACAACAACAACCCACCGCAAAGCATGGTCATGGTTGATGGAGCAGCCCCGTTGATTCATAGCCCATGTTCTCCTAAGAAGCTCACTCCTAATGTTGGAATCTCAACCACCACCACTGTCTCAACATCCAGGAAACATGTGCCACAAATTCCATGTGAGGAAGAGAGTACACAATCCAAAATCCCACAACTTGAGACTGAAAAGAAAAATGAGTTGAGTGACTCCACCAAATGTGAGGATCTGATTGTTCATCATGAGATTAGAGAAATGCAAGGTCTCCACCTAGATATACCACATATTCAGGGAGAGAGGATTAATGAGTTGTGTGAGTCCACAAAATGTGAGATTGAGATCATTCCACACCTCATTAGAGAGATAAGCGATCCAGCACCCAATATACCACACAATAAGAGCGAGAGGATAAGTGAGTTATGTGAGTCCACCAAACGTGAGCTTGAGATGTTTCCCCACAATATCAAAGAAATGAGTGATCCACCAAATGAAAAGAGAGAGGAGTATTCAATTACTAACCTTTCACAAAATTCTCTTTCTTTGCAATATATGCAGGTGCAAAAGGCATACCTATCAGCTCTCTTGCAACGATGGGAGATTGAGATCCAAGAACAAATATGGAGGACATGGAGTACCACTACACAAGGTGGGTGTGTGAAGATTGATTTTCAGAAAGGTATTCAAGTACTAAATGAGGTAAAACAAAAAGGATCTTCCATTTTGATGCACCCCGAGGTATGCACATATGAACTCCTGAAACATTGGCGAAATGAAATAAGAGAAAAAAATATTGGGTACATCCATTAGCACACCATCAATACATCAATATAAATTTTTTAATCATGAAGGAAAAACAAAGGAGTTGGCAAAATTAAGATCCACATATAATTGTTCAAATTTTGCTTTCCCTAGTTATTTTGTATTGTCCTCGGGCCATAATTTTGTAGAGCAAATGAAGTCGAGGACGACTTTTCTCCAAGAGAGGGAGGATGATATGGACATGCTCATGCTTGGTTATAAATTTGTGCTTCATGGAAATGTTTGCTGGAAGGAACTCCTAAGTCGAACAAAACATCATGTTGTCATTGTCCATAAGATAGCAAAGCTGAAAACTAAAATACTCTATATCATGAAACCTTTGCATTATGAATTGGTATTTCCCTACTTTATTTTGTGTTATGACCAAGTAGAGTCGAGGACGACTCCTTTTCAAGAAAGGGGGGATGATGAGGACATATCGATCATTGAAACAAGACCAATCATCCCTGTACAAACTCCAAGTTGTGACAAACAAGTACATGATCAAATGTAACACAATTCAAAGGTGAAAGCTACAAATGAGAATTGCATCATTTCTTTGCATGGATATTATCTACTTCCCTTCTACTTATCCTTTGCAGATCAAAGAGAGTCGAGGACGACTCTTCATCAAGGGAGGGAGGATGATGAGCACATGGGTACATCATACATGACATTTCCGAAAAGTGCACAATTTAGTTGGAAAGAATTACTAAGCCGAATCAAGCAAACACATGACCAGGTGAACGCTAACTTAAGTTCATACCACAATCTTGAACACATGGCTGCACTTTCATCCCCATTGTTGTTGGTTGAACTTAGGTATCACATGGAAGAAATCCAACAACCTATGAGCTCTTGAAGCAACCGGTCTGGAGGAACGAGTTTGAAGAAAACAAGCTTCAAGTGAAGCTGATGATGTCAGTTTTTAACTCTGATGTTTCGTGTTGGAACACCCATATGGTGGAGAGACGGGGCCATAGGGGAACATCGACAGAAGCTAAATCAAATTATCTTTCCAATGCAAAAAACCTCACATCATTTGGAGTTGTGAGTCAAAAGTACTAGTCATTCTCGTGGAAGGTGTCCAGACTGTCAAAGACTTCGCGAATTTCCGAGAAGCTCTCCAGCAACTTCCAAAGTTGACTGCTTATTCACCCAAGGAAGCCATGCAAACCGGCTTACTTTTGAAACCATTTTCACACCTAGCTAAGGGGGGTTGTCCCTGCTATAAAACCCCATCTCCCCCATCCTCTAGAAAACCTTTTGTCAAACCATTCAGCTACAAGCTTATGCAGCAAGACTGCTAGAGAGATCCGAGAGATCTTGCTACCTTTGATCTTGTGAGTTCATTCGGATTCGCAAGAAGGAGCCTCTGGTTCCCCTAGTTCGTGCTCTACGGTTTTGGCCGTTTTGTGTGGATTAGTCCCGGTTTGTGGTTCTGCGATTGTTCGGACAGCGGGTTGGAGTTCTTGTAGCTTCGGTCAGCCATCCCCAACGTACGGGTTGCAACCAACCTTGGCAGGTATAAAGCTAGTTATCCCGGCTGCTTGCAGCTAGTTATCCCTTTCGATTCGATCCTACGACGTGAAGATCGGGCCACCCTCGGGTGTGAACTCGTTCATCGGGTTCCCACCTATCAGGAGGGCCACCAGGGGGCTCGCGAGGCAGGGGGCGCGCCCTGTAAGGGTGGGCGCGCCCCCCACCCTCGTGGCCACGGTGTGGGCCCCCTCTGGTACTTCTTTCGCTCAATAGTTCTTATTAATTCCAAAAATGACTTTCGTGGAGTCTCAGGACTTTTGGAGCTGTGCAGAGTAGGTTTCCAATATTTGCTCCTTTTCCAGCCCAGAATCCCAGCCGCCGGCATTCTCCCTCTTTATGTAAACCTTGTAAAATAAGAGAGAATAGACATAAGTATTGTGACATAACGTGTATTAACAGCACATAATGCAATAAATATCGATATAAAAGTATGATGCAAAATGGACATATCATAGGTCTACAAAGAACTACTCAAGCATCATCGGAGAGGCACCAATGGAAGTGGTGAACCCATCCATGATGGTGTTTAGATTGGATCTGGTGGTTCTAGACTTTGTGGCGGCTGGAATTGATTTTCATCGACTCTCCTAGGGTTTCTGGAATATGGGAGTATTTATAGAGCAAAGAGGCAGTTCAGGGGGCACCCGAGGTGGGAAAACCCACCAGGGCACGCCTGGGCCTCCTGGCGTGCCCCGGTGGGTGCTGCTCCCCTCAAGCCACCCCCTAGGCGCTTCCTTGGCCCACTGGATGTCTTCTGGCCCAAAAAATCCTCCGGGAGTTTCGCTGCATTTGGACTCCGTTTGATATTGATTTCCTGTGATGTAAAAACATATCCAGAAAACAGCAACTGACACTGGGCCCTATGTCAATAGGTTAGTACCAAAAAATGATATAAAATGACTATAAAATGATTGTAAAACATCCAAGAATGATAATATAACAGCATGGAACAATAAAAAATTATAGATACGTTGGAGACGTATCAGCATTCGCAAGCTTAATTCCTGCTGCTCCTCGAGTAGGTAAATGATAAAAATAGAATTTTTGATGTGGAATGATGCCTAACATGTTCATCACATTTCTTTTCTTTATAACATGAACATATGGACTTTTATATGATCCAAAGCAATAGTCTAGTTTTGACATGAATACTCTAATACTCAAGCATACGAAAAAGCAACCATGTCTTTGAAAATATCAACACTAAATCAAGTTATCCCTAGCACATCATGCTCAATCATTGATCCATTCATGAAACACACTCGAATATTAGCTACACCTAATGCTCAAGTATGATCATAGTGCCCCTTAGTTGGTGCTAAGAGAAGATGGAGACTCAAATTCAAAATAAAAATTGCATAAGTAAAAGAAAGGCCCTTCGCGGAGGGAAGTAGGGATTTTTAGAGGTGACAGATCTCAAAGCTTAAATTGAGAGATAAAAATATTTTTGAGAGGCATACTTTTCCCACCAACGAAAATGACTTGGAGCATCCCAACACTTTCCATGCTAGATACATCATAGGCGGTTCCCAAACAGAAAATAAAGTTTATTCCTTTTTTCACCATTACTTTCACTTTCCATGGCTAACTGTATCCACGGGTGCCCTCCATACCAACACTTTCCAAGGAATTTATTATTTGACAACATAAAGTAAATTCATTTTTCATATCGGGACTGGACATCCCTAATATCTTTGCCTCATTTTTATTCATCACATGAAACTATATTTTACTTGAAACTATATTTTTATTCGTCACATGATATGAGTTTTTACTTGAAACTATACAAAGACGCTCCAATCTATAGCTTCAAGAAATAAAAATATGAGCGTCTTTGTAACTATACTTGAAACTATATTAATCTTAACTATATTTACTTGAATATTTTACTTGAAACTATACTTAGATATGAGCGTCTTTGTATAGTTTCAAGTAAACTATATTTTACTTGAAACTATATTTTTATTCATCCCTAATATTATTTGACAACATAAAGCTAATCCTTATTCCTTCATCCATCGTAAGATCACCCAAAACTTGAAAAGTTCAATCACACAAAATTCAAACAAAACCTTCGTGAGATCCGTTAGTATAAGAAACCAAACCACTACTATAAGTACTGTAGAAAACCTATTCATATTTTGTTTGTGCATTATATCTACTGTATTCCAACTTTTATATGGCAAAAACTCATCATACAAAACCATAGAATCATCAAAACAAGCACACAGCGCAAAGAAAACAGAATCTATCAAAAACAGAACAGTCTGTAGCAATCTGAATATTTCGAATACTTCTGTAACTCCAAAAATTCTGAAATAAATTGGTGGATGTGAGTAATATTTCTATTATATTCTTCAAAAATAATCAACTCAAAAGCACTCTTCTGTTAAAAATGACAAATAATGTCGTGGGCGCAAAAGTTTCTGTTTTTCAGCAATATCAAATAAACTTTCACCCAAGTCTTTCCAAAGGCCTTGCTTGGCACAAACACTAATTAAAACACAAAAAAACTAAATCATAATAGTAGCATAACTGGGCTAACGCACAAGAACAGAAAGCAAAAGGCAAAATAACTTTTATTCATTGGGTTGCCTCCCAACAAGCGCTATCGTTTTACGCCCCTAGCTTGGCATAACGTGTAGGATCTAAGTGTTGTCATCTTTGGTTCTAGATCCATAAGATGCCCTCATGATTGATTCATATGATGGCCTAATTCTTGTTCTGGGAAGTGTTCCATTCCCTTCCTTAGTGGAAATTGAAACTTAGTATTTCCTTCTTTCATATCAATCACGGCACCAATAGTATGCAAAAACGGTCTACCAAGATTAATTGGACAAGACGGATTGCAATCAATATCAAGAACAATAAAATTTATGGGAACATAATTCCTATTTCAAGAATAAGAACATCATTAATTCTTCCCATAGGCTTTTTAATAGTAGAATCCGCCAAGTGCAAATTTAAAGAGCATTCTTCAATATCGGTGAGACCACGCACATCACATAAAGGTTTTGGAATTGTAGAAACACTAGCACCCAAGTCACACAAAGAAAAACACTCATAATTTTTAATCTTAACTTTGATAGTAGGTTCCCACTCATCTTGCAATTTTCTAGGAATTGAAACATCTAATTCCATTTTTTCTTCAAAAGCTTTCATCATGGCATCAACAATGTGTTTAGTAAAAGCTTTATTTTGTTCATAAGCATGGGGTGAATTTATCATGGATTGCAACAAAGAAATATGTTCAACCAAAGAGAAACTATCATAATTAAAGTCTTTGTAATCCAAAATAGTGGGCACATCACTAGTTAAAGTCTTGACCTCTTCAAACCCACTTTTATCAATTTTTTCAACAAGATTTTCACCCTCCGAATCATAAGGATGCCTTCTAACTAAAGTTGACTCTTCTCCAGTCCCTTTTTCATCAATCTTAAATTTACAAAACAAATAATCAATAGAAAAAAACCAATCACTTTAATATCTTCATCACTTTTATGATAGTAATCACTAGAAAATGCTCTTTCTAAAAATTCTCTTTTAGCTCAAAGCATGGCGGTTCTTTTCTTACTTTCATCCATAGAAACATAAAGAGCTTTAATTGATTCTTCAACTTTAGGCACAAAAATTTTCATCTTGAGAGTTTCTACATCATGAGAAAATCTATCAACACTTGTAGACAAATCATCAATTTTATTCAACTTTTCTTCTATCGAAGTGTTGAAAGCTTTTTGTGTATTGATAAATTCTTTAATATTGCTCTCAAGATCAGAGTTGTTTCTATTATTATTATAGGTGGGATTAACATAGGAATTACCATAATTATTAGAGGAATTACTAGGAAAAGGCCTAGGATTAAAATTGCCTCTATCAGCATTGTTATTTAAATTGTTCCGCGAGACAAAATTCACATCTATGGCATCACTATTTTGCTCAATCAGAGTAGACAAAGGCACATCATTAAAATCAATAGGAGTACTTTTATTAGCAACCAACTTCATCAGAGCATCAACTTTTTCACTCAAAGAATTTATCTCTTCTACCGAATTGACTTTTTTACTAGTAGGAGCTCTTTCGTTATGCCATTGCAAGTAATTTGCCATAATATTATCTAGCAATTTAGTAGCTTCACCCAAAGTAATTTTCATAAAAGTACCCCCTGCGGTAGAATCTAAAAGATTGCGAGAAACAAAATTCAATCCCGCATAAAAGTTTTGTATGATCATCCAAAGATTTAACCCATGAGTTGGGCAATTCCTTAGCATCAATTTCATCCTTTCCCAAGATTATGCAACATGCTCATGTTCAAGTTGCTTGAAATTCATGATCGGGGTTCTAAGGGAAATAATTTTTGCTGGCAAAAAATACTTAGTGATAAAAGCATCCTTGTACTTGTTCCAAGAATCGATACTATTGCGAGGCAAAGAAGAAACCAAATTTTTGCACAATCTCGCAAAGATTCAATTTCACAACATCATTGTCCACATCTTTTTTCTTTTGCATGCATATTGCACAATTCCAAGAATGTGTTAAGATAGGACACGGCATCCTCATTAGGAGAACCGGCAAATTGATCTTTCATTACAAGATTCAGCAAAGCAATATTAATATCACAAGACTCCGCACTAGTGGCGAGAGGAGCAATCAGAGTGCTAATAAAATCATTGTTGTTGGTATTTGAGAAATCACACAACTTGGTGTTCTCTTGAGTCATGATGACAACACAACAAGATTGCACTAAAAACAGATCTAACGAGAAAACAGCGAACGGAAAAAAAGAGGGCGAATAAAAGGGAAATTTTTTGTGAAGTGGGGGAGAGTAAAATGAGAGGCAAATGGAAAATAATGTAAATTGCGAGAAAATGAGATTTGTGATTAGGAACCTGGTTGACGTTGAAGATCCTCCCCGGCAACAGCGCCAGAAATTCCTTCTGATGTCTGCTAGAACTACGTCGGTATTTCCCCAAAGAGGAAGGGATGATGCAGTATAGCGATGGTAGGTATTTCCCTCAGTGATGAGACCATGGTTATCGAACCAGCAGGAGAACTTCCTCACACCATGCAAACAGCACATGCACACAAATAACAAATACTCGCAACCCGACGTGTTAAAGGGGTTGTCAATCCCTTTCGGGTACGGCACCTTAAGATAGGCAAATAACGTGAGGTAAAAGTAGTTGATACGATAAATAGATTGCGGAACAAATAAATTGCAGCAATGTATTTTTGTATTTTTGGTTTAATAGATCTGAAAATAAATGCAAAGGGAAATAGATCGCAAATGCAAATATGATGAAAAGAGACCCGGGGCTGTAGGTTTCACTAGTAGCTTCTCTCAAGAAAAAAAGCAAACGGTGGGAAAACAGTTACTGTTGGGCAATTGATAGAACTTCAAATAATCATGACGAAATCCAGGCAATGATCATTATATAGGCATCTGCTACCTCTTGAGCTTGTGTTGGTTTTCCCTTGAAGAGGAAAGGGTGATGCAGCAAAGTAGCGTAAGTATTTCCCTCATTTTTGAGAACCAAGGTATCAATCCAGTAGGAGACTACGCACAAGTCACCGAATACCTGCACAAACAATCAACAACTTGCAACCAACGCGATAAAGGGGTTGTCAATCCCTTCACGGTCACTCGCAAAAGTGAGATCTGATAGAGATAGATAAACGGTAAAGTAAATATTTTTGGTATTTTTGGTTTAAAGATTGGAAAGTAAAGATTGCAAAATAATAGATCGGAAACTAGAAATATGTAAACTAGATTCAATATAATGGAAAAGAGACCCGGGGGCCATAGGTTTCACTAGTGGCTTCTCTCAAGATAGCATATATTACGGTGGGTGAACAAATTACTGCCGAGCAATTGATAGAGTGCATAGTTGTGACGACATCTAAGGCAATGATCATGAACATAGGCATCACGTCCGTGTCAAGTAGACCGACTCCTGCCTGCATCTACTACTATTACTCCACACATCGACCGCTATCCAGCATGCATCTAGAGTATTAAGTTCATAAATAATAGAGTAGCGCATTAAGCAAGATGACATGATGTACAGGAATTAACTCAAGCAATATGATGAAAACCCCATCTCGTTATCCTCGATGGCAACAATACAATACGTGCCTTGCTGCCCCTACTGTCACTAGGAAAGGACACCGCAAGATTGAACACAAAGCTAAGCACTTCTGCCATTACAAGAAAGATCAATCTAGTAGGCCAAACTAAACCGATAATTCGAAGAGACTTGCAAAGATATCAAATCATGCATATAAGAATTCAGAGAAGAACCAAATAATATTCATAGATAATCTTGATCATAAATCCACAATTCATTGGATCTCGGCAAACACACCGCAAAAGAGTATTACATCGAATAGATCTCCAAGAACATCGATGAGAATATGCTATTGAGAATAAAAGAGAGAGAGAAGAAGCAATCTAGCTAATAACTGTCACGACCGGTTTTCCAATAAAAATATTTATTGAGAAACCAATCTTTTGAGTCCAGTATGAGAGAAATCCTCCTCACTGGTAGACAAATTCTTGATACAATAAGCCAGTAGCATAAAATATATTACAGGGTCGAACTACGGTTGCTCAACCAAATTATTACAAGCACGCCAATAAATATACATAATGGCGGACATGACACAGTGGTGTGGAGGCATACTACTGACTCGAGGATAGGGCGGTGGTGGAAAAACACAGCGGGGAGAGAGATACAAGTCTCTAAAACTGTCATCTCATCGAGCGTCGAGGTGAGGCTCGATGAATTTATTTGGTAGCGGAAGCGGATATAATACAGTGACCAAATCCAGGGTCGTACGAGACTGACTGGGACTCCTCTAGGCGTCGGACTCGCTATCAAATTCTTCATCCATGAGATCGCCTTCGTCAGCATCTGGCCAAATCAACAAGCCAGTGAGTACTTTGAAAGTACTCGCAAGACAGTTCGGACGTAAGATATAACAAATGCATGCATGAATGCGCCATGATTAATTTAGCAATGCACATTCAAAAATTAGCATAACGAGGTAAGTAAAAGGGAAACGACGGTAGTCCGCCTGAAATCCCACAAAACAAATAAATATAAGGAAATGATGCCACAGTCGGGCGTCTTAGCGACACCACATAAAGGGCTTTAAAAGAAATGCCACAGTCGGACATCGGGGCGACATCACAGAAAGGGCTTTAAAAGAAAATACCACAGTCGGGCGTCTTAGCGACACCACATAAAGGGCTTTTATTCACAAGGAAATAATGCTCATAATAAATATTCAATTCATGAGAATAAACGGGTTAGTCCATCCACAGTAATAATCATTTAACCGGACTTAGCACTCATGCGGTTCACCGGAGTCTCTGTCATCAAAACTGACATTTGGTCAAGATAAGTTAATATCGAACTTGGACATGGAATAGATGATTCGAAGGAATATATGACTCTGCAGAGTTTGTACAAAATTTTTCCCACAGCCAACGGATTTCCTTAGTCACGAAGGACTAGTTCCGTTTACGGTTTTTCGGAAGAAAACACAGCTAACCAGTACACACCCATCCTACCTCTCGATGCAAGGAATCACCCTAGACATCGTCCAAGAAAAACTTTTGAGACGGGGAGATCACAATCTCGAATAGCATGGGATCAAATTTATATACGCGCGCTCTAAGGGGTGCCCCCCTCTCGGTCCCAACCGGAAACACCCATGCCCCCTGACCGGATGACTGGCTTTAATCCAGGGCCGTGGAACCATCATCACGGCCTCTCCTTTTTGGTGTGTACCAGGAAAGCAGTTTACAACTTACTAAGCCATATTCCTTGCGGAAAACATGTGGTAGTACAAGGAAGGAAGAATGGAAGGAACTGGAATGATATGAGTTGACATTGAAGTCACACAGTCTGGCATAAGCCTGGCATGCTACAACACTGCCATCTTACCCATCCTCATGCCAACACATGGCCATGCATACTCACATCCATCCACTCATGGATTTTCGAAACTCACTTGCCTCATCGTCTCAGGTAACAGGACATTCGTCGGTATGTTCATCAACATGCCATAAACTACTAAATGCAAACATGCCAAAACAATCATCATATCAAAAGTTCAAACATGCTTGCCTGGTTCGGAGTAGTCGGAGCCTAGCTCGGTGAAGTTCGCGGCTCCGTCACCTCCTTCGGTATCTACGGTATAAAGAAAAATATATGCGCTATCGTAAATACCAAGAGGTGCACAAAAAGTATTCCAAGTATTTTTCAAATAAATCTGATAAAAAACTAGACAAAATTTTAAAGAGGACAGAAAAAGAATCAGTCAAAAATACTTTTCTGTTTAAAAGTTATAAGAGTTTTAATCCAGGGACTCATCTGTAATGAAACAGAAAGTTCCCAGGGGCTAGCTTACAAAAACAGAAAACGACTCGAATAAGAATGCGCCGGCCCAGCGGGAAGACGTATTTGGCAGAAGACGTTTTCAGAAAACGCTTCGCTTAGACAGGACAGAGAGGCTGACAGGCAGGTCCTGCCCATCAGGTTTGAATATTTAAACGGGGCGTCAGAGTTCGCCGGTGCCCGAGAGTCGCGGTGGTCGGCGGCGGCGATCCACGGCGAGGCAGGGGGATCGGAGAGTACCTCCGTGCTCAGGGTGCCATTCCGTGTCGGTTGGTGGTGGTGGTGGTCGCCGGCGAGTACCACGTCGACGGCGAGCCTTGCTCCGGCGGACGGCGGTTCGGGTGGTCGAGGGCCTTGTCGGATGGAGCTGCGAAGGCCAAATTGAGGAGGGGGTTAGTCTTCTGGTAGCTAGAGGGGGTAACGGACGGGGTTTGGGCGCCGGAGATGGCCTCACCGGAGCGAATCGAGGTGGAGGCCGAGGCGGAACGGGGCGGCCGGAGCTGGGGGAGGAGACCTCCTCGGGGTCCCCCTGTTGGCCTGGTAGGGTGCTGGAGGGATGTAGTGATGGTGCATGCTCGAGGGCGAGCTCGGGGCCCCTTTTTATAGGCGGTCCGAGGCGGTGGCAGAGAACGGGGTTCTCCGGCGAAGTTTACAGCGACGCAGGGCATTGGTCGGGGAGGTTTAGGGGTCGAGCGCTGTCGTGGGGGTTCACTGGGTCCATTTGGGTGCATAACTAGCCAGGATTTGGGTGTTTAGGGCGAGCTCGACGGAACGGGGGTGGCGCGGCCCGTCAGCGGCAGGGAGCACGTTCCGTGCTTGCCGGGCCACGGCGACGGTGCCACGGGCGTGCGTTGGCATGGCAGGGACACGCGGAGAGCCAGGGGGCGTTGGGCGGCGCCGGGTGGCGTGGCGAGCAGGCTCGGGCCCTCGCTGGCCGCCACGGACGGTGCAGCCACCGCAGAAGCTTCCAACGCCGGCGAGGCTCGTCGCCACCGATGCCAGGAATCAGCCAAGCATGCGTGCGGGGTGCTGGTCAAGGGGAAGAGGCTGCGTGCAACGCGCCAGGGCGCACTGTGGCCGCGTGACCGAGTCTGACGAAGGAAAAACGACACTGAATCTGAACTTAACTGAAGATGAACAGAACAGTGCAAGCAAGGTGTTCGACAGAATGATCTAGGCATCTAGGGATTTTTCCTTGAGCTGAAACTTGGTGGAGTGGCTACTCATTGCTCCAGTAGGCTGCCTGAATTTTGGTGGAATTTTAGAAGAAGTGTAGATATGAATTTCACAAAATTTGGCAAATCTGGTCCAAACTTGCAGAGACTGAAATTTGAAAATTTTGAAAAGAGGAGGAGTGGATCAAGATGGTTCTGGGTTGTGGGTACAAAGGACCATCCAGGAGAGTTGGTTTGAGGTCAAAACTCAAATGCAAAAGGGTACTTGCTTTGAAAAACTCTCAGGCTCCAAATAATTTGCAGAAAAGATTTGAGGGGAAAGAAAATTAGAATAAAATCCAAAACTTGCTTGTATTAGTTGGGACAGAGAACTTAGGTTGATTACAAGGAGGAGGGGAGGTTTTGGAGGGGTTTTACCACATGGGCAAAATACAAAGTCATGGGTGGTTTCCAAGATATGAAAATCCCAAATTTTCAGAGAGTTTCTTTTTAAAAGAAAAAAAATTAAACTCCCAAAATAAATTTGAGAGGGAACCAACAGAGAAGAAGTTTCAAAAGATCAAACACCATAGTTTGAAGAAAATAAAATCCTTGCCAAAGCAAAGGAAGTTTTTAAGAGGAAGGTTTTCTGGAAAATTTTAAATGGCCTCTTTTCAAAAACCACAAAGTTTTTGCTGAAAACCAAATAAAAATCTTGGAGTGTCACAACACCTACCCCCTTAGGAAAAATCTCGTCCCCGAGATTCCAGCTGATCCTTAAATAAGTATGGATGTTCTGTCCGAAGAAAATCCTCTCTTTCCCAAGTTGCTTCGCTTTCGGTGTGGTTGCTCCACTGAACTCTGAAAAACTTGATGGTCTTCTGTCGGGTTCTCCTTTCAGACTCCTCTAATATTTTTACTGTGCGTTCCCGATAAGTGAGGTCTGTTTGCACGTCAATGTTCTCATGGAATACTTGTTCTTTGGTTTGCTTACGCACTTCCTTAATTGAGAGACGTGGAACACGTCGTGAATGTCGGACAAGTCTTCGGGTAAGTCTAGCTAGTAGGCTACAGTGCCTCTTCGTGCCACTATGCAGAATGGTCCAATGAATCTTGGTGCTAACTTTCCTTTAATCTTAAACCGTTGCAGTCCCCTCATAGGTGATACTCGTAGGTACGCAAATTCACCGGGTTCAAAATTGACCCCACGATGTTTCTGATCGTAATAACTCTTCTGTCGGCTTTGAGCGGTCTTGAGTCGGTCCCTGATTAGCTTGACTTTTTCCTTGGCTTCTTTGAGCACGTCTGGGCCGAAGATACGGCTGTCTCCGGTCTCTGACCAATTTAGCGGGGTACGACATCTCCGTCCGTATAGGGCTTCAAAAGGTGCCATTTGCAGGCTGTCCTGGTAACTGTTGTTGTAGGCGAACTCGGCATATGGCAGGCTTTCTTCCCAACTAGTTCCATAGGTGAGGACACATGCCCTCAGCATGTCTTCTAAAATTTGGTTTACGGGTTCAGTCTGTCCATCAGTCTGGGGATGATAGGCTGTGCTGAAGGCCAATTGAGTTCCCAGAGCCTGTTGTAAATGATCCCAGAATCTCGAGACAAATTGAGTGCCTCTGTCGGATATTATAGTCTTCGGGACTCCATGCAGACAAACTATACGGGAGAGATAAATCCTGGCAAGCTTCTGAGTGTTGTAGGTTGTCTTCACTGGAATGAAATGTGCCACCTTGGTTAATCTATCGGTGATGACCCATATGGCATCATTCCCCTGTCGTGACCGAGGTAGTCCGACAATAAAATCCATCCCTATTTCATCCCATTTCCACTCAGGTATTTTGTTTGGTTGCAGTAGTCCGGCTGGTTTTTGATGCTCAACTTTTATGCGTTGACAAGAATCGCAACATGCAACGAATGTGGCTATGTCCCTCTTCATACCGTGCCACCAAAATCTTTCCTGAATATCCTTATACATTTTGGTTCCTCCAGGGTGGATTGAATATGGAGTGGTGTGTGCTTCAGCTAGGATTTGCTGTCTGAGGTCCTCTATGTTTGGCACGCAGAGTCTCTCCCCGTACCATAATATTCCATCATCGCCTATGACAAATTCCGAGGCCTTGCCCATACTCACCTTTCTTTTAATTCCTTCAATGCTGGGGTGACCAGGCTGAGCTTCTTTAATTCTCTCCACAAGGTCGGGCTTTATTTCCAAGTTTGATATGGTGCCTCCCGCGATCATTAACAAGTTGAGTTTGGCAAATTCTTGTTGGAATTCAGGTCTCAAACTTTGCAGACTGTTTTCGTCGGAGCTGGGGTTTCGACTAAGAGCATCGGCCACTACATTTGCTTTCCCTGGAAGATAGTGGATACCAACATCATAATCCTTTACCAATTCCAACCAGCGTCGTTGCCGTAAGTTTAGTTCTAGCTGTGTGAAAATATATTTGAGACTTTTATGGTCCGTGTATATTTCACATCGATTCCCAAGTAAGAAATGCCTCCATTCCTTAAGTGCATGAATGACTGCTGCCATTTCTAAGTCATGAGTGGGATAATTTTCCGCATGCTTGCAGAGTTGTCGTGAAGCGTATGCGACAACCTTGCCTTCTTGCATCAACACGCACCCGAGACCTTTTTGGGATGCGTCACAATACACCTCAAAGTTTTTGTGTATGTCTGGCACAATTAATACCGGTGTTGTGGTTAATTTCCGTTTTAACTCTTGGAAACTTTTTTCGCAGGCTTCTGTCCATTCAAACTTCTTGTCCTTCTTGAGCAACTGCGTCATTGGCTTGGCTAGAGTGGAGAATCCTTCAATAAATCTGCGGTAATATCCTGCCATTCCCAAGAAACTTCGTATGTCCGTTACGCTGGCTGGTGCCTTCCAGTCAAGTATGGCCCTAACTTTCTCCGGGTCCACTGCGATACCGTCTTGGGTCAGCACGTGACCTAGAAAGCCTACTTGTCTTAGCCAAAATTCGCACTTGCTGAACTTGGCATACAATTGATGTTTCCTGAGTTCTCCTAGCACAATCCTGAGATGTTCCGCGTGCTCTTCTGGTGTTTTGGAGTATATCAGAATATCATCGATAAATACCACAACGAACTTGTCCATAAACTTCATAAATACTTTGTTCATGAGGTGAACAAAATATGCGGGGGCATTTGTTAATCCAAAAGGCATAACTGTGAACTCATATAGTCCATATCTGGAGGTGAAGGCTGTTTTGGGGATATCTTCTGTTCGCACTTTTAATTGATGGTATCCTGACCTTAAGTCAATCTTTGAGAATACCTTGGCCTGAGCGAGCTGATCAAATAAATCATTTATTCGTGGCATCGGGTATTTGTTCTTGACTGTGACCATGTTAAGTGCTCGGTAGTCTATGCACAATCTTAGTGTTACATCCTTCTTTTTGGCAAATAAAATTGGTGATCCCCAAGGTGAGGAGCTGGCTCGAATGTATCCCTTGTCCAGTAATTCCTTTATTTGTTTCTTCAACTCGATCAACTCGGATGGTGCCATTCTGTATGGTTTCTTGTATATGGGGGTGGTTCCTGGTGCTAGCTCAATGCTGAATTCTATTTCTCGGTCTGGTGGCATGCCTGGTAGTTCTTCGGGAAATACGTCTGGAAATTCACATACTACTGGAACCTTGCTTAACTCAGAAACATCCACCTTATTCAATCTCGGCTGCCGGGGTATTTTTCTTTCCTTGGCTGTTACTTTTATTGTCTTCCCGTGGTGGTGCGTGAGAATTACGGTCCGGTTGAAACAGTCAATAAAACCTTTGTTGGTGGTTAACCAGTCCATCCCTAGGATGACATCCAGTCCTTTATTTTCCAACACAATAAGATTGGCGAAAAATTTCAATCCTTCGAACTCAATGACCACATTCTGACAGTAACTCTGAGTAACTTGCTGAATCCCAGGGGACTTGATGATCATGGATTTTTCCAAGGGAAACATCGAAAAATTATTTTGCAAAGCAAAACTTTTCGAAATGAATGAGTGAGAAGCTCCAGAATCAAACAAAACCGTTGCAGGTATTGTGTTGACAGGAAACATACCGAGTACGATATCCGGAGCATTTTGTGCTTCTTCTTTGGTCACGTGGTTTAGATGACCCTTCCTGTGGTTGTTGTTGGGGTTGAAATTGTTGCGCTTGGGCGCTGAATTATTTCCACCATTGTTTGGCTTCGGGGTCGAGTTCCTTGGCTTGGGGCACTGTTTGGCGTAGTGCCCTTCTTCTCCACAAGCGTAGCAAGTAACGCCTGGGCGATATGTGAACTCTTTGTCCCTTGCATGGAAATTCTTGGTTGGGCGAGAGATGTTTGTTGTAGGTTTGTGTGTCCCACCTTTCTGAAAATCTGTCCTACTTCGGTGGTTGCATGCAAGAGTAGTCTGGTCTCTTTTTCGCTTACGTAAATCCTCCAAGCTACATCTCTCATTTTCCAGAGTAATAGCTTTGTCCACTAGTGTCTTAAAATCTGGAAAAGTATGAACTACCAGTTGGCATTTAAGCGCGGGCGCCAGACCGTCAAGGAATTTCTCCATCTTCTTGCTTTCAGTCATACGTTCTTCATTGGCATAGCGGGACAATAGAGTAAATTGACCGTTGTATTCTGACACTGTCATGTTCCTTTGTTTGAGGTCATCGAACTCTCTCTTCTTAATCTTCATAATACTCTTGGGAATGTGTGCACCACGGAAACCTTCCTTGAAATCATCCCAGGTTATATCATTTTCGTTGGGGTGCATGTGTAGAAAATTCTCCCACCATGATGCAGCTGCTCCTGTGAGATAGTGCGGAGCATATAGTACTTTCTCGAGATCTGAACATTTTGCAATAATTAATTTTCTCTCCATATCTCGAAGCCAATCCTCGGCTTCAAGAGGCTTGTCAGTATGAGAAAATGTTTGGGGACGGGTCTTCTGTAGCTCAGATAACTTGGAATGCTGCTGATACTGTCCATGGTGATTTCCCATGTTGATGACTTGGTTCATCATTCCCCGATGTTGTTGCTGACTCTGCTCATAAAGGCGGCACATTTGTGAAAGTGCCGATTCACTGCCCTGTTGGCTTGACTGTCCCTGAGTGAACTCGTTGCTGGGTTGTGTATCATAATTTTCCTCTGGTGGAGTTGGCATGGAGCGAGTCCAAGGACGAGACATTTTTCACTCTGGGGATATATTTGTAAAACCCATAAGAAAAGCGGAAAGAGTCGCAAAAACAAATCCATAAGTGCATAAAGCTGGCAAATAAAATTAAATAACCAAGCTTACTTAAGAAAAATAATTCGACTTGCGCACGGAGAAGGACTGCTCCTTACATATCTTACGTGCGGGCAGTAATTATACAATACATCACTCAGGATATGCGTACATAATCCTGACATGTTATTTAGGCTAGTGCACTTCTCCAGATCCTACATGATGCGCAAACAGGCTACTTCTCACAACCTATGTACATATAAACATAACATACAAAGCGGTACATTACATGGCGGCTAAGCGTACTCAGGCGGAGATGTTGACGACCTCCTTTGCCCTGCCGAGGGCGAGGCGTAGCGAGGTTGGGGACTTGACTTCCTCCTCGCTAATAGGCTCCATACGTGTAGTGTTGCGCAGAGTGGACGGAGCGGGTGCCAGGGGCGGAACAACACGAACAGGAGTGGGCGCGAAGGGTGGTGCAGTGCGCGCTGGAGTGTGCGCAATGACTTGGTTGAATTCTTCGGTAGAAGGTAGGCGACGAGTAGGCGTATAAGATGCTGAGGACGAGACCAAAGTCAGTGGCGGTGCGGTGGGTAGGAGCTCCCTCCTGTTGGCAGCACAGCCATGAACTGAGTCCATGCGGGCAGCCACGAAGTCGTCCACCAGGTTGTCGAAGGCTGCCTCCAGGGGCCGAAGATACTCAATGAGCATCTCAAAAGCCTCGTCTCGTTCTCCTCTGGGGCAGGAGAATGCGTAGTGACAGGTGTAAGGCACATGGCATGGAAGATAACGGTAACGACAAGTCTTCATCACGGGGAGGACATCCCTGAGACGAGCTATCGCCTCGCGGGCTGCCATCTGCATAGCATGCCTCTCCGTAGGCATGGCTCTTCCCAAGAACCGGAAGCGGCGTAACTCACCACGCCCTCCCTTGAACTGCACCGCGGCCTGGTGCATGGTCAGACTGTCGTTGACTCGGTGCTGGAAGAGTGTGAAGACTGGGCGCACAGATGGCCCCATCGCGACCTGAACGATGAAGGAAAGAAGCTTGACGAACCCATCGGGCACGTTGGCGAAGGTCTGAGACTCACAGCTGTTGTCGGCCATCTACAAAAGTAGGCAAAAATTCTGCATGGTCAGATCATAAATTTATGCTGACTGACAGAAAATGACTACAATCAAGAAAATATGAAAAGGCTCAATCAAGCTAATAACCAATTAGCGATCGCACCTAGTGGCTTCCTACAGTCAGCCTGGCTCTGATACCAAGCTTGTCACGACCGGTTTTCCAATAAAAATATTTATTGAGAAACCAATCTTTTGAGTCCAGTATGAGAGAAATCCTCCTCACTGGTAGACAAATTCTTGATACAATAAGCCAGTAGCATAAAATATATTACAGGGTCGAACTACGGTTGCTCAACCAAATTATTACAAGCACGCCAATAAATATACATAATGGCGGACATGACACAGTGGTGTGGAGGCATACTACTGACTCGAGGATAGGGCGGTGGTGGAAAAACACAGCGGGGAGAGAGATACAAGTCTCTAAAACTGTCATCTCATCGAGCGTCGAGGTGAGGCTCGATGAATTTATTTGGTAGCGGAAGCGGATATAATACAGTGACCAAATCCAGGGTCGTACGAGACTGACTGGGACTCCTCTAGGCGTCGGACTCGCTATCAAATTCTTCATCCATGAGATCGCCTTCGTCAGCATCTGGCCAAATCAACAAGCCAGTGAGTACTTTGAAAGTACTCGCAAGACAGTTCAGACGTAAGATATAACAAATGCATGCATGAATGCGCCATGATTAATTTACCAATGCACATTCAAAAATTAACATAACGAGGTAAGTAAAAGGGAAACGGCGGTAGTCCGCCTGAAATCCCACAAAACATAAATGAAGACCGATCGGGTGTCTGAAGCGACGCCTCGAAAGGTGAACAAATAAATATAAGGAAATGATGCCACAGTCGGGCGTCTTAGCGACACCACATAAAGGGCTTTAAAAGAAATGCCACAGTCGGACGTCGGGGCGACATCACAGAAAGGGCTTTAAAAGAAAATACCACAGTCGGGCGTCTTAGCGACACCACATAAAGGGCTTTTATTCAGAAGGAAATAATGCTCATAATAAATATTCAATTCATGAGAATAAACGGGTTAGTCCATCCACAGGAATAATCATTTAACCGGACTTAGCACTCATGCGGTTCACCGGAGTCTCTGTCATCAAAACTGACATTTGGTCAAGATAAGTTAATATCGAACTTGGACATGGAATAGATGATTCGAAGGAATATATGACTCTGCAGAGTTTGTACAAAAATTTTCCCACAGCCAACGGATTTCCGTAGTCACGAAGGACTAGTTCCGTTTACGGTTTTTTGGAAGAAAACACAGCTAACCAGTACACACCCATCCTACCTCTCGATGCAAGGGATCACCCTAGACATCGTCCAAGAAAAACTTTTGAGACGGGGAGATCACAATCTCGAATAGCATGGGATCAAATTTATATACGCGCGCTCTAAGGGGTGCCCCCCTCTCGGTACCAACCGGAAACACCCATGCCCCCTGACCGGATGACTGGCTTTAATCCAGGGCCATGGAACCATCATCACGGCCTCTCCTTTTTGGTGTGTACCAGGAAAGTGGTTTACAACTTACTAAGCCATATTCCTTGCGAAAAACATGTGGTAGTACAAGGAAGGAAGAATGGAAGGAACTGGAATGATACGAGTTGACATTGAAGTCACACAGTCTGGCATAAGCCTGGCATGCTACAACACTGCCATCTTACCCATCCTCATGCCAACACATGGCCATGCATACTCACATCCATCCACTCAGGGATTTTCGAAACTCACTTGCCTCATCGTCTCAGGTAACAGGACATTCGTCGGTATGTTCATCAACATGCCATAAACTACTAAATGCAAACATGCCAAAACAATCATCATATCAAAAGTTCAAACATGCTTGCCTGGTTCGGAGTAGTCGGAGCCTAGCTCGGTGAAGTTCGCGGCTCCGTCACCTCCTTCGGTATCTACGGTATAAAGAAAAATATATGCGCTATCGTAAATACCAAGAGGTGCACAAAAAGTATTCCAAATATTTTTCAAATAAATCTGATAAAAAACTAGACAAAATTTTAAAGAGGACAGAAAAAGAATCAATCAAAAATACTTTTCTGTTTAAAAGTTATAAGAGTTTTAATCCAGGGACTCATCTGTAATGAAATAGAAAGATCACAGGGGCTAGCTTACAAAAACAGAAAACGACTCGAATAAGAATGCGCCGGCCCAGCGAGAAGACGTATTTGGCAGAAGACGTTTTCAGAAAACGCTTCGCTTAGACAGGACAGAAAGGCTGACAGGCGGGTCCCGCCCGTCAGGTTTGAATATTTAAACGGGGCGGCAGAGTTCGCCGGTGCCCGAGAGCCGCGGTGGTCGCCGGCGGCGATCCACGGCGAGGCAGGGGGATCGGAGAGTACCTCCGTGCTCAGGGTGCCATTTCGTGTCGGTTGGTGGTGGTGGTGGTCGCCGGCGAGTACCACGTCGACGGCGAGCCTTGCTCCGGCGGACGGCGGTTCGGGTGGTCGAGGGCCTCGTCGGATGGAGCTGCGAAGGCCAAATTGAGGAGGGGTTTAGTCTTCTGGTAGCTAGAGGGGGTAACGGACGGGGTTTGGGCGCCGGAGACGGCCTCACCGGAGCGAATCGAGGTGGAGGCCGAGGCGGAACGGGGCGGTCGGAGCTGGGGGAGGAGACCTCCTCGGGGTCCCCCTGTTGGCCTGGCGGGGTGCTGGAGGGATGTAGTGATGGTGCGTGCTCGAGGGCGAGCTCGGGGCCCCTTATTATAGGCGGTCCGAGGCGGTGGCAGAGAACGGGGTTCTCCTGCGAAGTTTACGGCGGCGCAGGGCATTGGTCGGGGAGGTTTAGGGGTCGAGCGCCGTCGTGGGGGTTCACTGGGTCCGTTTGGGTGCTAAACTAGCAGGGATTTGGGTGTTTAGGGCGAGCTCGACGGAACAGGGGTGGCGCGGCCCGTCGGCGGCAGGGAGCACGTTCCGTGCTTGCCGGGCCACGGTGACCGTGCCACGGGCGTGCGTTGGCATGGCAGGGACACGCGGAGAGCCAGGGGGCGTTGGGCGGCGCCGGGTGGCGTGGCGAGCGGGCTCGGGCCCTCGCTGGCCGCCACGGAAGGTGCAGCCACCGCAGAAGCTTCCAACGCCGGCGAGGCTCGTCGCCACCGACGCCAGGAATCAGCCAAGCATGCGTGCGGGGTGCTGGTCAAGGGGAAGAGGCTGCGTGCAACACGCCAGGGCGCACTGTGGCCGCGTGACCGAGTCTGATGAAGGAAAAACGACACTGAATCTGAACTTAACTGAAGATGAACAGAACAGTACAAGCAAGGTGTTCGACAGAATGATCTAGGCATCTAGGGATTTTTCCTTGAGCTGAAACTTGGTGGAGTGGCTACTCATTGCTCCAGTAGGCTGCCTGAATTTTGGTGGAATTTTAGAAGAAGTGTAGATATGAATTTCACCAAATTTGGCAAATCTGGTCCAAACTTGCAGAGACTGAAATTTGAAAAATTTGAAAAGAGGAGGAGTGGATCAAGATGGTTCTGGGTTGTGGGTACAAAGGACCATCCAGGAGAGTTGGTTTGAGGTCAAAACTCAAATGCAAAAGGGTACTTGCTTTGAAAAACTCTCAGGCTCCAAATAATTTGCAGAAAAGATTTGAGGGGAAAGAAAATTAGAATAAAATCCAAAACTTGCTTGGATTAGTTGGGACAGAGAACTTAGGTTGATTACAAGGAGGAGGGGAGGTTTTGGAGGGGTTTTACCACATGGGCAAAATACAAAGTCATGGGTGGTTTCCAAGATATGAAAATCTCAAATTTTCATAGAGTTTCTTTTTAAAAGAAAAAAAATTAAACTCCCAAAATAAATTTGAGAGGGAACCAACAGAGAAGAAGTTTCAAAAGATCAAACACCATAGTTTAAAGAAAATAAAATCCTTGCCAAAGCAAAGGAAGTTTTTAAGAGGAAGGTTTTCTGGAAAATTTTAAATGGCCTCTTTTCAAAACCCACAAAGTTTTTGCTGAAACCAAATAAAAATCTTCGAGTGTCACAATAACTATGGACCCAAAGGTCTGTGGTAAACTACTCACGCTTCATCGGAGAGGTAATGGTGTTGATGTAGAAGCCCTCCATGATTGAATCCCCCTCCGACAGGACACCGAAAAAGGCCCCAAGATGGGATCTCACGGGTACAGAAGGTTGCGTCGGTGGAAAAGTGGTTTCGTGGCTCTACCTGATGTTTTTAGGGTATAAGAGTATATATAGGCAAAGGAACTAGGTCAGGGGAGCTATGTGGGGCCCACGAGGGTGGGGGCGCACCTACACTACTAGGGAAAAGCCTACACACAGATGTATAGCAGTAGCGCTGGTTAAGATAGGGCGCTACTTCTAATTTGTAGTAGCGCGTTCGTGCAAAGCGTGCTATAGCTTAAACTTTAGCAGTAGCGCATGTTCAGAAATAAGCGCTACCACTACAATTCCCACCGTGTTGGCGATAGGCTAGGAGTAGTAGTAGCGATTCCACGCAAAGCGCGCTACCACTATGGTCATTGTTGCAGCGCATTTCCTGCGTGCAGCGCTTCTACTAAGAAAGAAAAGAAAAATGAAAAAAATAGAAAAGTAAATGAAAATGATAGAAGTAGGAAACAGGGAAATGAAAAAAATGTAAGGATAAACAAAATAAATTACTGCTTCCTATAGCAGCAGCGTGTTTTTCTAAAACGGGCTATAGCTAACTTAGCTATAGTGCGTTTACGAAACAGTGCTACTACTAGTTCGACTTAACCACATGCGGGCTCAAAATTTTGCTAAGTCCTCCTTTCCCCCCACTCCCCCGGCCATGTTCCCCCAACTCCTCTATCGCCGCCGCCCGAGCCTGCCCTTGCCGCCCGCCCTCAACCTCAGCGCCACCACCCGCCGCCGCTCTCGACCTCACCGTCGCCGCCCACGACCACACCGCCG
>NC_041383.1:647769171-647788546 GCF_002162155.2 Triticum dicoccoides | reverse complement strand
TCTCTCTGCTTAGTTAGTACTAGATGTTTTTAGTAGTAGTAGATGTTAAATTAGGGTTCATAGCTAATGATTTTTAGTAGTTGAACTAGTTTAGTTTTAGCTGAACTAGTTTAGTTTTAGTTGAACTAGTTTAGTAATTAAATTAATAAACTAGTTGAACTAGTTGAATTAATATAACTAATGTATTTTTAGCAAGATAATTAATATAACTAGTTGATCTACTTTATTTTTAGAAAGAACTAGTTTTTTTTCTATTTATAGTAAGTTTATATTTAGTAAGAACTAGTTGAATTAATAGAACTAGTTGAACATGTCATATTTGTTGTTATTTTTTAGTTTAAGCAATTATTCAGGATGTATTAGTGATAACTTATAGGGATTTTGCTTTTGCAGAAATCAAGGAGCCCCTCCATCATCCCCGTCGTCGTCCCCGTCACTAATCCCCTCCGACCTCGAGGTGAGACCTGCCAAATCTCCATGTATATCATGTGTTGCTCAAATAGGATATGTGGTTGCCCAAGTGGCCGGTCATGTTCAGGTTACACCTCCGAGTGGCCTATGCTTTGCCGGAGTGTTGATTAATTTCTGTTCCGGCAAATTTCAGGCGCTCGATATGTCCTTTTTTAGCAAAGGTCATGCTGGATTTTTTCGTGAATTCTGGCATGACTTGTGCTAGAATATGTACAAGTTTAATCTTTGAATTATGAACGTAGAAAATGTCGTACTCGGACGACAACAGTCTCCCGGGGGAGTGCAACTGGTGCCATGACGATCGAGGTATGTGCGACATGTTCGTTGAGCTGGACGAAGATCGGTGCTTCAGCATTAAGCTCGAGGAGACATTTGATGTTGAAACGGTACGCAACAACGACAAGTGTTTTTTTTCGTAAGTAAGCATGATTTCAACTATTTCAACTTCCAATTTTCATCTTTTACAATTCGACTAGCTTATCCCATGCCATGCAAGACGCTATGTCTTGGAGAGGATGGGTTTTGAAAACCATGAAAATTTTGAAACAAAGAAAATACACCTAAGGACCCATCATGATATGGATTTTGAAGTAAATCTGTGCAATGCTCAGAGCATAACCCATTTTGGTTGCCAAAATTGGGAAGCACTTTGCAAAATGTATGGTTTTTATGAGGGTATGATTGTCACCATGGATCTTGGTGATCCTGACATTGAGCAAGACAATATGGACATTTGGATCCTTGTTGATACGCTTTCGATTCTACCACAATGTGAGTTTCTCAAACATAGTTATTAACTAATTTATATTGTTTATTTCAAAATAGTTGACAGCTTATTTCCATTGACAGCTTATTTTGATTCTTCAAACAATATGCGGAAGATGGTAGACAAAACCCATTACACTGATGGCTCTGAATTAACTTATAAGGAGAAAAGTCATCTGATCGCTTATTGTACTTATCTTGAGAATTACAATACCTATTATCGAACTCCTCCAAATTATGGTGAATACGTGCCACTAGTGCACGTGTTGAACCATGGTAACTTCTATGGAGATACCCTGGTAAGATTTTTTACTATTACGACATCTGTGCATCTTTTGCATACTTCTAAAACTAGTACATCATTGCTAACTACAAAGTTATTACTATGTTTTTCAACAGAAAATCCCGATGGATGGTGTGCCTCATCTGATGTATCTGAATGGTCGCCTTAGAGTTCTAAACATACTACCAGGTCAATCTAGGGAGCTCACCTATGCATATCGGATTTCTAAAACCGGTGAACACATGCTCATCAAAGAATGGAAAAAAATGTTTGGACATTTGCAAGGAGGTTCTTGGAAGTAACATTAAGCGAAAGGCAAGAATTGGAGACAGGATAATCTCCATTCTCCATAATGGAGAGTCAGGGGCTATCTTGTTTTTTGCTATTTTACCTTAGAGAATGTAGTAGGTCCTAAGAGAATGTAGTAGGTCCTATGAGGTACAATATGTTTATTATGTGGTACAATGTGTTAGAGTTGATGATGAGGAGTACTTGTGATTATGACTAGTGACCAATTTGCTATGTGATGTCATTGATGAAAACGATGATCTTGAGGAGGTGTTATATGACAATGATGTATTATGATGATAAGTTGTTAATGATATGATGATGATGATGATATTTATTATATCATTGGGTGAAAGAACCGCAGATTAGTTTCAAGTGGATGGACATCCACTTGAAACTAGTCCACAGTTCTTTCACCCCGTGATGTAATAACTCATTATGATGTAAAAACAATCTCTAAATTCCTGTTGTATGAAAACTTGTGTAAAGGTGTATGAATACAACATGAAATAAAAAAAAAATACGAAATAATAGTAGTAGCGCGGGTAGGGAGAAGCGCTACTACTAATTACCAGTAGCGCTCCTCTGGGGAAGCGCTACTACTAAGTCGATTTAGCAGTAGCGTGGGTTTAGGCACGCTACTGCTAAGCTTTAGTTGTAGCATCGTACCAGTAGCGCTCAAGCCCGCGCTACTGACAGGCCTAAAACCCGCGCTGCTGCTAGGCTTTTCCCTAGTAGTGCTACCCCCCCCTCCTAGGCGCGCCCTCCTGCCTTGTGGCTTCCTTGTTGCGTCTCCGAATTCATGTACAAGTCTTCTGGTTTGGTTTCGGTCCAAGAAAGATCATCGCGAAGGTTTCATTCCATTTGGACTACGTTTGGTATTCCTTTTCTGCAAAACTCTAAAATAGGCAAAAAAAAAATAGAAACTGGCACTGGGCCCTCGGTTAATAGGTTAGTCCCAAAAATAATATAAAATAGCATATTAATGCCCATTAAACATCCAAAATAGATAATATAATAGCATGGAACAATCCAAAATAATAGATACGTTGGAGACATATCAGCATCACCTCCAAGATTAGTAGACCGACTCCTACCTGCATATACTACTATTACTCCACACATCGACTGCTATCCAGCATGCATCTAGTGTATTAAGTCATGGATAAACGGAGTAATGCAATAACAACAATGACATGATGTAGACGAGATCCGTTTATCTATTGCAGAGATATAGATCCCATCTTGTTATCCTTAGTAGCAACAATACAAATGTGTCGGTTCCCCTTCTCTCACTGGGATTAAGCACCATAAGATCGAACCCACTACAAAGCACCTCTTCCCATTGCAAGATAAATAGATCAAGTTGGCCAAACAAAACCCAAATATCGGAGAAGAAATACGAGGCTATAAGCAACCATGCATATAAGATATCAAAGAAGACTCAAATAACTTTCTTGGATAAAAATATAGATCTGATCATAAACTCAAAGTCCATCAGATCCCAACAAACACACTGCAAAAGGACTTACATCATATGGATCTCCAAGAGACCATTGTATTGATAGGAGAGAGAGAGAGACAGAGAGAGAGAGGAGCCATCTAGCTACTAACTATGGACCCGTAGGTCTACAAAGAACTACTCACGTATCATCGGAGAGTCACCAATAGAAGTGGTGAACCCCTCCATGATGGTGTATAGATTGGACCTGGTGGTTCTTGACTCTACGACAGCTGGAATTGATTTTCGTCGACTCTCCTAGGATTTCTGGAATATTGGGGTATTTATAGATCAAAGAGGCGGTTCAGGGGGCACCCGAGGTGGGCACAACCCACCAGGGCGCGCCTGGGCATCCTGGCGCGCCCTAGTGAGTGTTGCTCCCCTCGAGCCATGATAACCCACAACTATAGGGGATCGCAACAGTTTTCGAGGGTAGAGTATTCAGCCCATATTTATTGAATCGACACAGGGGGAGCCAAAGAATATTCTCAAGTATTAGTAGTTGAGTTGTCAATTCAACCACACCTGGATAACTTAGTATCTGCAGCAAAGTATTTAGTAGCAAAGTAGTATGGAAGTAACGGTAACAGTAGCAGAAGTAACGGTAGCAGTTTTGTAGTAATTGTAACAGCAGCAGCGGTAAAGTAACTAAGCAAAGAGCAATATGTGAAAAGCTCGTAGGCATTGGATCAGTGATGGATAATTATGTCGGATGTGATTCCTCATGTAATAGTTATAACATAGCGTGACACAGAACTAGCTCCAGTTCATCAATGTAATGTACGCATGTATTCTGAATATAGTCATACGTGCTTATGGAAAAGAACTTGCATGACATCTTTTGTCCTACCCTCCCGTGGCAGCGAGGTCCTAATGGAAACTAAGGGATATTAAGGCCTCCTTTTAATAGAGTACCGGACCAAAGCATTAGCACTTAGTGAATACATGAACTCCTGAAACTACGGTCATCGCTGAGAAGTATCCCGATTATTGTTACTTGGGGGTTGTCGGATCATAACACATAATAGGTGACTATAGACTTGCAAGATAGGATCAAGAACTCACATATATTCATGAAAACATAATAGGTTCTGATCTGAAATCATGGCACTCGTGCCCTAGTGACAAGCATTAAGCATAGCAAAGTCATAGCAACATCATTCTCAGAACATAGTGGATACTAGGGATCAAACCCTAACAAAACTAACTTGATTACATGGTAAATCTCATCCAACCCATCACCGTCGAGCAAGCCTACGATGGAATTACTCACGGCGGAGGGTCCCACAAGCTTGGGGGAGGCTTCTCCTATTACTTAATGCTTTGCCTGATCATCCTCTTAAGAAAAATGAAATACTTGATATCTTTTATAATGGACTAACCGATGCTTCCAAGGACTACTTGGATAGCTGTGCTGGTTGTGTTTTCAGGGAAAGAATAGTCGAGCAAGCTGAATTACTATTGAATAATATGTTGACTAATGAAAATAATTGGACTCTTCCTGAGCCAAATCCTGAGGCAATTCCTGAGCCAATTGAGCCAACTCCTGAGCCTATTCCTAAACCAACTAAAGAAGAGAGGTGTTCTATTTCTCAGTCCTGAAGATATGCAAGAGGCAAAGAAATCAATGAAAGAAAAAGGTATTAAAGCTGAAGATGTTAAGTATTTACCTCCTATTGAAGAGATACATGGTCTTAATTTACCACGTGTTGAAGAAACGCATTGTCTTGATAACCCGACACTGGTAGTAAAGGTAAATTCTCTCTATAGATATGATAAAGTTGAAATCCCGTCTACTAAATTTCATAGCCCATGCTTAGATGAATTTGATGACTTTATGGCTAGACAAGAAAGTTTTAATGCTTATGTTGGTAGAGAATTAAAGAATAATTCTTTCGAGATAGGACGCTTGAGTGATTATATGGCTAGAGTTAAAAGTGAACTTAAACTCATTAGAAAATATGCTTCTATGGTTACCACTCAAGCTCAGCAAGTACTTAAAGCTCAAAGTGATTTGCTTGATGAATTAAATAATAAACATGATTTTGCTGTTAGAGTGGCTACTAGAACTGGTAGAATGACTCAGGAACCTTTGTATCCTAAAGGCCACCCTAAGAGAATCGAGCAAGATTCTCAGAGAAATAATTTAGAGGCACCTAGTTCTTCTAAAAAGAAGAAAAAGAAAAATGATAGGACTTTGCATGCTTCTAGTGAACCTGTTATAGACACACCTCAGAATCCCAATGATATTTCTATTTCTGATGCTGAAACACAACCAGGTGATAAACATGAACCTAGTGATAATGTTAATGATAATGTTCATGTTGATGCTCAACCTAGCAATAACTATGATGTAGAGGTTGAACTTGTTGTTGATCTTGATAACCTACAATCAAAGAATCAACGTTATGATAAGAGAGACTTTGTTGCTAGGAAGCACGGTAGAGAAAGAGAACCATGGGTTCAGAAACCCATGCCCCTTCCTCCTAAACCATCCAAGATAAAGGATGATGAGGATTTTGAGCGCTTTGCTGAAATGATTAGACCTATCTTCTTATGTATGCGCTTAACTAATATGCTTAAATTAAATCCTTATGCTAAATACATGAAGGATATCATTACAAATAAAAGAAAGATACCGGAAGCTGAAATTTCCACCATGCTTGCTAATTACACTTTTGAAGGTGGAATACCAAAGAAACTTGGAGATCTAGGGGTACCAACTATACCATGCTCCAGCAAAAGAAATTATGTTAAAACTGCTTTATGTGATCTTGGAGCCGGTGTTAGTGTTATGCCTCTCTCTTTATATCGTAGACTTGAATTGAATAATTTGACACCCACTGAAATATTTTTGCAAATGACTGATAAATCAACCGCTATACCTGTCGCTATTTGTGAGGATGTGCCTGTTGTGGTTGCAAATGTCACTATCTTAACGGACTTTGTTATTCTTGATATTCCCGAGGACGATAGTATGTCGATTATCCTTGGTAGACCCTTTTTGAATATTGCAGGGGCTGTTATAGATTGCAACAAAGGCAATGTCACTTTTCATGTTAATGGTAATGAGCATACGGTGCACTTTCCAAGGAAACAACCTCAGTTCATAGCATCAATTCTATTGGAAAAATTCCAACTATCATTATTGGAGGTTTTGAATTTCCTCTTCCTACCGTCAAGAAAAATTATGATATTCTTATTATAGGAGATGTTCATATCCCCGTTGAGGTAACCTAGTGTTATTCGAAGTTTCTCCGGTTCGTGTTATTCGGAATGAGTTTGTTAACAAGACTTGATCAACCTTGTTAGTGGATTCATTTTGATGATCCTGAGATGGATGAAACTAGAAGGCACAACCTTCTGGACCCTCTTTTTTACTTTCTGTTATTTAGAATAAATGAAGCAAAAATAGTATTATCTATCTGTTTTCTGATTTATCCGTGCAATAAAAAGTATCCCGAAAATAAAAGTGCTCCAAATGCCCTGCAAATTTAGTATTTTTTATGGAATATTTGAGGATTTTAGGCACTGAGAACACTACAGGGGGGCAAGCACCTGGCCACGAGGGTGGAGGGCACGCCCACACCCCCTGGGCGCGCCCCCTGACTCGTGGGCCCACGGTGGCCCCCCTCCACTTATTCCTGCACCCACACACTCCATCTTCCTCCCAAAAATATCCCCATCCAGCTCAAGCACGAGTTCTAGCTCATTTTGCTGCGATTTTCGATCTCCTTGCTCAAAGCTCAATTCACAAAACTTCTTTGGGAGATTGTTGCTTGGTATGTAACTCCTCCATTGGCCCAATTAGTTTTTGTTCTAGTGCTTTATTCATTGCAAATTTTTGCTGCATAGGTGACCCAGTTCTTGAGCTTGAATGCAAATTTATGAGGTCCCAAGTAATTCTAATGCATGATATAGGCTCTAGGCACTTGTGGGAGTAGTTGCTACCAATCTTGTTTAGTTTGATTCACTTTTATTTCGGAGTTACTAAAAATTTCAGAAATTTTTAGAAAATGGTAAGGAGATTTTTGAGGGGCTCTTCTAGCCAAGGCTCCAAGGATAAACAAGCTAAAGAGAAGGAAAAGGCCAAGTATAATCTTCCTCGCGTAGCGGAAGTACTGCCGTGTGAATGGCTTTGTGATAATTTCTTGAGAGAAGCCAGGATTTATGAAGACTTTTATTCTTTGGTTGAAAATGGGGGCCTCACCGACTTCCTCCACGACTGGATCAATCAGTATCTCTTAGTCACCAATACTTTCGTGCAAAACTTTTATTATCATCCCAAGATTTCACCTCCATCAGTATCATTTCATTTATATGATGAATTCAAGGAAATGTCTTTACGTAATTTTTGCGCGGTTTGTAGAATACCCTTTGAGGGCAGCTTAGATGAACCACGTCGTAAAGATGTGGATGGTTTTGTTAACACTATTGTTGTAGGGGATCCGAAGAAGGGTTTCGATGCGAGAATCACTAGCATACACTTTCCTGTTTTACGCTACATTGCCATATTTGCTAGTCGATGCTTAATGGGTCGTGGAAATAGTGGAAACTTCAGTGTTCTGGATATTATTATTTTGTTCCATGCCTTGTTTGGTGATAACAGTTTTAGTATGGGTGTCGTTATTGCTAAATGGCTAAGCCTGAACCATAGGAAGGGCCCCATCTTTGGAGGTATCTATGTTGCACGCCTTGCTAAACATTTTGAGATACCTATTAGGCACTATGAGAAAGAGGAGACACTGCTGCCTCATACCTTTTAGATAACAGGAACATGGTAGCACATGAGTTTATTGTTCATAATGATGATAAGATGCTCCTGTATAACCTGAGATTTAATAAGAAACACAATGAGATTATTACCCTGCCTGCGCCTCTGTTGTTTGATTTGACTGCAGTTAATTATCTTGTCTCGCCGGAAGCGGTGTACGCTCATTGAGGCCAGACAGCCGCTCCAGAGCCTGAGCCGGAACCTCCACTGGACCCTTATCATCCATCATCTTATCAGTGGGATCCGAAGGAGATCGCTAGCCAGTGGTATCCTGATGACACTCCTCAGTACACCGGGGAGAGTAGCCGCGGTCCTTGGCATTAGACCAACTTAGGCCAAAAGCCTAAGCTTGGGGGAGTACGTATTTCTCACCGACTTTACATTCATGTTCACACACTATTCTAGTTGTCGGTGCTCATACTCTTTCATTGTATTATCCATGCTACTTTAATTTCTTTTTCTAGCTTTCTTCTTGTGTGTTTGTTAAACCTTAAGAAAATCAAAAAAATAGTTAGTTTACTTTCCATGCTTGTAGTAGTAATTAATATGAAAACCCAAAAAGATTTATCATTCTTCTTTTACTTGTTGGGAGCTTTCCCGTGTAAATAGTTTTATTTCTTTTCTTTCCTTTGGGGGTCGAGAGTAGAAGACCATATTGAAAATGCTTAGTGGCTCTCATATGCATGATTGTTTATTTAACTTAGAGCCCATATTACTTTGTCTTCTCTCTTCAATTGAATGCTTGCAGATTCCAGCGTAGTCCAATGCACATGCACTATTATTATTATACATACCATTCGGTCGTGCAAGTGAAAGGCAATAATGACGATATATGATGGACTGATTGAGATGAGAGAAGCTGGTATGAACTCGACCTCTTTTGTTTTTGTAAATATGATGAGTTCATCGTTCCTGATTCAGCCTATTATGAGTAAACATGTTTGCAATGACATTTAGAGATTATAGTTGCTTATGCCATGCTTGATTAGCTAGGAGCTTATAATGGTTTACCTTGCGTGCCAACATGCTATTAAAATGATTGTGATGTGGTATGATGGGATGGTATCCTCCTTCGAATGAATTGAGTGACTCGACTTGGCACATGTTCACGCATGTAGTTGAAAACAAATCAACATAGCCTTCACGATATTTATGTTCATGGTGGATTATATCCTACTCATGCTTGCACTCGGTGTTGATTAATTTTAATGCATGTTCATGACTGTTGTCGCTCTCTCAGTTGGTCTCTTCCCAGTCTTTTGCTAGCCTTCACCTGTACTAAGCGGGAATACTGCTTGTGCATCCAAACTCCATAAACCCCAAAGTTATTCCATATGAGTCCACCATACCTTCCTATATGCGGTATTTACCTGCCGTTCCAAGTAAATTTGTATGTGCCAAACTCCAAACCTTCAAATGAAATTATGTTTTGTATGCTCGAGAAGCTCATGTTTCAACTAGGGTTGTCTGTATCTTCCATGCTAGGTGGGTTATTCTCAAGAGGATTGGACTCCGCTCCTCATTCACGAGAAAATGGCTGGTAACCGGGATGCCCAGTCCCATGATCAAAAAAATCAAAGCAAATCAAAATAATTAAACAAAACTCCCCCAGGGATGTTGTTAGTTGGAGGCACTCGTTGTTTCGAACAAGCCATGGATTGATGCTTGTCGGTGGTGGGGGAGTATAAACTTTTACCTTTCTGTTAGGGAACCACCTATAATGTATGTAGCATGGAAGATATCGCCATCTCATAGTTGTTGCGTTGACAGTGAAAGTATGCCACTCAAAATGTTATTCATCTCTATTTTAAAATCGAGCTCTGGCACCTCTACAAATCCCTGCTTCCCTCTGCGAAGGGCCTATCTATTTACTTTTATGTTGAGTCATCACCCTCTTATTAAAAAGCACCCGCTGGAGAGCACACTGTCATTTGCATTCATTACTATTAGTTTATATTGGGTATGACTTGACTGGATCTCTTTTACCATGAATTACAATGTTTAGTCAGTCCTTGATCTTTAAAGGTGCTCTGCATTTATGTTTTGCGGTCTCAGAAAGGGCTAGCAAGATACAATCTTGTTATATCATTATATGATTGTTTTGAGAAAGTGTTGTCATCCGAGTTTTATTATTATTGCTCGTTAGCTGATTATGCCATTGACACGAGTAAACATGAGACCTAAAGTGTTATTGTGAATATGGTTAGTTCATAATCTTAGCTAAAAACTTGAATGCTGGCTTTACATATTTACAACAACAAGAGCAAACAGAGTTTGTAAAAGTTTTTTCTTTATCACTTTCAGTTTATCAACAAAATTGCTTGAGGACAAGCAAAGGTTTAAGCTTGGGGGAGTTGATACGTCTCCAATGTATCTACTTTTCCAAATAATTTTGCCCTTGTTTTGGACTCTAAGTTGCATGATTTGAATGAAAGTAACCCGGACTAACGTTGTTTTCAGCAGAACTGCCATGGTGTTGTTTATTGTGCAGAAAACAAAAGTTCTTGGAATGACCTGAAAATCCACGGAGATAACTTTTGGAAAATATAAAAAATATTGGCAAAAGAATCAAGGCCAGGGGCCCACACCCTGTCCACGAGGGTGGGGGTAGCGCCCCCTCCCCCTGGGCACACCCCCATGTCTCGTGGGCCCCCTGACGCTCCACCGACCTCAACTCCAACTCTATATATTCCGTTTCGCAGAGAAATAAATTAGAGAGAAAGTTTCATCGCGTTTTACGATACGGAGCCACTGCCAAGCCCTAATCTCTCTCGGGAGGGCTGATCTGGAGTCCGTTCGGGGCTCCGGAGAGGGGGATTCATCGCCGTCGTCATCATCAACCATCCTCCATCACCAATTTCATGATGCTCACCGCCGTGCGTGAGTAATTCCATCGTAGGCTTGCTGGACGGTGATGGGTTGGATGAGATTTACCATGTAATCAAGTTAGTTTTGTTAGGGTTTGATCCCTAGTATCCACTATGTTCTGAGATTGATGTTGCTATGACTTTGCTATGCTTAATGCTTGTCACTAGGGCCCGAGTGCCATGATTTCAGATCTGAACCTATTATGTTTTCATGAATATATGTGAGTTCTTGATCCTATCTTTCAAGTCTATAGTCATCTATTATGTGTTATGATCCGACAACCCCGAAGTGAAAATAATCGGGATACTTCTCAGTGATGGCCGTAGTTTGAGGAGTTCATGTATTCACTATGTGTTAATGCTTTGGTCCGGTACTCTATTAAAAGGAGGCCTTAATATCCCTTAGTTTCCACTAGGACCTCGCTACCATGGGAGGGTAGGACAAAAGATGTCATGCAAGTTCTTTTCCATAAGCACGTATGACTATATTCGGAATACATGCCTACATTATATTGATGAACTGCAGCTAGTTCTGTGTCACCCTATGTTATAGCTATTACATGAGGAATCGCATCCGACATAATTATCCATCACTGATCCAATGCCCATGAGCTTTTCACATATTGTGCTTTGCTTATTTACTTTTCTGTTGCTACTGTTACAACTACTACAAAACTGTTATCTTTACTTTTTGCCACTGTACCATTACTATCATACTACTTTGCTACTAAATACTTTGCTGCAGATACTAAGTTATCCAGGTGTGGTTGAATTAACAACTCAACTACTAATACCTGAGAATATTCTTTGGCTCCCCTTTAGTCGAATCAATAAATTTAGGTTGAATACTTTACCCTCGAAAGTTGTTGCGATCCCCTACACTTGTGGGTTATCAAGGTCCTGGGGGCCCACGAGGCAGGGGGCGCGCCCTCACCCTCGTGGACAGGGTGTGGGCCCCTTGGCGTTGATTCTTTCACAAATATTTTTAATTAATTCCAAAAAAGTTGCTCAGTGGATTTTCTGGTCATTCTGAGAACTTTTATTTCTGCACAAAAATAACACCATGGTCCATGGCAGTTCTGCTCAAATTAGCGTCAGTCCTGGTTAGTTCCATTCAAATCATGCAAGTTAGAGTCCAAAACAAGGGCAAAAGTGTTTGGAAAAGTAGATACGACGGAGACAGATCAACTCCCCCAAGCTTAAACCTTTGCTTGTCCTCAAGCAATTCAGTTGACAAACTGAAAGTATTAAAGAAAAACTTTTACAAACTCTGTTTTCTCTTGTTGTTGCAAATATGTAAAGCCAGCATTCAAGTTTTCAGCAAATATTATGAACTAACCGTATTCAAAATAACACTTAGGTCTCATGTTTACTCATATCAATGGCATAATCAACAAGCAAGCAATGATAATAAATCTCAGATGACAACACTTTCTCAAAACAATCATAATATGATATAACAAGATGGTATCTCGCTAGCCCTTTCTGAGACCGCAAAACATAAATGCAGAGCACCTTTAAAGATCAAGGACTGACTAAACATTGTAATTCATGGTAAAAGAGATCCAGTCATAGTTATACCCAATATAAACTAATAGTAATGCATGCAAATGATAGCGGTGCTCTCCAGCGGGTGCTTTTTAATAAGAGGGTGATGACTCAACATAAAAGTAAATAGATAGGCCCTTCACAGAGGGAAGCAGGGATTTGTAGAGGTGCCAGAGCTCGATTTTGAAATAGAGATAAATAACATTTTGAACGGTATAATTTCACTGTTAACATAACAACTGAGAGATCTCGATATCTTCCATGCTACACACATTATAGGCGGTTCCCAAACAGAATGGGAAAGTTTTTACTCCCCTTCACCAACAAGCATCAATCCATGGCTTGCCCGAAACAACGGGTGCCTCCAACTAACAACAATCCTCAGGGAGTTCGGTTTAATAATTTTGATTTGATTTGAGCATGGGACTAGGCATCCCAGTGACCAGCCATTTTCTCGTGAATGAGGAGCGGAGTCCACTCCTCTTGAGAATAATCTGCCTAACATGGAAGATACAGACAGCCCTAGTTGATACATGAGCTGCTCGAGCATACAAAACAGAATTTCATTTGAAGGTTTGGAGTTTGCACATACAAATTTACTTGGAACATCAGGTAGATACCGCATATAGGTAGGTATGGTGGACTCATACGGAATAACTTTGGGGTTTATGGAGTTTGGATGCACAAGCAGTATTCCCGCTTAGTACAGGTGAAGGCTAGAAAGAGACTGGGAAGCGACCAACTAGAGAGCGACAACAATCATGAACATGCATTAAAATTAATCAACACCGAGTGCAAGCATGAGTAGGATATAATCCACCATGAACATAAATATCGTGAAGGCTATGTTGATTTTGTTTCAACTACATGCATGAACATGTGCTAAGTCAAGTCACTCGAATCATCCAAAGGAGGATACCACCCTATCATACCACATCACAACCATTTTAATAGCATGTTGGCACGCAAGGTAAACCACTATAAGTTCCTAGCTAATTAAGCATGGAATAAGTAACTATAATCTCTAATTGTCATTGCAAACATGTTTATTCATAATAGGCTGAATCAGGAATGATGAACTAATCATATTTACAAAAACAAGAGAGGTCGAGTTCATACTAGCTTCTCTCATCTCAATCAGTCCATCATATATCGTCATTACTGCCTCACTTGCACGACCGAACAATGTGGATAATAATAATAGTGCACGTGCATTGGACTAACCTGGAATCTGGAAGCATTCAATTCAAGGGAGAAGACAAGGTAATATGGCCTCTTGGTTAAATCAACAATAATGCATAAAAGAGCCACTCAACATTTTGATTATGGTCTTTTCCTCTCGACCCCCAAAGAAAATAAATAAAACTATTTACACGGGAAAGCTCCCAACAAGCAAAAGAAGAACGGGAAATCTTTTGGGTTTTCTTTTAATTACTACTACAAGCATGGAAAGTAAACTAACTAATTTTTTGGTTTTTTCTTAAGTTTTATCAAACACACAAGAAGAAAGCAGGAAAGAAAATAAACTAGCATGGACAGTACAATGAAAAAGTATGAGCACCAACAACTAGAGTGAGTGTGTGAACATGAATGTAATGTCGGTGAGAAATCCGTACTCCCCCAAGCTTAGGCTTTTGGCCTAAGTTGGTCTATGCCCATGGATGGCCTGGCGAATATCCGAAGCTGTAACCGGGGTCGTACTGAGATGTGTCATCTTACTGCCACTGGCTGGCGATCTCCTCCGGATCCCACTGATAATAGGATGGTCGATAAGGGTCAAGTGGTGGTTCCGGCTCAGGCTCTGGAGCTGATGTCTGGCCCCGGAACACATAAACGGCCTCCGGCAAGACGAGGTAAGGGCCTGCAGTTAAGTCAAACAAAGAGGGTGAGGCAGGATAATAGTCTCACTGTGAGTTTTATGAAATATTAAACTATACTTAAGCATCTTCTCATCATTTTTAACAATAAACTCATGCACTACCATGCTCTTATAATCTAGAAAAGTAGGGGGCGGCAGCTTTTCCTCTTTATCATAATGCCTAATAGGTATCCTGAAGTATTCAGCAAGGCGTGAAGCATAGATACCTCCAAAGATGGGGCCCTTTGTATGGTTCAGACTTAATCGTTTAGCAATAATAGCGCCCATACTAATAGATCTATCACGAAATAAAGCATGGAACAAAATAATAATATCAGGAACACTAAGGTTTCCATAGTTTCCGTGACCAATTAAGCATCTACTAGCAAATATTGCAAAGTAACATAGAACAGGAAAGTGTATGCTAGTAATTCTTGTATCTGAAACCTTCCTCATTTCCCCTACAGTAATAGTATTAATAAATCCATCCACATCTTTACGATGTGGTTCCTCTAAGCTGCCCTCGAAGGGTATCTTGCAAACCGCACAAAATTCATATAGTGACATCTCCTTAGCCTCATCATATAAATGAAACTCTACTGAAGGAGGTGATTTCTTAGGATGAAAGTAAAAAAATGCACGAAAGTATTAGTGAGTAAGAGATACTGATCGAGCTGGTCGTGGAGGAAGTCGGTGAGGCCCGCATTATCAGCCAAAGAATAAAAATCATCATGAATACCGACTGCTTTCAAGAAATCATCACAAGGCCATTCACACAGCCGCACTTCCGCGATGTGAGGGAGATTATACTTGGGCTTTTTATTCTCCTTAGCTTGTTTCTCCTTTGAGCTTTGGCTAGAAGAGCCCCTCAAAAATCTCTTCATCATTTTTTGAAAATTTCTGAAATTTTTAGTAACTCAAAATAAAAGTGAACCAAACTCAATAAAATTGATAGCAACCACTCCTACAAATGCCTAGAGACTATATCATGCATTAGAATTACTTGGGACCATATAAATTTGACATGCAAGCTCAAGAACAGGGTCACATAGGCAGCAAAAAATTGCAATGAATAAAGCTCTAGAACAAATAACTAATTGGACCATTGGAGGAGTCACATACCAAGGAACAATCCCCCAAAGCAGTTTTGTGAATGGAGTTTTGAGCAAGGAGATCTAAAATGGCAGCAAAATGAGCTAGAACTCGTGCTTGAGCTGGATAGTGATTTTTTGGGAGGAAGAAGAAGTGTATGGGTGCAGGAATAAGTGGAGGGGGGCCACCATGGGCCCATGAGGCAGGGGGCGCACCCAGGGGGTAGGGCGCGCCCCTGACCCTCGTGGCCAGGTGCCAGCTCCCCAAGCTGTGTTCTCAGTGCCAAATATTCTCAAATATTCCAGAAAAAAATCATATTAAATTTGCAGGGCATTTGGAGAACTTTTATTTTTAGGGTATTTTTTATTGCATGGATAATTCAGAAAACAGATAGAAAATACTATTTTTGCTTTATTTATTCTAAATAACAGAAAGTACAAAGAGGGTACAGAAGGTTGTGCCTTCTAACTTCATCCATCTCATGATCATCAAAAGGAATACACTAACAAGGTTGATCAAGTCTTGTTAACAAACTCATTCCGAATAACATGAAACTGGAGAAATTTCGAATAACACTAGTTTACCTCAACAGGGATATGTACATCCCCAATAATAAGAATATCATATTTCTTCTTGACAGTAGGAAGAGGAAATTCAAAACCTCCAATAATAATAGTTGGAATTTTTCTAATAGAATTGATGCTATGAACTTGAGGTTGTTTCCTTGGAAAATGTACCCTATGCTCATTACCATTAACATGAAAAGTGACATTGCCTTTGTTGCAATCAATAATAGCCCCTGCAGTGTTCAAAAAGGGTCTACCAAGGATAATCGACATACTACATCCTCGGGAATATCAAGAATAACAAAGTTCGTTAAGATAGTAACGTTTGCAACCACAACAGGCACATCCTCACAAATACCGACAGGTATAGCAGTTGATTTATCAGCCATTTGCAAAGATATTTTAGTAGGTGTCAGCTTATTCAATTCAAGTCTACGATATAAAGAGAGAGGCATAACACTAACACCGGCTCCAAGATCACATAAAGCAGTTTTAACATAGTTTCTTTTAATGGAGCAAGGTATAGTTGGTACTCCTGTATCTCCAAGTTTCTTAGGTATTCCACCCTTAAAAGTGTAATTAGCAAGCATGGTGGAAATTTCATCTTCAGGTACCTTTCTTTTATTTGTAATGATATCTTTCATGTATTTAGCATAAGCATTAGCTTTAAGCATATCAGTTAAGTGCATACGTAAGAAGATAGGTCTAATCATTTCAGCAAAGCACTCAAAATCCTCATCATCCTTTTTCTTGGATGGCTTAGGAGGAAAAGGCATGGGTTTCTAAACCCATGGTTCTCTTTCTTTACCGTGCTTCCTAGCAATGAAGTCTCTCTTATCATAACGTTGATTCTTTGATTATGGGTTATCAATATCAATAGCAGGTTCAATCTCTACATCATTATTATTGCTAGTTTGAGCATCAACATGAACATTATCATTAACATTATCACTAGGTTCATGTTCATCACCAGATTGTGTCTCAGCATCAGAAATAGAAATATCATTGGGATTCTTAGGTGTGTCTACAACAGGTTCATTAGAAGCATGCAAAGTCCTATCATTTTTCTTTTTCTTCTTTTTGGAAGGACTAGGTGCATCTACATTATTTCTCTAAGAATCCTGCTCAATTCTCTTAGGGTGGCCTTCAGGATACAAAGGTTCCTAAGTCATTTTACCCGTTCTAGTAGCCACTTTAACAGCAAAGTCATGTTTATTATTTAACTCATTGAGCAAATCGTTCTGAGCCTTAAGTACTTGTTTTGCTTGAGTGTTAACCATAGAAGCATGTTTACTAATGAGTTTAAGTTCACCTTTAACTCTAGCCATATAATCACTCAAGTGTCCAATCATATAAGCATTACTTTTTAATTGTCTACCAACATAAGAATTGAAGTTTTCTTGTCTAGCCATAAAGTCATCAAATTCATCCAAGCATTGGCTAGCAAACTTTGTAGACGGGATTTCAACTTTATCATATCTATAGAGAGAATTTACCTTTACTACCTGTGTCGAGTTATCAATACCATGTGTTTCTTCAATAGGTGGTATATTAAGACCATATATTTCTTCAACATGAGGTAAATTCTTAACATCTTCAGCTTTAATGCCTTTCTCTTTCATAGATTTCTTTGCCTCTTGCATATCTTTAGGACTGAGAAATAAAACACCCCTTTTCTTCGGAGTTGGCTCAGGAGTTGGCTCAGGAAATATCCAATTATTTTCATTAGCGAACATATTATTCAATATCAATTCAGCTTGATCAACTGTTCTTTCCCTGAAAACACAACCAGCACAACTATCCAAGTGGTCCTTGGAAGCATGAGTTAGTCCACTATAAAAGATATCAAGTATTTCATTTTTCTTAAGAGGATGATCGGGCAAAGCATTAAGTAATCGGATAAGCCTCCCCCAAGCTTGTGGGAGACTCTCTTCTTAAATTTGCACAAAATTATATATTTCCCTCAAGGCAGCTTGTTTCTTATGAGCAGGGAAATATTTAGCAGAGAAGTAATAAATCATATCCCGGGGACTACGCACACAACCAGGATCAAGAGAATTAAACCAAGTTTTAGCATCACCCTTTAATGAGAATGGAAATATCTTAAGGATATAATAGTAGCGGGATTTCTCATCATTAGTGAACAGGGTGGATATATCATTCAATTTAGTAAGATGTGCCACAACAGTTTCAGATTCATAGCCATAAAAAGGATCAGATTCAACCAAAGTAATTATCTCAGGATCGACAGAGAAATCATAATCCTTATCAGTAACAAAGATAGGTGAAGTAGCAAATGCAGGGTCATATTTCATTCTAGCATTCAGAGACTTCTGTTTCAGCTTAGCTAGTAACTTCTTAAGATCAGATCTATCATTGCAAGCAAGAAAATCTCTAGCAGTTTCTTCATCCATAACATAACCTTCAGGAACAACAGGAAATTCATATTTAGAGTGAGAACCTTCATCATCACTATCTTCAATAATATCAGTTTCAAGAATTTCATTCTCTCTAGCCCTAGCAAGTTGTTCATCAAGATATTCACCTAATGGCACAGTAGTATCAAGCATAGAAGTAGTTTCATCATAAGTATCATGCATAGTATAAGTGGCATCATCAATAACATGCGACATATCAGAATTAATAGCAGAAGCAGGTTTAGGTGTCGCAAGTTTACTCATATTAGAAGGAGAATCTAGTGCAAAGCTAGATGGCAGTTCCTTACCTCCCCTCGTAGTTGAGGGATACATTTTAGTTCTTTCGTCTTTCAAGTTCCTCATAGTGATCAGCAGATATCAACCCCAAGTGACTCAAAGAATAGAGCTATGCTCCCCGACAACGGCGCCAGAAAATAGTCTTGATAACCCACAACTATAGGGGATCGCAATAGTTTTCGAGGGTAGGGTATTCAACCCAAATTTATTGATTCGACACAAGGGGAGCCAAAGAATATTCTCAAGTATTAGCAGTTGAGTTGTCAATCCAACCACACCTGGATAACTTAGTATCTGCAGCAAAGTATTTAGTAGCAAAGTAGTATGGAAGTAATGGTAACAGTAGCAAAAGTAACGGTAGCAGTTTTGTAGTAATTGTAACAGCAGCAGCGGTAAAGTAACTAAGCAAAGAGCAATATGTGAAAAGCTCGTAGGCGTTGGATCAGTGATGGATAATTATGTCGAATGTGATTCCTCATGTAATAGTTATAACATAGGGTGACATAGAACTAGCTCTAGTTCATCAATGTAATGTAGGCATGTATTCTGAATATAGTCATACGTTCTTATGGAAAAGAACTTGCATGACATCTTTTGTCCTACCCTCCCATGGCAGCGGGGTCCTAATGGAAACTAAGGGATATTAAG
>NC_041383.1:647750988-647767480 GCF_002162155.2 Triticum dicoccoides | reverse complement strand
CACAGTCGGGCGTCTGAGCAACACCACATAAAGGGCTTTAAAAGAAATGCCACAGTCGGGCGTCTGAGCGACACCACATAAAGGGATTTAAAAGAAATGCCATGGTCAGGCGTCTGAGCGACACCACATAAAGGGCTTTAAAAGAAACAATCATAGTGAATATCCCGGAGGTAGAACCATCCCAGAGATACTCGATAATAACAATAATATCACGGGTTAGTCAACAATAATAATAATCATAATTATCACAAATCACAGGTAGTAGTTCCATTTCTGGTTAACCGTTTCACCTCCGAAGACCGACACTAAGACCGACACCTGACCCATCCCAGACTGTAATCCTTAACCATGGACACGGCTATTCGAATAGGTTTATTCTCTGCAGAGGGTGTACTCTTTACCCACGAGTAACGGATTTCTTTAGTCCATCGGGACTAATTCCGTCTACGGTCTTTTTGTTGAAAACACACCTAACTTGCACACACCAGCTTATCTCACACGTGTCTGGAATCACCCACGACACCTGTTAAGCAAACTCTAAGTGGGGAGGCTACAACCTCGCGTAGCATGGGATCAAATTTATATCGCGCGCTCTAAGGGGTGGCCTCCCCTCTCGGTCCCAACCGGAAACACCCATGCCCCCGGACCAGGTGGCCTGCCTACCAGCTACAACCGGTATCTTCCACCATGGCCTCTCTGTACGGTGTGTGCTAGAAAGAGGTTGACAACTTACTGAACCGTACTCTACTTGCTGTAGAGACGAGTGGTAGTACGAAACAAGTATGGGGGTTACCTGGCACAAGATTCGATCTACGGTCGACTCAGGAGGTTTAAGTATTCCCTGCATGATTAGTATAACAAATATATTTCATCCAACAGAGTCACCACTCATATCACCTTGCCATGCCATACCAGACATAACCGTCCCGACGGAGACCGGTGACAAACTCATGCCTACCCAAGGCATAGGTTTTCCCGGGTTCCTGCCGGTATGCATGCAAGGCACATGAGGGTGATTATCATCACAAGTGTGTCCATTTCCAACAGCATGGAAATCAATAACATGCACCCATGCATATGATCATATCACATGAAATAACAAGTTTCTCCAAAGTGAGGTGATGTTATGAACGTGTCATCGAACACACAAAAATATTATGCCGGGGTTCAGAATGCTTGCCTTTAATGTGTGGAAAGGCAGGGTGCACTCCAAAACTTGAAACTTTTCTCCTCTCTTCAAAAATCCTATTTTAGCAATATAAAAGAATTAACACACAAAATAAAAACAGCACCAAAAGTTGTTCTGAAATTTTTTCAAATAAATCTTAAAATAAACTAGGTGAAATTTGAGAGAGGTAGGAAAAAGAATCATTTCATTTGGAGTTGTATTTAAAAAGTTATAGCCAGTCAAAGTTCTGGTCAAAATCTGATTTTAAATAAAACAGAAAAAGAAAAAACGTTTCAGATAGAAATACGCTTTCGGTCATAGGAGGCGTACTGGGGGGATTACGGCTTCACTTAATCCCACGTGGACAGGCACGGGGTCGCTGACAGTGGGTCCAGAGGGCCCACTGGTCAGGTTTGACCAGTCTATCCCTCCTCTTTCTCTGTCCCGAGCGGAGGCGGAACTCCGGCGATCGCCGCCGGCGATTGGCGGCTTTGTTCGAGAAACCGAAGCCATCCACGGGCTCAGGGGGTCGAGGCGGTCCCGCCGGTGGGTGTTACGGTCTCGGGGGTGGACGGGGTCGTCGGCGGTGAGCTTCGCGGCGGACGGAGAGCTTCGGGAGCAGAGTGTGATTGGGGTTATGGTGATTCCTGATCAACATCGAGTAGTGGGAATGGTTCACGGGAAGATGAGGAAGCTCTTGGTGGAGAGAACGGAGAGTGGGAGGTCCTGGTGGTGCCGAATTGGCCGGGGCAGTGGCGGCGGCAGGAGTTGCCGGAGATGAGGAAGGAGGCCTCCCCGGGTTGATTGGCTGCCACGGGAGAACTAGGGGAGCATTCTAAGATTGCTTGTGTGCTTGAATGGGTTCGGGGTCCTCTTTTTATAGCTCGTCGAGGTCGGTTCCGCGGCGGCCGTGGATAAGCCCTCCGGCGAACCGCCTCTCTGTAGCCAGGGCGACGTGGCGGCGACGAGCGCTAGTGGACACACTCGCGGATGAGCACGCGCGGTTCCAGGGGCCAGGTGGCGAGCGGAGGAAGGTTCGGCGGCGCCGACATGGGCAGAGGCTGTCGGGCGGCGGTGGCGGCTAGCGCTTGGCCTGCCGGGCGCGGCGAGGGGCGGCTTGGCGCGTAGCTGTGAGAAGGGGAGCGCGTGGCGTGATGCCGCGGAGCGAGCCAAAACCGTGGGGCCAGCGTGTCGGCTCGGCGCACGGGTCATGCAATACGTGCGCTCTGGGCGCGTCCCGTGCACGCACTGAGTGTGCTCGACGAAATGCCAGAGCATGCTAGAGGTCGCGGTTGAGGCTGGGGGTTAACAGGTCTAGGTTTGGGCTTGCAAGGAGATCAGTGGACAAGCTGGTTTGGTCAGGGGATCAGGTTCACAGTGCAAACCAAAAATTCATGCCAAAACAGATCCTGCCCATAAGGTGTTTGGCAAAATGCCAAGGGCACTTAGGCAAGTCTTGGAGTGGTCAAAAACTCCAGATGGAAGTCTCTTTAGATGTACAAGAGGGTGGTGAGGTTAGTTTGCCAAAAGCAGAAACTTGCTAGTGCAAGTTTTACAAAACTTCAATTCTGGACAGGAAATAAATAGCATTATTTCATGAACCAAAAATAATCCAATGGGTGCATGCTCCTGGACTTAGAGGTTTGGTAGGGCTGTCTACAAGTAGGAGAAAGCACAAGATCATTGGAGCAAAAATAAATAGGGTTGCAGTAGAAATCACAAGGCTGGACCAGAATGAAAAAGAGGTTGATTCACTCAAAATTTTCAAAGAACAGCACTAGGTTTTTGCATAAAGTTGAATCATATGCTACTAACAATATCCCATAATTTTGGTGGAGGCCAGGAAGAAATATTTAAATGGGTTGTAGTGCAAAATGCACTCTGGACCAGAGAAGAAAAATTGAGTGTAGGGCTCAAAATATTTCATGAAATAAAGATGTTTTTGTACAAAAGTGATTTGAAAACATCACATGACATCTCCAAATTTTGGTTGGAATTTTAAGTGAATTTATCAAATGGTTGTAGTTCAAATAAGGCCAGTTAACCTTGAAAAATCCATTTTCAAGAAAGTAAAGATCAAGCAACTTAATTATTTAATTAGTTATACTGATAAAAGGAAAGTTTTTCTTGAGAGGTTAAACAAGTCCAATAACATATTTGAAAAGTTTTCTCTTTGGGAAAAACTCATCATCACAGGGACGGAAATGATTTAAAAAAATCAAAAAGGAGTTCAGATATCCAAAGTTTTAATTCCTGGAAAAAAATTTAATTCATTAAAACAAGGCCAAATTTTTGGGGTGTCACACTGGATGTCTTCTGGCCCAAAAATCCTCCAAGAGTTTCGCTACGTTTGGACTCCGTTTGATTTTGATTTCCTGCGATGTAAAAAAATGCGGAAAACAACAACCAGCATTGGGCACTGTGTCAATAGGTTAGTACAAAAAATGATATAAAATGACTATAAAATGATTGTAAAACATCCAAGAATTTTAATATAACAGCATGGAACAATCCAAAATTATAGATATGTTGGAGATGTATCAGACACTGCCAATGGGTAAAGAGCCTGTGGGTGTACACGGTCAAGCAAAATCCCGACGGCAAAGTGGAACGGTCCTAAGCTCGCCTAGTAGCTAAGGGATATACCCCAAACATATGGGATTGACTATGCTGAGACATTCACACCGGTTGCAAAAATGAACTCGGTAAGAACCCTAATAGCATGTGCAGCAAACCTTGGATGGGACCTATTCCAACTAGATGTGAAGAATGCATTTTTGCATGGTGATCTTCAAGAGGAAATATATATATGCAAATTACACCGGGTTTGAGCACTGCTCAAACTAAAGGTAAAGTCCTATGCTTACATCGATCCTTGTATGGCTTGAAGCAATCCCCCCGCGCTTGGTTTGATCGGTTTCGGCGAGCAATTCTTCGAATGGATTATAAGCAAAGAAATGCTGATCACACTTTATTCTATAAATGTAATGCAAAGAATGTTGCTATTTTAATAGTTTATATTGATGACATTGTTATCACAGGGGATGACTATGAAGAGATTGCTCGATTAAAATTACAATTGGCGTGAGAGTTTGAGGTCAAAGACTTGGGGCTACTTTGATACTTTCTTGGGATTGAAGTCTCTCGTAGCTTAGAAGGAATTTATCTCTCCCAAAAAAGTATGTCTTAAATTTGCTCTCAGAGACCGGATTGTCTGGGTGTCGCCTGGCTCCTACCCCAATTGAGCAAAATCATCGTCTTCATGATGGAGATGGAGGGCTTGTCGATCAAGAGCACTATCAAAGACTTGTTGGGCGACTAATTTATTTATCTCACACCCGTCCAGATATTGCTTTCGTTGTAAGTGTTGTAAGTCAGTTCATGCATGATCCTCGAACTCATCATATGGATGTTGTTGTTCGAATAATTAGATACCTCAAGGGTTGTCCTGGTCGAGGATTATTATACACGTCACACGGCCATTTGCAAGTAGACTGCTACACTGATGCGGATTGGGCTGGTTCCATGGACGACCAAAGATCAACATCGAGCTATCGCACATTTCTTGGAGGTAACCTTGTTACATGGCGTAGGAAGAAGCAAAGTATCGGGGATATACCCCACGGTATGACCCGGGCGGAAATATGACCCAGCCGGACTTGATGGCTCACTAGAGACCCGACTGACACTTGGCGACTTACTGGTCTGACGACTCACGAACCTGGCGACTCACGGATGGCCCTGACAGCAGGTCAGATAGAAGACTAGGCCCAAGGCCCAGAAGGCCGGCTCATGTTATTGTGGGCCAGCTTAAGAGGAAAGCACAAGGAATATTCTCTTACAAAGGAAGCAAGACTAGAACTCCACTTGTAATAGACTAGTCCTAATCCTAATAGGACTCCACATGTAACCCGCCCCTTCAACTTATATAAGGAGGGGCAGGGCACCCCAAGAGGGAGAGGCAAGAAACAATCTCTAGGGCTAGACACAAAGAGCCGGCTTACCAGCGACTCCCTCGTGATCATAATGAGACCTAGCCACAAACAGCATGTAGGGTTATTACCGGATGATGTTTCCCGGGGCCCGAAGCTGTCTAAATCCTTGTCTTGTGTTGAGTCTCTTTTCCGCCCAACCCCTCTCAAGCTACCGCATAAATGCGTTGGCCTCGCGACTAAGTCCTCACGCTAAGGACATCTGTCGCGTGACAAATCCATGACAGTTGACGCCCACCGTGGGGCTCACGCACGATGGTGTTAAGTTCTTGGAGGGCTCTTTCCAAGGGATCGAGGATTTGCAATTTTCCAGAGAAAGACAAGCCGGTGCACGCATCGTCTCGGAGATTCGTCAATCAAGATCAGAAAAAGGAAAGGGGTTATCGAAGGATACAATGGGTCCGCTGCCGCAATCTCGCGATCCGCCATATCACAGTTGTTTCCTATGTGGACGTAATCGGTCAAGACCAAGAGAAGGTTAATCTCCATTGTTGTGTCATCTTTCAAAGGCGCACGCTGTTTATCAAATCACTAGATCACCGATTGTGCACGCGTAATCCTCAACTTGACTTGTTCAACTGTATATACACCGCGAGTCCCGAGAAGATTCATATTGACGGCAGAACCAAAGATGTTTTGTCATCAATGTTGTCCATGAGAAGGCAGAATTGTTTAATCAAACTAGATGGAGTACTAGCCCACGTGAGAATCTGTCAGCAATCACAATGAAGAAGCTAATATGTCACGGCATCCTTTGATAAAGAAAATATTGGATCGATTGTTTACTTGCTGCAAGCAACTCCAAGGGATAATCTGATACACTTACCATCCATGGCAAAAAGTATATAAGCCGGTGTCAAGTCAAAGATCGATTTGGTGGTATTGCTTATGTACTGCTATTAATAAAAGGGCAGTTTGACCCGTGAAAAAAAAGGGGCCATGACCTGGAAGATGCGGAGACAGATTCGTCAAAAGTACGACGACTCGGAGGAGGAAAACCGGCCTTGACCGCTTCGTCTTTGCTCCGAGCCACCCTCACCTTGTTGAACTGCCTCCGCTGCTGGGATCTGCCCATGCCGGTGTGCCTCCGAGCTGCCTGCCTCCGTCTGCAAGTCAACGCCGCCGCTTCGCTTCGTCTCCGTGGAGCCGCCGGCCGTCCTCAAAACAACCAAGCCGGTCCTGCTTCACCGCGCCCAGAGCTGCCGTCGCGGACACATGCCAAGTCGCCACTGCCATAACTCGCCCTGATCAACCAGTTTCCGTGGAGTCCGCTACAGCCCAACTCCGCCTCCTCATGTGCTGTCGGTTGCTGCCGTGTCTCCTGCCGGCTCGTCGCGCGGCCAGATGTTGTTGCGCCCTCTGCCGGCTCGCACCACTGCGCGCCCGTCCGCGCAACTCACCCTACTACACAACCAAATCACTACCTTTGCTATGGTTAACCACCTCCGCCAAGCCACCAGACTCGCTCACGCCTCTGCTAAGGTTAAAACGCCAAGCTGCTGGATCCGCTCGCGCCTTTCTCCGTGGCGGCTCATTTTTTCTACAAGCCTTTGCGAGCCCAGGTCCTCAGGTTTTTTGCGGCTTTGGAGCACCTCGGCTCCGCCAAGACGCCGACGCCTCCAAGTTCGCGATCGCTGGCCTATTTTTAAACGCCGCTTTAAGTCGGTCTTATCAAGTTGTCTGAATCCACCGCTGCTGCAACAAACAGAGCAGCAAGGGAGTTGCTGGGGAAATAGCCTGACTTAGTGAGGTTGTTCTACTCTACGTATTCTCTGTACGCAGGGACAATGATTCAATATAAAGGCAGTGTCATGTTGTGTCTACGGAATATGCGTCGGCGTCCCGCTTGCTGTTGAACGGGGGTGCGCAAGCCGCCGTCCGTCCGTGCAGCTTGATCTACATCAACTTCTCGGGACCGCCTGCGATTGACCCGCCAGTCCACGGGCCAGCGATTGACTCGCCAGTCTGCACCGTCTTACAGCGCTGCGGCCGACTCATCTATCTGTGTTGCCTCTGAAGTCGCGCTCGTTTTTGCCGTCCGTCTCTCACGGCCTGGTCTACATCAACAAACCGGACTGCACCTATCTGCATGAGCTGCTTATTGAGTATAAAGCCAGTCACTGCTTGGGTAGCCCGATTTTTCTTCCAACAACTCTGGAGCAAATTATCATGTATTATAAGCCGCCGTCTGCACTGGATGGCTCAATGGGCAGGCGCACAAGTCGCCGCCACTACAGTTTGGTTAACTTCAAACAGCCAGTCGAAAGAACCCATTGGTCGAGTTGCTGACACGGATCATACGGGATCATTTATAACCCGCCGCAGTCACCTCAACATTCTATGGATTCACATCGTTCTATCAACGCAATGATATACACCTTCTGCTATGGTCAAATACGGAGAATCTCAAGCCAACTCCTCAAGTCGTCTTGAGACTCGGGACTACAATGATATGACTCGGCAGTGTTGGCCGGTTTCAATGCATTCAAGAACTCCGGGTCATTGGAGGGAAAAATAACCCGGCCCCAGAGATTACTGCTCTATCGATGAAAATTTAAAAGGCCGTGAGAAAAATTCCGGCTCACAATGATGCTTCCGGTTTACAATCTGGTTCAAGGGAAATCCCGTATCCCACAAAGCGCTGAAGCTCTCAATGTCTGGTTCAAGGGAAATCTCGCCTCCCACCAAGTTCTGAAGCTCTCAAATCCGGTTTAAAAATTCCGGCTCAAGAAGAATTATCTCTTGCAAAGTTGAGTTCTCAAGAAAAATTAAAGGGTGCCAAAGAGAGCTTGCTGCCATGATGCACGGTTCAAACATAGGTACCTGGCTCCAATGGTCACTTGGGGGCTTCCTGTTCAAACATAATATATATTCAAATCAAAGAGAACATAGCTGTCGGTACCCTCTTGATCGGCACAATGCCAAACCCACTAGGGGGCTTCTTGATCATATTCGAATCATAGCTTAACCCCTTTTGGGTCCGAATTTGATCGTATTCGAATCAGAGTCGTTAAAAAACTCTCAAGGTCATTTGGGGGCTCCCTGTTCAAACATAGGTCATATTCGAACCAAAGAGAACATAGCCGTCGGTACCCTCTTGATCGGCGCAACGCCAAAGCCACTTGGGGCTACATAATCGTATTCGAATCCTAGCTTAACCCCTTTGGAACAGTTTACTGAACGTATTCGAATCAGAAGCCTTTATTTTTCTTTCTATTTGGCTTAAGTTATTTGAAAACAATCTTTGATTTTGTCTTGAGACTTTTTTGTTCAGATCTAAGTATAAGTGTGGTTTAAATTTAACCCGGCTTGGTTTTGGACAATAAGTCGCCAACATACGACAAATATCATACATTTGGAAGTGAGTGGCTTCTAAGGATTGGGTTATCACCCTTACTGTTTAGGTCACATAAACCGGCAGTGCAAATTCAATATCACAGGTATGATATTATTATTATAGTTATGTTTCAAAGTTATGATTCATAATAGGCTTATCTTTGACTTCTTTTTACATATTAGTGGTTATATGTGAGATATTATGACCTGCCCTGCGGTAAACCGCCAAGGGTTCTTGTGATATATTTCTGTGTGTAGGATAAGACTACATTTGGGTGGTTACCCGCCCTGGCTTTTGACGTTAAGTCGCCAGGGTATATGTTGCTTAAACTCTGTGCAGGATTTACAGAGTTATAACTTACATAAATGATTAAGTTCAAGCCCATCATCAGACATTGAAATTGGTGTCTCAAAAGGGTTATCAATTCTTGATTTTCTCAAAGGCTATAAGCCACCGGGTTCTGAAATTCCGGCTTACAATGAATGCGCATTAAGTCGCCATCGTCCAAGAGCCGCCGAGTATTTGAACTTCAGATCTACTTGTCAACCGATAAGGTATTCAAATTTCTAATAGCCAAAACTTGGCTGGATTTTCATAATGATATTGAATGATTGAGGTTTTCATACCGGATTATATTATTCAAATCTTGAATAGCCAACATGGCTGGATTTTTATGGTTATCAATAGCCAATATTATGATCAAGGTCTTCAAAGTTGCTTCAGCGCAATGGTTATTATTTTATCAATGGACATGCTTTATTTTTACAATGGAAGGAATAGTCCCGAGTCACTACAAGCTTACTACCCGGCACTTGGAGGCTACATTGTTCAAATTAAAATTATATCAAATATGCAAGTCCCATGTTACTGCCAGCATGCACCATGGCACTTGGGGGCTAATGCAAAGTCATTTTTTGCTCAACTTATTGAAGACCCAGCTCATCACATTGTAATGAGCCGACCCTTGGGGGCTACCAATTGCTCCTGTCAAAAATTCAAGGTTCAAGCCCCATGGTGGAGATTATATCATATGATGTTATTATCAATGAATTATATACAAAGTCCCAGCTCAGTATTATCTTACTGAGCCGGCCCTTAGGGGCTACACGTTGCTGATCAAGTCTACATGATCATATTTACAATGTCCCTGCTCATTATTACATAATGACCCGGCCCTTGGGGGCCACACTGGTTGACGTTTTTATGAGCATAAAGCAATTACAAGTCCCAGGTTGCTGCAAGCATGACAACCCGGCACTTGGGGGCTGCAGGTGACATACATATAAGGGAGAAAAATCTTTAAATTCTCAGTTTTGAGCAGACCAGATTGACCCGCTATCTGCAACAATCATGACCCGGCGTCACCAATAATTATGACCCGGTATCTACAACAATCATGACCCTACATCATTTATTTATAACCCAGCAATTTTGGCAATCATAAATCGGCAAGATCTACATCTTTAAACCGGATGAATATCAATTGAATATTTCAAGACCAATATTTTTGTCAAGTCAGAGCATTGGATGCTGACTCAAATGGATTATTTCTTATAATATTTCTCTACAAGAAACCAATGTCAGCAAATTGATTATGAAGCTGGCCTATTGACCCGGATTTTTTTCAGAAGAAGTGCTCAGATTTTTTGCATTGGTAATGTTTGAACACATCTGCTAAAGGAGATTTTCTATGAGATCATGAATACGCATCCAGGAGGAAATGACAAGGACTTAAGGATGATCAGGTGCCAGTTCACAAGAATATTTAACCCGGAGCACAACCTGTCAAATTTGTTCTTGTGTTTATGTTGCAGGATCAGTTTGACATGGATAAATCCAAATTAAACTGGGGGCTAATGTCGGGGATATACCCCACGGTATGACCCGGCAGGAAATATGACCCAGCCGGACTTGACGGCTCACCAGAGACCCGACTGACACTTGGCGACTTACTGGTCTGATGACTCACGAACCTGGCGACTCACGGATGGCCCTGACAGCAGGTCAGATAGAAGACTAGGCCCAAGGCCCAGAAGGCCGGCTCATGTTATGGTGGGCCGGCTTAAGAGGAAAGCGCAAGGAATATTCCCTTACAAAGGAAGCAAGACTAGGACTCCACTTCTAATAGACTAGTCCTAATCCTAATAGGACTCCATATGTAACCCGCCCATTCAACTTATATAAGGAGGGGTGGGGCACCCCAAGAGGGAGAGGCAAGAAACAATCTCTAGGGCTAGACACAAAGAGCCGGCTTATCGACGACTCCCTCATGATCATAATGAGACCTAGCCACAAACAACATGTAGGGTTATTACCGGATGATGTTTCTCAGGGCCCAAAGCTGTCTAAATCCTTGTCTTGTGTTGCGTCTCTCGATTCCGCCCAACCCCTCTCAAGCTACCGCATAGATGCGTTGGCCTCGCGACTAAGTCCTCATGCTAAGGACATCTGTCCTGACAAATCCATGACACAAAGTGTTGTAGCACGATCTACAGCTGAAGCGGAATTCGTATCCATGGCTGTCGGGGAAAGGAACACCTATGGGATCAGGGGGGTCCCTTCTACGGTTGGCGGGGAGAGAGATGCACGAAGAGCAGGTCTAGCGGTCAGCGCGAGGGATTTTTACCCAGGTTCAGGCCGCACTGGTGCGTAAAACTCTAGTCCTGCTTGTGTGTATGTTGTTGAGCTTTTGAACTAGCTGCGATGCATGCCCAGTTCCAAAAGTCCTGAATCCTTTCTCAGTACGCCTCGGGCCACCTTTTATATGTCAAAGGGGTTGCCACAGCGGAACACAGGAGGTGGAAAGTATCTACAGTGTATGAGCTTCTCGCTCGGCACCGTAGGACAAACGCATTTAATGCGCTGCCTACGTGCCCTCTTACTTTATCGGGGATGGCAACAGAAGCCGTCTCGTTCGTCGCCGCCCCTCCTTGCCTTGACACGCGTCCAGGCTGACGAGGTGTGCAGTGCCATGCTGACTAGCTAGCTGCTGTGTTGGCGTGGTGGTAGAGCCTCCATGAAGATCTGCATGCCGCCACGCAGGCGTCTGCCTAGTTGGCAAGCTGGTTGTCGCGCTGGAGTGGTGGTGAGGTGGCAAATCCTTGTCGGGTGCGGGTTTGGCTGTGGCCCCGCAATCGTTCCCCGCAAGGCTTACCGAGGGCTTCGCGGTCGTCCCCGGCAAGGGTCTTGCCGGGGGTCTTCGTCTTCTGGTCCCACGTGGACCCACAGGTTATCAATCTTCACAAAGATCTGCATGCTACTTTGCATGCACCCCCTGAGCCTTGGCCTTGACGTTGTTGATGGTGTCAAAGCTTTTAGCCTCAAGGGTGATGGCCTGGCTGGTGCTTCGCAGGTTGCTCCGGCAAGGAGCTTGCCGGGGCCACGCAAGCCGCCCCGGCAAGGGTGTTGCCGAGGAGTTCCAGCTCGTCTTCTGTTCCTTGTTCTTTGACTTGATTGATGTCTTGATAGTCTTGTGTTTGTCTTCTGCTGCCCTGCCAGGCCCTACCGCGAGTGTGGCTACGACTGCCCGCGTACAAGTAAGGGGTACAGAAGAGCCCATATTTTTGTACACCGACAATGGCACATGGTGTATGTGAAGTACTATGGCTACGGATCCTGTTGATGGAGCTAGGCCTATTCCAATCAAAACCATTGATGTTGTATTGTGATAATAAGGCGGCCCTCGATATTGCTAACAATCCTGTGCAACATGATCGAACAAAACACATTGATATACATCGTCACTTCATTAAGGAGAAGCTAGATCTCAGAATTATCTGCATGTCGTATGTAAATTCATCAAATCAATTAGCAGATATCCTCACAAAGGGTTCTCCTGATAGATTATTTTCTACCTTCAGTAGCAAGATGGGGCTGTATGATGCATTTGCCCCATCTTGAGGGGGAGTGTCAAGTTATATGTGAATATGTAATTCCTAGAGGACTGAAGTGTAAGAATAATGATATTAAGAGAAGAGGGGCTGCTCGAACAGAGTAGAAGGCCCCAGAGTTTTTTCCCATGTTCTTCCTGTCAAATCCCTAGAACCCAAATCCGAATATCTCCAAATATCAACACATTGTAAACAACCAGTTTCTAGCATTGGTTTCAGTATTAGAGATTAACTTCTCCATACGTGAGCTCCTGATCTACTAGGGACCAAACACAACAAGCAATTGTACACTTGATCAAACTGTGTCGCCATGAGTCTGTCGTCCCGCAAACTGTGCATCAATTCGTATTTGACATATTTATGTGCTAACATAGCACATATTGCCCGTGTGTTGCAACGGAAAAGAAAACTCATGTATACTTAAATTTAGTGAGAGTTGTATGTGCTAACATAACACCCTGTGCTTAGAAGAAAATATCAGTTTTCCCATTCACAAAAACGACCAGCAGGGACAGTAGCATCTGGATGGTTTATTCAAGAATCTAAAACAACGTGATGCGGTAAAATAATAACCTAATGTGGTAAATTTAGGCAGTTTTTCTGTAGTGTAAGAATAATGATATTAAGAGAAGAGGGGCTGCTCGAACAGAGTAGAAGGCCCCAGAGTTTTTCCCCATGTTCTTCCTGTCAAATCCCTAGAACCCAAATCCGAATATCTCCAAATATCAACACATTGTAAACAACCAGTTTCTAGCATTGGTTTCAGTATTGGTTTCTAGCATTGGTAAATTTAGGCAGTTTTTCTGTAGTTATGCAATGGTTAATTAGACCCTTAGCCGGCCATATATAGGGTCTCTTGGGCATCATGATTTCCTCCTTCAACAATCCCACCAATGGCCATCATTTCCTCCTTTAACTTATGCATGCATGTCTCATGCAACTCGTCTAATTATCTCATGCATGTCTCTTTCGTATCAAGCCAAGCCTTTCTTATATCTAATCCCTCGTTATTTCTTTTTGTGACGTCATTGGAAATCCTATACTGCAGGGGCGGAGCTTCATTGGGGCTAAACCGGGCCATGGCCCGCCCAGGATTTTCATGATATTTTATATAACTATGCACTTAGTCCAGTTTACCTCCTCATAAGTGACAACCGTGCCGCTGGGTAACTTGGAGTAGTCTGTTTTTGTTGTCCATTGGTTGAACTGAGCATAATTAATGCATTTTATTACTAATTTATACATAGAAATGGAAGATAGAAAGCTATTTTTTCTTAAGAGTTCATACCTAATGCTTAATACTTTTTGTTAACGGTGCTTTAGTATATGAAGATCATTGAAACAATGTTGCTAATGATGTAGAATATGATTATCTGGCCATTAACTTGTTTGTTGACATATATGCCTAGAAAAATTGTGCTTTTCTTTAACTTGGCCCGCCCAACTTTTTCTTTGAAGCTCCGCCACTGCTTTACTGAGTCTTAAGCCGGATTATTGATGCCCCAAAAAACTGGAATATGTATATAAATTAGAGCGATTTGGTGTTAAATAGCGAGGCGGGACTATTTAAAAGACGAACTAACCCATACTTCTCAGTGCAACGTGACCAATTCAGTTGGACGTGATCTGGAATTGCTACATTGTAGGTCCGGAGTGACAGCTCCTAGTCGGCGCCTTAAGCGCCGGCTTTTTTTTTTTTTTTGAGGAGGAAGCGCCGGCTAGGAGAACTGGCGCCCACGCGCCCTGCGGGTTGGGCCGGCCCACGAAACGCGTAACAGTAAACTAGCACGAAAAAAAACCCCAAAAAAGGTTGCAACTATGGGGATTCGAATTCACAAAGTCAGCTTCGCCTTCAACGATCGCTAACCAGTCGAGCTACGAGCCTTGAGTTACAGCATGAAAGACGAAATAACATGGTTGCAGCGCTATTTGTTGCACATAACCATGCACGGTATCGCGTCAATTTTTTGGAAAACAATTGTGATTAGAAAACGTTCGTGGATTTCGAAAAAAGTTTATCATTTCTGAAGAAAAGTTCATAAACTGGAAAAAAGTTCATTGATTTTCGAAAAGTGTTCATTAGATTTGAAAAAAGTTCACCGAATTCGAAAAAAAGTTCACCCTGTTCGAAAAAAGTTCATTGAATTTGAAAAGAAGTTCATCGAATTCAGGAAACGTTCATAAAATTCTAAAAAAGTTCGTCGAATTCGGAAAAAAAGTTCACCCGTTCAAAAAACGTTCACCTAATTTGGAAAAAGTTCATCGAAATTGATAAGAAAGTTCACCAAATTTGATAAAAAAATTCAACGATTTTAAATAAGAAGTTCGCCGAACCTAGGAAGAAGAAAAATAAAAAAAGGAAAAAGAAAATAGAAAAATCAAAACAGAAAAATACAAACAGAAGAAACAAAGAAGGAAGAAGAGAGATAAAAATATGAAAGATAGCAGGTGCTCCCTTCGTTCGGAATTACTTGTAGCAGAGATGGATGTATTAAGATGTATTTTAGTTCTAGATACATCCATTTTCGAGACAAATAATTCCGAACGGAGGGAGTAGTTGGGATGGCGCGGTGGTTACTGCATCTTGCTATTAAGCAGGACGTCTGCGGTTAGACTGCTAGTACAGCTGATTTTTTTGAGGTGTGATTAGCACAGCGGAAAAAAGCTAAATGGACTGGCCCAGCGGAGCAGGGGGGTGTGCGCCCATTTGCAGGCGCAATCCAGCGTCCGGAGTTCAATTCCAGATGAAAGCTTTTTTAGCGTGGTTTTTATATACGGGCTAGCATAAGGTGGGCCGGCTTCAATGGGACAGAGCCTGGACCGTGATTTTTTAGCATGGTTTTTATAAACGGGCTAGCATCAGGTGGGCTGGCTTCAACGTGGGTTGTGTGTGAGGGCGTGAATGGACTGGATTTGACGGGAGCTCCTAGTCAGCGCTGCAGGCGCCAGGTCGTTAACGGGCGACCTGGCGCCTGCAGCGTCGCTGGAATGGGCCGGCCCAACGCGCGCATGTACTCGTTCGCTGTTAAAGTGAAAAAGCAATAAAAAGTGAAGACGGCTGGGGATTCGAACTGAGGACCGGATTGTTGCGACTGCACCTCACCAACCACTAGACCAAACTAACTTTGCTGTCTACTACAAGAAAACAGAGCTAGTTAACCGTTTCGTGCAGTAAAACATTAATATATACTCAATATAAATTATCTCAAAAAAGAAAACATGAATTCAAAAAAAATCATCAAATTTTAAGAAAAGTTTCATAAAAATGAAAAAGGTTCATTGATTTTCAAAAAAAGTTCATTGAATTCAAAGAAAGTTCATCGGATTCGAAAAAAGTTCATCGAATTCAAAAAAAGTTCATCAGATTCGAAAAAAGTTCATCGATTTTGAAAAAAGTTCATCGAAATCAAAAAAAGTTCATCGGTTTTGAAAAAGTTCATCGAATTTGAAAAAAGTTTATCGAATTTGAAAAAAAGTTCATCAAATTTTGAAAAAAGTCCATCAGGTTTGAAAAAAGTTCATCAATTTTTGAAAAAAAGTTCATCGATTTTGAAAACAGTTCATCAGATTCAAAAAAGTTCATCGGATTTGAATAAAAGTTTATCAAATTTGAAAAAACGTTCACAAATCTGAAAAAAGTTCATCAATTTGAAAAAAAAAGTTCATTGAACTCGGAAGCAAATGGAACGAATAAATAACGTATAGATTAGAATGTTAGCACAGCTGCGCTTGTTGGCGGGTTGGTTAGAACAGACAACCTTCGATTGGGAGTTCGCAGGTTCGAATCCATCTTATAGCTCTCTTTTTTTGCCTTTTAACAGAACAGATTGGAAAGCAAAACGGGCCGAGCCCAAGTAGCCGCGCCCTTCAGGCGCCCGTTTGCTCGCGGGCGCATGAGCGCCGAATAAGATCTGCCGGATTTGACGTGCAAAACAACTCGTGAGTACGTGTCCCTGAATTAGTACCACCTCACTTATATATTATAAATTAAATATAACTAGCAAAAGGGCTCATGCGTTGCAACGGGAAAAAAATAGCACACCCTCTTAATTTACAAAAATAGTCTATAATCTGAGAATTTGTAGCTACGGCCTTGACCTATAGC
>NC_041383.1:647734201-647750641 GCF_002162155.2 Triticum dicoccoides | reverse complement strand
AGCTACGGCCCTGACCTATAGCTCTCTTTTTTTGCCTTTTAACAGAAAAGATTGGAAAGCAAAACGGGCCGAGCCCACGTAGCCGTGCCCTTCAGGCGCCCGTTTGCTCGCGGGCGCATGAGCGCCGAATAGGATCTGCCGGATTTGACGTGCAAAACAACTCGTGAGTACGTGTCCCTGAATTAGTACCACCTCACTTATATATTATAAATTAAATATAACTAGCAAAAAGGCTCATGCGTTGCAACGAGAAAAAAATAGCACACCCTCTTAATTTACAAAAATAGTCTATAATCTGAGAATTTGTAGCTACGGCCCTGACCTATAAAAGTGCAGTTTAAGATTCTATAGACGTTCTATTTCAACACGGCTTGCATGTAGATTTAATCCATACAAAGAAACGGGTAAGTGATCATGCATTTATTCATGTCTTGTTCGGAATTGGGTGTTGTTACAGGTGAGTAAATAAAAACGACAAAAGCAAACAATGACAAATTAGCACACTACGGAGACATGTGTGCATCAATGGCAGTTTTCAGTTTAAGAATCACCAATTTAGGATAACTTTTGAACACTTTTCATATGCATATTTGTTAAATACACGAAGAGTTCTTAAAAAGGTTGCTAAAAAGATATAGGATTTTTAATCATAAAAAGAGTTTTTTTTTGTCTGGAAAAGAATATTTTTGTATGGCCTCCTATGGACGCATGTACTTGCGCCCATATTTCATCACTATTTCTTGCCATGCATGTCATAGGTATTGGACACTGAAAGAACATGCGGTGCCCCCATGTTTGGTTTTGGTAATTGATGACAATCTCTATGGACTAATGGTTGTCTTGAGTTGTATTTGAAGGATTTGTCAATAAGCTTTTCTTGAAGTCCATGTGTTGGTTTCAAGGAGTTTTTGAGTTGACCAAGGTGCTATTAAGGAATTATCCAAAGATTGGGCATGCGAGTGTTGAGCTTATTGCAAGCATGTCTTGAAGAAGAAGGTTGTGTGTTCATTCATGTTTACCTTCAAGACATCATCCAAATGAAGAGAGTTGCAAAGATTCAAGGTTGATCAAGACTAAGTCAAGAGTGAATCAAGTTGATCAACTCACAAAGCATAGAAGATGTACCGAGAGGGATCAAGTGATCCCATGGTATGGTAAGCATTGTTTATTACACCTTATGTACTAACCCATGGTCTATGTGAGAGTTGTATGTGGGGTTAGGTACGTATCCATGGGATTGCGTCAAGAGGAAGATATCATACAACCCATGGAAAGGATGACATCAAGTGGTGATCGTCATCAAGATTGTCGTGTGCAAGTTCAAGTGGAGCATCACGAAGAGATCAAGTGCTTGAATCTTGCCATCCATTGTGGTGTCAATGGACTTGTGAAGATGTGCCGAAGAGTGGCTCACCCATAGTGAACTATGGGGGAGCAATCATCTAGTCTTCATCGAGCCAACGCAATCAAGAAAGGTGGTCCAACTTGAGGGAGTCAAGATCGTCTTCATCTAGCTCAAGTGGACCATGTGCAAGGCAAAGGTTTTCCCTTGATAGGTTTTCTATTTTATCGGTCTTGTGGTGGTAGTTGGGAGACCGAGTTATAGGATTGTTTGCCGTACTATCAAGGGGGGCTCTCAAGTTGGTAGCTTGATCGTATCGTTAGTAGAGAGCTCAAACCATTGCATTCTTGCATCATGTTTCTTGGTTCTTGTTTGGTTATCTTTGTGAGTCTTAGAGCTTATGGTCATCTTGATGACAAGCTTGAGTTCATCGAAAATGGAGTTCGCATGCGTCTTCTATGATGTTTTCGGTGTTGGAGGTTTTACCGGTCTTATCCGATGAAGGGTTCTCACCATTTTTTATGGGACTTTTATCATTTGCTTATTCTTGATATTTCTATCAATATTGTGTTAGCCCATGTCGTTAGCTTTCCAACAAACTTGGTTTCGTTGAATTCGGAGTCCGTTTGCAAAAGTTGTGGTTGTTTTGGTAAAGGCTGCAGCGGTACTACCGCGACTAGAGCGGATGTAATTTTTTACTACCGCTCCAGAGCGATACTACCCCTGCTCCTGAGCGGTAGTACCGCTCCAGAGCAGTACTACCGTGGCTCCTAAGCGGTAGTACCGCCCCGGACCAAAATCTCGTGTTTTCTCTCTCGTTTGGGCTGTTTTGGCCGTGCTAAGCGGTAGTACCGCTCCTCCAAGCGGTAGTATCGCTTGTGCACGACCTGAGCACATAACGGTTGGATTCGGGAGGTCCTATAAAAGGGGATCTTCTTCCCCAATGAACCCAATCCTTTGAGCTCGTGTTCTTTCCCCATTGTTGACCTTCTTCGAGCTTGCTAACTCTCAATCCCTCCATGGATTCTTGCTAGTTCTTGAGGGGAAAGAGAGAGGAGATCTAGATCCACGTTTCCACCAATCACTTTCTCCTCTAAGTGAGGGGAACCCCTTGGATCTAGATCTTGGAGTTCTTCATGTTCTTCTTTCGTTCTTCCTCTCATTTTCCTCTCTAGCATTAGTTGCTTTGGTGGGATTTGGGAGAGAAGGACTTGGGCACTCCGTGTGCCCTTGCCATTGCATTTGGTGCATCGGTTTGAGTTCTCCACGGTGATACGTGAAAGTGAAGTTTGAGAAGCTTATTACTCTTGGGTGTTTGGGCACCCTAGAGCTTGTTCCTCTTGGGTGCCTTGGTGCCCTAGACGGTTGGTGGTGTTCGGAGCTCAATCATTGTGGTGTAAAGCTCCGGGCAAGCGTCGGGGTCTCCAATTAGGTTGTGGAGATCGCCCCGAGCAATTTGACGGATACCGGTGACCGCCCCCAAGGGTTGCCAAAGTGTACGGGTTCGGTGACCGCCCCCAAGGGTCGCCATTTGTACGGGTTCGGTGACCGCCCTCAAGGGTCCCTTAGTGGAATCACGGCATCTTGCATTGTGTGAGGGCGTGAGGAGATTATGGTGGCCCTAGTGGCTTCTTGGGGAGCATTATGCCTCCACACCGCTCCAAACGGAGATTAGCATCCGCAAGGGTGTGAACTTCGGGATACATCATCGTCTCCGCGTGCCTCGGTTATCTCTTACCCGAGCCCCTTTACTTATGCACTTTACTTTGTGATAGTCATATTGTTCTTTGTCATATATCTTGCTATCACATAGTTGCTTATCTTGCTTAGCATAAGTTGTTGGTGCACATAGGTGAGCCTAGTTGTTGTAGGTTTTGTGCTTGACAAATTAACCGCTAGGTTTATTCCGCATTTGTTGAAGCCTAAACCGTAATTATTTTAAAGCGCCTATTCACCCCCCCCCCCTCTAGGCGACATCCTCGTTCTTTCAATTGGTATCAGAGCCACGTCTCTCTTTGTTAGGCTTAACCGCCTAGAGAGTAAAGATGTCTACTAGGGGATTAGGATTCTCTGACACTCTTAGTTTCGATGGCACAAATTTTGATGTTTGGGTAATTCGCATGCTTAATCTCTTTAGGGTCATGGACCCAAATTTAGAGCGAATTGTAGATATGGGTTTTTCTCCTCCAAAGGATCCCCAAAGATTATATTTAGAGGATGAGAAAAACTCTTATCTCAATGCTCAAGCTTCTAATGTGTTTTTCGATGCTTTGAGCAATGTAGTTATATTTCAACTCATGTCGTTCCGAGATGCTCATGAGTTGTGGACGAAGCTTCAAGATAAATATGGTGTGTCCAAGATTTGTGGGGATGATTGTTCTCCCTCCACCTCCGGTCGTATAGTCTTCTCAACTTCTTCTACTTCACCTACATGTGGTTTGCCACAAGGTAATGGCATGGTGAGTAGTGTTGGTCATTGCAATGATGATAGTATGCTTATTGTGGATGATCCTTCATCACTATATTATTGCAATGCTCCTTCTTTGGGCTTTAACACTTCGAGCACTCCAAATGTTTCACATGCTTGTGTTGATAGTCCTTGCATATCATGTAGAAATTGCTTGACTAAATCTCATGATGATATGCTTGCTATGTCTTATTGCCATGATAAAAATGCATCTATTTCCTCGAATTGTTGTGCTAACAATGTAGTGGAAACCGAACACTCCATGGAACAAGATGTGGTGTTTAATGGTGCCTCAAGGGATCCTACATCATCATCTATTGCTTTTTGCCTTATGGCTAAGGCGTCAAAGGTATCTCCTACTTTGTACCCCAATATGTCTCTTGATGATGATGTTGATGCTAATGATGATGAGGATAATGATGAAGAGAATGATAATGTTGCCTCCTTAAAAACTAAGGGGGAAATGATTTTTAAAGCTCTTCATAAAAATAAAATTGCTCGTTCCAACTTCATAGAAATAATGTCCATTGCCATTGATGGCAAGAAATACATTGAGGAGTTGGAATCTTATCTAGAGGAGCATGAATCCACCATTGATAAAATGGAAGGTCATGGGCGTGATTACGCTAATGAGATTGCGGACCTCTTTCAAGCTCTTGAACTTGAACAAACCACCAGGGAATCTCTTGAGGAGACTTTTGCTCTAGAATTGTCTAGAGTGAAGGAATATACTGATAGAGCTCTTAAGGTGGCCAATGTTTTTGAAACTAAAAATGCTAAGCTTGAAGTTGCTCATGCTAGACTCCTTGAGGATTTTGAGCACCTCGAAAATGGCCCAAGGGTCATCAAGGGTGAGCTCATCAAACTCACCGAGTCTCATGCTCAACTTGAAGCTTCTTATTTAAAAGAGCTTGCCAAGTTGCCTTCTCCTCTTGTTGTTAATGATGATGCTTGTGCTACTAATTCTATTACTTGTGAAGCATCCATTTTGAAGGAGAATGTTGAGCTACAGGCTCAACTTGAGGTGCTATCTTGCAATTATGGGAAATTTGAAGAAAGTCATGAAAAGCTCTCAAGCTCTCATGATGATCTTGTAGTATCCCATAGTGTGCTAAAGATAGCTCATGAGGCCATGATTGCTAAGATAACATCTAGTGAGCCTCATGTGGATACTAGCACTACTTCTAGTCAAAATAGTATATTGCCATGTGCTAGTCCTTGTAATTCATCTACTCACAATGTTGGTACATCTTGTGATGAATTGCTTCCCTTGCTTTGTTTCTCTAACGATGAAGCTTATACTTCCTCTAGTACTTGTGTTGAGACTAACCATGTAGAGGAAATCAAAGAGCTCAAGGCCCAAGTCACTTCTTTGAAGAAAGACTTGGAAAAGTGTCATGAAGGAAAATCCACACTCAACAATATCTTGAGTGTGCAAAAATCCCCCAATGACAAAGGTGGACTTGGATTCAACTCCAATAAGAAGAAGAAGTCCAACATGAACAAAAAGAAGGGCCAAGAACAAGTCAAGAATTCGGCCAAGATTGTTTGCTTCAAGTGCAAAGTAGAAGGGCATCATGTTAGATCTTTCCCATTGAAGAAGAAGGCCATTAGTGTCAAGCAACAAGGGAAGAGGGCACAAGTTCAATCTCATGATCAACATCAAGTTGAAGAAAGGCCTCTTCCCAAGAAGACTCAAGTTAATGCTTCTCAAATTGAGAAATCAAGTGAGAAGAAAGTGAAGAGTAAACGTTGCTACTTATGTCGTGAGAAAGGTCATGCCGCTTCTTCATGCACTAGTGGTAACTTATCCAACCCAATTATTATTGATGATATCTATTCTCTTGGTAAGGATAAGGTTGGCAATGTGTTTGCCAAGTTTGTTGGTACTCAAAGTGGTGTCAAGCAAAGAACCATTTGGGTAGCCAAACCTATTGTGACTAACCTCTTAGGACTCAACTTGGTTGGGGACCAACAAGCTCAAACTTGATCAATAGGTGTTGTTGGAGGGCATTGGAGACTTGGCTACATTATGAAGAATTAAGGGGACTTCATCACTCTTATTGTCTCAAGCCAAGTCAATTGAATCATCAAGTTTATATCTTATATCCAATGTGTCTCCTTGCGGTAACTTGTACTTAAATTTTTTACATTGAAAGTTACTTGCCCCTTTGCATGTTTTGGTTTTGTTCCTTGCATGTGTTTGTATATGATGTGTCTCCAAATTACCGTTGTGTATGTTGGTTTGCACATCATGTACTTGTGTGTTGTTCGTTGAGCCTTAGTGCATCTTGTTTATTTCTTAGTTGGCTCTTGTGAGAGATTAATGGAATATCCATTATGGGGGAGTGGTGTGATTTGTGCACCTCACAATCCTATAAATGTGTGCACATGAGTAATACCATCTAGTAATGATATTTCTAGATTATCTAGTCGCTAGGTGGTATATCTCTCATGGGAAATTCAAATTCTAAAAATTCCATTGATTATCTCGTGTTGGATCCTCTTATTGCCTCTTGTTAAGTTTTCTTCATTGGTATCACATTATGGGGGAGTAATATGCTATGGATATTACTAGCCTAGAAAATGTGTACATTTGAGATGTTGTCACCTAGTGTTGATATTGTTGATTATCTTGTTCCTAGGTGGCATGTTAGCTCTACAAGTTGCAATTTGCTTGTGTGTGGTGTGAAGATGATGTTGGATATCCTTGCTATCTACCACCGGGAATTCTTTCCATCTACTTCTTGTCTTTCGACAATTGGTAGTCATTTATGTGTGGTAGAATTTATTGATCATCTTTACTTGGCTTTTGTTTTACTTGCCTTTTCTCTTGCCAAGGTTTGTGTCAACTCCCGTTGTCTTCCATACCACTTGTGGATCTTGTTTATTTCTTGTTCTTGTCTAGTGTTTTCTAGATATAGTGAAAGCAGTGATCCCACCTTGTGCATTTTGTATTCAAATACAAATCCTATATAATGCACAACTCGTGGGGGAGCTATTCTTTTTCTTCACTCTTCTTGTGATCCTTATCAAGAGTGTTTTGGTGGAAGGCAAGCCATTTCTTTTTGGTACTTTGTGCCATCATGAAACTTTGTTGAGAGCTTGGTATGTTTGGAACCATTCTCTCTTTGGGAGTTTGACATCTTTAATTTAGTGGGTATCAATGGATATCTCATTCCTTGATGTATCTTTAATGATATCTTCCAAGTTATGACTTCTCCATTTGGTATCCTTTTCACTTGGCATTTCTTTGTCTTTTGGTTTCGGGTTTTGAAAGTCTTGAGCATGCATGTTTACTTCATGTATTTCATTTGGCATGCTTTCTTTCTTTGACTCAATATATAGGGGAAACTCCACCTACTCTCAATTTGCATGAGATGTGCATGAAATTCATTTTCATATCTATATGCACATATTTATGTGGAGTTTGTCCTATGTATTGGTGTTTCTAACTATTTGGTCCCGATGAGTTTGGGTACCGTTTAGTTTATGTTGTTCTTCTAGGAACATTTGGAGATGCATTGGATGATTGGCTCACTCACAAGGAAGGTGTTGTCACCATGTGCATATTGGAGTCAAGCTAGGATGATCAATGAACTACTATCTACCTTCAATTGGTATCTACTACATCCTTCCAATGATATCTCGGTAACAAGTATCTATTCATGCTTTCCCTTCTTGTATTCAACCTTGTGTAGGTTGTATCTTGGCATGATATTCATTTCATATCTTGTGATACTTGTTTCCTTTCTCAAAGCATCCCAACAATGATCTCATGTTGCTAGTTGTGATGTCTTTGATGGTTGTGTGGTAGGAATTAGTTTATATACAATAAGACCATATCTAGCCAAGTGCTATGCTTTCAAGCAAATATGTTATTGGTATATTTATGACTTCCTTGTGGATATCTTGTTCCTTTGTGTTGTAACTATTTCGAGTGTACATCCTTCTTTGTAGATATATATCGTCATGATTTCGTCTATATAGAACCTTATACACTTGAGAGAAATTACATCTCTAGTTGATATATTTTCTTTCACGTCCACCTTGTCTTTCTTATGTTATTTCTTTGGTGGCTCCGTGAAAGCTTTTGCCTTGAGTGCGTGTCCTCTATCGTTGCATCTCGTTGCACTCTTGTGTGGTGAAGATTATTTTCCTCTTGCTTATCTTTACGAGGTTTTTGCCATCTTAATTGGTATCCCTCGTCTTGATGAGCCTCCCCTCGTCTATCTTCACCACGGGTTGTCACAAGCATAGGTTCTCTTTTGCTTATTAGTAAGCTTGTGAACCCATTTGCCAGTTGTGTGTGGGAATGATAGGCCTTGCACCGTGTGCCTCATTCTTTCAAGACTATGTTGATGCTTAATGCGCATCCTAATCTTAGTCTTCTCAAGTGCTTCGCCATGACTCACACACATCATTTTGGTTGAGCCTATTCTTAAGTTGCCTCTTTTACATGTTGCTCAACCATGTGCTTGTTGCAAGCGCTAGGCTTTGTTTCCTATATGCTCACTTGCACTGGATGTGAGTTCCTATTGATTTTGGGGGAGCTATGATCCTATTTTATGCACTTTGTATTCAAATACAAAAATTCTTATGTGTGCACAAATCATGGGGAGCTTCTCTAGTTTCTTTAGAACACTCCTTTGCGCTTTTCATAATATCTTTATTCTTGTGGCATGTAGGATCATTGGTCTAGTTGGTTCAATTGATATCCGTTGATTGCTTGCTTCAATTGGTATCTTCTGGTTGCTTGTGTCTCTCTTTGTTATGTCTTTGTGGCATATCTTTTTGTTGCAATCTTTGGGCATCAATATAGTTTGTCTTCCTCCAAGTATTGGCAGTTGGGTATGTGTATTGCATTCCACTCTCTTATTGAGAAATACACAATTTATGGAGGACCACAATTTATATTGGCCTTCTTAGATTTTCGCCCATTTTGGCAATCGATGCCAATGGGGGAGAAGTTTCAGAGAGTTTTGTGGAGAAGTTTAGAGAGTTATCTCTTCTTGCTTTGTTTTTGTTCCTTAGCATTTGCATCTCATTCGCATGCATTATTAGTTGTTGCATTGCATGGTGATGCATAATTCCTTATATAAACTCTCTTGAAAGTGATTGTCATCAATTACCAAAATGGGGGAGATTGAAAGAACATGCGGTGCCCCCATGTTTGGTTTTGGTAATTGATGACAATCTCTATGGACTAATGGTTGTCTTCAGTTGTATTTGAAGGATTTGTCCATAGGCTTTTCTTGAAGTCCATGTGTTGGTTTCAAGGAGTTTTTGAGTTGACCAAGGTGCTATTAAGGAATTATCCAAAGATTGGTCATGCGAGTGTTGAGCTTATTGCAAGCATGTCTTGAAGAAGAAGGTTGTGTGTTCATTCATGTTTACCTTCAAGACATCATCCAAATGAAGAGAGTTGCAAAGATTCAAGGTTGATCAAGACTAAGTCAAGAGTGAATCAAGTTGATCAACTCACAAAGCATAGAAGATGTACCAAGAGGGATCAAGTGATCCCATGGTATGGTAAGCATTGTCCATTACACTTTATGTACTAACCCATGATCTATGTGAGAGTTGTATGTGGGGTTAGGTACGTATCCATGGGCTTGCGTCAAGAGGAAGATATCATACAACCCATGGAAAGGATGACATCAAGTGGTGATCGTCATCAAGATTGCCGTGTGCAAGTTCAAGTGGAGCTTCACGAAGAGATCAAGTGCTTGAATCTTGCCATCCATTATGGTGTCAATGGACTTGTGAAGATGTGCCGAAGAGTGGCTCACCCATAGTGAACTATGGGGGAGCAATCATCTAGTCTTCATCGAGCCAACGCAATCAAGAAAGGTGGTCCAACTTGAGGGAGTCAAGATCATCTTCATCTAGCTCAAGTGGACCATGTGCAAGGCAAAGGTTTTCCCTTGATAGATTTTCTATTTTACCGGTCTTGTGGTGGTAGTTGGGAGACCGAGTTATAGGATTGTTTGCCGTACTATCAAGGGGGGCTCTCAAGTTGGTAGCTTGATCGTATCGTTAGTAGAGAGCTCAAACCATTGCATTCTTGCATCATGTTTCTTGGTTCTTGTTTGGTTATCTTTGTGAGTCTTAGAGCTTATGGTCATCTTGATGACAAGCTTGAGTTCATCGTAAACGGAGTTCGCATGCGTCTTCTATGATGTTTTCGGTGTTGGAGGTTTTACCGGTCTTATCCGATGAAGGGTTCTCACCATTTTCTTATGGGACTTTTATCATTTTCTTATTCTTGATATTTCTATCAATATTGTGTTAGCCCATGTCGTTAGCTTTCCAACAAACTTGGTTTCGTTGAATTCGGAGTCTGTTTGCAAAAGTTGTGGCTGTTTTGGTAAAGGCTGCAGCGGTATTACCGCGACTAGAGCGGATGTAATTTTTTACTACCGCTCCAGAGCGATACTACCGCTGCTCCTGAGCGGTAGTACCGCTCCAGAGCAGTACTACCGTGGCTCCTAAGCGGTAGTACCGCCCCGGACCAAAATCTCGTGTTTTCTCTCTCGTTTGGGCTGTTTTGGCTGTGCTAAGCGGTAGTACCGCTCCTTCAAGCGGTAGTACCGCTTGTGCACGACCTGAGCACATAACGGTTGGATTCGGGAGGTCCTATAAAAGGGGGTCTTCTTCCCCAATGAACCCAATCCTTTGAGCTCGTGTTCTTTCCCCATTGTTGACCTTCTTCGAGCTTTCTAACTCTCAATCCCTCCATGGATTCTTGCTAGTTCTTGAGGGGAAAGAGAGAGGAGATCTAGATTCACGTTTCCACCAATCACTTTCTCCTCTAAGTGAGGGGAACCCCTTAGATCTAGATCTTGGAGTTCTTCGTGTTCTTCTTTCGTTCTTCCTCTCATTTTCCTCCCTAGCATTAGTTGCTTTGGTGGGATTTGGGAGAGAAGGACTTGGGCACTCTGTGTGCCCTTGCCATTGCATTTGGTGCATCGGTTGAGTTCTCCACGGTGATACGTGGAAGTGAAGTTTGAGAAGCTTATTACTCTTGGGTGTTTGGGCACCCTAGAGCTTGTTCCTGTTGGGTGCCTTGATGCCCTAGACAGTTGGTGGTGTTCGGAGCTCAATCATTGTGGTGTAAAGCTCCGGGCAAGCGTCGGGGTCTCCAATTAGGTTGTGGAGATCGCCCCGAGCAATTTAACGGGTACTTTACCCTCGAAAGCTGTTGCGATCCCCTACACTTGTGGGTTATCAAGACTAATTTCTGGCGTCGTTGCCGGGGAGCATAGCTCTATTCTTTGAGTCACTTGGGATTTATATCTGCTGATTACTATGAGGAACTTGAAAGGCGAAAGAACTAAGATTTTTCCCTCAACTACGAGGGGAGGTAAGGAACTACCATCTAGCTCTGCACTAGATTCTCCTTATGTTTTGAGTAAGCTTGCGACACCTAAACCTGCTACTGCTATGAATTCTGATATGTCGCATGTTATTGATGATACCACTTCTGCTATGCATGATACTTATGATGAAACTACTTCTATGCTTGATACTATTGTGCCATTAGGTGAATTTCATGATGAACAACTTGCTAGGGTTAGAGAGAACAAAATTGTTGAAGATGAAATTATTGATGATAGTGATGATGAAGGTTATCCCCCTAATTATGAATTGCTTGTTGTTCCTGAGGGTTATGTTATGGATGAAGAAGCTGCTAGAGCTATTTTTGCTTCCAAAGATAGATATGATCTTAAGAAAACATTAGCTAAATGGAAGCCGCAATCTCTTAATGTTAGAATGAAACATGACCCCGCTTTTGCTACTTCACCTATCCGTGTTACTGACAAGGATTATGAATTCTCTGTACATCATGAGATTATTACTTTGGTTGAATCTAATCCTTTTTATGGCTATGAATCTGAAACTGTTATGGCACATCTTACCAAGTTGAATGATGTAGCCACCCTGTTTACTAATGATGAGAAGTCTCGCGATTATTATATCCTTAAGATATTTCCGTTCTCATTAAAGGGTGATGCTAAAACTTGGTTTAATTCTCTTGATCCTGGTTGTGTGCATAGTCCCCAGGACATGATTTATTACTTCTCTGCTAAATATTTCCCTGCTCATAAGAAACAACCTGCCTTGCGGGAAATATATAATTTTATGCAAATCAAAGAAGAGAGTCTCCCACAAGCTTGGGGGAGGCTTCTCCTATTACTTAATGCTTTGCCTGATCATCCTCTTAAGAAAAATGAAATACTTGATATCTTTTATAATGGACTAACCGATGCTTCCAAGGACTACTTGGATAGCTGTGCTGGTTGTGTTTTCAGGGAAAGAATAGTCGAGCAAGCTGAATTACTATTGAATAATATGTTGACTAATGAAAATAATTGGACTCTTCCTGAGCCAAATCCTGAGGCAATTCCTGAGCCAATTGAGCCAACTCCTGAGCCTATTCCTAAACCAACTAAAGAAGAGTGGTGTTCTATTTCTCAGTCCTGAAGATATGCAAGAGGCAAAGAAATCAATGAAAGAAAAAGGTATTAAAGCTGAAGATGTTAAGTATTTACCTCCTATTGAAGAGATACATGGTCTTAATTTACCACGTGTTGAAGAAACGCATTGTCTTGATAACCCGACACTGGTAGTAAAGGTAAATTCTCTCTATAGATATGATAAAGTTGAAATCCCGTCTACTAAATTTCATAGCCCATGCTTAGATGAATTTGATGACTTTATGGCTAGACAAGAAAGTTTTAATGCTTATGTTGGTAGAGAATTAAAGAATAAAGCTTTCGAGATAGGACGCTTGAGTGATTATATGGCTAGAGTTAAAAGTGAACTTAAACTCATTATAAAATATGCTTCTATGGTTACCACTCAAGCTCAGCAAGTACTTAAAGCTCAAAGTGATTTGCTTGATGAATTAAATAATAAACATGATTTTGCTGTTAGAGTGGCTACTAGAACTGGTAGAATGACTCAGGAACCTTTGTATCCTAAAGGCCACCCTAAGAGAATCGAGCAAGATTCTCAGAGAAATAATTTAGAGGCACCTAGTTCTTCTAAAAAGAAGAAAAAGAAAAATGATAGGACTTTGCATGCTTCTAGTGAACCTGTTATAGACACACCTCAGAATCCCAATGATATTTCTATTTCTGATGCTGAAACACAACCAGGTGATAAACATGAACCTAGTGATAATGTTAATGATAATGTTCATGTTGATGCTCAACCTAGCAATAACTATGATGTAGAGGTTGAACTTGTTGTTGATCTTGATAACCTACAATCAAAGAATCAACGTTATGATAAGAGAGACTTTGTTGCTAGGAAGCACGGTAGAGAAAGAGAACCATGGGTTCAGAAACCCACGCACCTTCCTCCTAAACCATCCAAGATAAAGGATGATGAGGATTTTGAGCGCTTTGTTGAAATGATTAGACCTATCTTCTTATGTATGCGCTTAACTAATATGCTTAAATTAAATCCTTATGCTAAATACATGAAGGATATCATTACAAATAAAAGAAAGATACCGGAAGCTGAAATTTCCACCATGCTTGCTAATTACACTTTTAAAGGTGGAATACCAAAGAAACTTGGAGATCCAGGGGTACCAACTATACCATGCTCCATCAAAAGAAATTATGTTAAAACTGCTTTATGTGATCTTGGAGCCGGTGTTAGTGTTATGCCTCTCTCTTTATATCGTAGACTTGAATTGAATAATTTGACACCCACTGAAATATTTTTGCAAATGACTGATAAATCAACCGCTATACCTGTCGGTATTTGTGAGGATGTGCCTGTTGTGGTTGCAAATGTCACTATCTTAACGGACTTTGTTATTCTTGATATTCCCGAGGACGATAGTATGTCGATTATCCTTGGTAGACCCTTTTTGAATACTGCAGGGGCTGTTATAGATTGCAACAAAGGCAATGTCACTTTTCATGTTAATGGTAATGAGCATACGGTGCACTTTCCAAGGAAACAACCTCAGTTCATAGCATCAATTCTATTGGAAAAATTCCAACTATCATTATTGGAGGTTTTGAATTTCCTCTTCCTACCGTCAAGAAAAATTATGATATTCTTATTATAGGAGATGTTCATATCCCCGTTGAGGTAACCTAGTGTTATTCGAAGTTTCTCCGGTTCCGTGTTATTCGGAATGAGTTTGTTAACAAGACTTGATCAACCTTGTTAGTGGATTCATTTTGATGATCCTGAGATGGATGAAACTAGAAGGCACAACCTTCTGGACCCTCTTTTTACTTTCTGTTATTTAGAATAAATGAAGCAAAAATAGTATTATCTATCTGTTTTCTGATTTATCCGTGCAATAAAAAGTATCCCGAAAATAAAAGTGCTCCAAATGCCCTGCAAATTTAGTATTTTTTATGGAATATTTGAGGATTTTAGGCACTGAGAACACTACAGGGGGGCAAGCACCTGGCCACGAGGGTGGAGGGCACGCCCACACCCCCTGGGCGCGCCCCCTGACTCGTGGGCCCACGGTGGCCCCCCTCCACTTATTCCTGCACCCACACACTCCATCTTCCTCCCAAAAATATCCCCATCCAGCTCAAGCACGAGTTCTAGCTCATTTTGCTGCGATTTTCGATCTCCTTGCTCAAAGCTCAATTCACAAAACTTCTTTGGGAGATTGTTGCTTGGTATGTAACTCCTCCATTGGCCCAATTAGTTTTTGTTCTAGTGCTTTATTCATTGCAAATTTTTGCTGCATAGGTGACCCAGTTCTTGAGCTTGAATGCAAATTTATGAGGTCCCAAGTAATTCTAATGCATGATATAGGCTCTAGGCACTTGTGGGAGTAGTTGCTACCAATCTTGTTTAGTTTGATTCACTTTTATTTCGGAGTTACTAAAAATTTCAGAAATTTTTAGAAAATGATAAGGAGATTTTTGAGGGGCTCTTCTAGCCAAGGCTCCAAGGATAAACAAGCTAAAGAGAAGGAAAAGGCCAAGTATAATCTTCCTCGCGTAGCGGAAGTACTGCTGTGTGAATGGCTTTGTGATAATTTCTTGAGAGAAGCCGGGATTTATGAAGACTTTTATTCTTTGGTTGAAAATGGGGGCCTCACCGACTTCCTCCACGACTGGATCAATCAGTATCTCTTAGTCACCAATACTTTCGTGCAAAACTTTTATTATCATCCCAAGATTTTGTCGGGTTTCGTAGTAATTTCAAAAAATTTCCTACGCACACACAGGATCATGTGATGCATAGCAACGAGGGGAGAGTATTGTCTACGTACCCAACGCAGACCGACTGCGGAAGCGATGACACAACGTAGAGGAAGTAGTCGTACGTCTTCTCGATCCAACCGATCAAGTACCGAAACTACGGCACCTCCGAGTTCGAGCACACATTCAGCTCGATGACGATCCCCGGACTCCGATCCAGCAAAGTGTCGGGGAAGAGTTTCGTCAGCACGACGGCGTGGTGACGATCTTGATGAACTACAGCAGCAGGGCTTCGCCTAAACTCCGCTACAGTATTATCGAGGAATATGGTGGCAGGGGGCACCGCACACGGCTAAGGAATAGATCACGTGGATCAACTTGTGTCAACTTGTGTGTTTAGAGGTGCCCCTGCCTCCGTATATAAAGGAGGAGAGGAGGGGAGGCTGGCCGGCCAAGGGGGGGAGGCGCAGGAGAGTCCTACTCCCACTGGGAGTAGGATTCCCTCTCCAATCCTAGTCCAACTAGGATTCCTCGGAGGGGAAAAGAGGAGGAGGGGGCCGGCCACCTCTCCTAGTCCTAATAGGACTAGGGGAAGGGGGGGCGCGCAGCCCATCTAGGGCAGCCCCTTCTCTTTTCCACTAAGGCCCACTATGGCCCAAATAGCTCCCGGGGGGTTCCAGTAACCCTCCCGGTATTCCGGTAAAATCCCGATTTCACCTGGAACACTTCCGATATCCAAATATAGGCTTCCAATATATCAATCTTTACGTCTCGACCATTTTGAGACTCCTCGTCATGTCCGTGATCACATCCGGGACTCCGAACAACCTTCGGTACATCAAAATGCATAAACTCATAATATAACTGTCATCGTAACCTTAAGCGTGCGGACCCTACGGGTTCGAGAACAATGTAGACATGACCGAGACACGTCTCTGGTCAATAACCAATAGCGGGACCTGGATGCCAATATTGGCTCCTACATATTCTACGAAGATCTTTATCGGTCAGACCGCATAACAACATACATTGTTCCCTTTGTCATCGGTATGTTACTTGCCCGAGATTCGATCGTCGGTATCCAATACCTAGTTCAATCTCGTTACCGGCAAGTCTCTTTACTCGTTCCGTAATACATCATCTCACAACTAACATATTAGTTGTAATGCTTGCAAGGCTTATGTGATGTGTATTACCGAGAGGGCCCAGAGATACCTCTCCGACAATCGGAGTGACAAATCCTAATCTCGAAATACGCCAACCCAACATCGACCATTGGAGACACCTGTAGTACTCCTTTATAATCACCCAGTTACGTTGTGACGTTTGGTAGTACCCAAAGTGTTCCTCCGGTAAATGGGAGTTGCATAATCTCATAGTCATAGGAACATGTATAAGTCATGAAGAAAGCAATAGCAACATACTAAACGATC
>NC_041383.1:647699440-647734191 GCF_002162155.2 Triticum dicoccoides | reverse complement strand
TTAATCAAATAACAACTCATTGTTCATGGTTAGGAAACATAACCATCTTTGATTAACGAGCTAGTCAAGTAGAGGCATACTAGTGACACTTTGTTTGTCTATGTATTCACACATGTATTATGTTTCCGGTAAATACACTTCTAGCATGAATAATAAACATTTATCATGATTATAAGGAAATAAATAATAACTTTATTATTGCCTCTAGGGCATATTTCCTTCAGTCTCCCACTTGCACTAGAGTCAATAATCTAGATTACACTGTAATGATTCTAACACCCATGGAGCCTTGGTGCTGATCATGTTTTGCTCGTGGAAGAGGCTTAGTCAATGGGTCTGCAACATTCAGATCCGTATGTATCTTGCAAATCTCTATGTCTCCCACCTGGACTAGATCCCGGATGGAGTTGAAGCGTCTCTTGATGTGTTTGGTCCTTTTGTGAAATCTGGATTCCTTTGCCAAGGAAATTGCACCAGTATTGTCACAAAAGATTTTCATTGGACCCGATGCACTAGGTATGACACCTAGATCGGATATGAACTCCTTCATCCAGACTCCTTCATTTGCTGCTTCCGAAGCAGCTATGTATTCCGCTTCACATGTAGATCCCGCTACAACGCTTTGTTTAGAACTGCACCAACTGACAGCTCCACCATTTAATGTAAACACGTATCCGGTTTGCGATTTAGAATCGTCCGGATCTGTGTCAAAGCTTGCATCAACGTAACCTTTTACGGTGAGCTCTTTGTCACCTCCATATACGAGAAACATATCCTTAGTCCTTTTCAGGTATTTCAGGATGTTCTTGACCGCTGTCCAGTGATCCACTCCTGGATTACTTTGGTACCTCCCTGCTAAACTTATAGCAAGGCACACATCAGGTCTGGTACATAGCATTGCATACATGATAGAGCCTATGGCTGATGCATAGGGAACATCTTTCATATTCTCTCTATCTTCTGCAGTGGTCGGGCATTGAGTCTTACTCAACTTCACACCTTGTAATACAGGCAAGAATCCTTTCTTTGCTTGATCCATTTTGAATTTCTTCAAAAAAAAATTCAAGGTATGTGCTTTGTGAAAGTCCAATTAAGCATCTTGATCTATCTCTATAGATCTTAATGCCTAATATGTAAGCAGCTTCACCGAGGTCTTTCATTGAAAAACTTTTATTCAAGTATCCCTTTATGCTATCCAGAAATTCTATATCATTTCCAATCAGTAATATGTCATCCACATATAATATCAGAAATGCTACAGAGCTCCCATTCACTTTCTTGTAAATACAGGCTTCTCCGAAAGTCTGTATAAAACCAAATGCTTTGATCACACTATCAAAAACGTTTATTCCAACTCCGAGAGGCTTGCACCAGTCCATAAATGGATCACTGGAGCTTGCACACTTTGTTAGCTCCCTTTGGATCGACAAAACCTTCTGGTTGCATCATATACAACTCTTCTTCCAGAAATCCATTCAGGAATGCAGTTTTGACATCCATCTGCCAAATTTCATAATCATAAAATGCGGCAATTGCTAACATGATTCGGATGGACTTAAGCATCGCTACGGGTGAGAAGGTCTCATCGTAGTCAATCCCTTGAACTTGCCGAAAACCTTTTGCGACAAGTCGAGCTTTGTAGACAGTAACATTACCATCAGCGTCAGTCTTCTTCTTAAAGATCCATTTATTCTCAATTGCTTGCCGATCATCGGGCAAGTCAACCAAAGTCCATACTTTGTTCTCATACATGGATCCCATCTCAGATTTCATGGCTTCAAGCCACTTTGCGGAATCTGGGCTCACCATCGCTTCTTCATAGTTCGTAGGTTCATCATGATCTAGTAGCATGACCTCCAGAACAGGATTACCGTACCACTCTGGTGCGGATCTTACTCTGGTTGATCTACGAGGTTCAGTAGTATCTTGATCTGAAGTTTCATGATCATTATCATTGGCTTCCTCACTAACTGGTGTAGGTGTCACTGAAACAGTTTTCTGTGATGAACTACTTTCCAGTAAGGGAGCAGGTACAGTTACCTCGTCAAGTTCTACTTTCCTCCCACTCACTTCTTTCGAGAGAAACTCCTTTTCTAGAAATGATCCATTCTTAGCAACGAATGTCTTGCCTTCGGATCTGTTATAGAAGGTGTACCCAACAGTTTCCTTTGGGTATCCTATGAAGACACATTTCTCCGATTTGGGTTCGAGCTTATCAGGTTGAAGCTTTTTCACATAAGCATCGCAGCCCCAAACTTTAAGAAACGACAACTTTGGTTTCTTGCCAAACCACAGTTCATAAGGCGTCGTCTCAACGGATTTTGATGGTGCCCTAGTTAACGTGAATGCGGCCGTCTCTAAAGCATATCCCCAAAATGATAGCGGTAAATCAGTAAGAGACATCATAGATCGCACCATATCTAGTAAAGTACGATTACGACGTTCGGACACACCATTACGCTGTGGTGTTCCGGGTGGCGTGAGTTGCGAAACTATTCCACAGTTTTTCAAATGTACACCAAACTCGTAACTCAAATATTCTCCTCCACGATCAAATCGTAGAAACTTTATTTTCTTGTTACGATGATTTTCAACTTCACTCTGAAATTCTTTGAACTTTTCAAATGTTTCAGACTTTATGTTTTATTAAGTAGATATACCCATATCTGCTTAAATCATCTGTGAAGGTGAGAAAATAACGATATCCGCCACGAGCCTCAATATTCATCGGGCCACATACATCGGTATGTATGATTTCCAACAAATCTGTTGCTCTCTCCATAGTACCGGAGAACGGTGTTTTAGTCATCTTGCCCATTAGGCATGGTTCGCAAGTACCAAGTGATTCATAATCAAGTGGTTCCAAAAGTCCATCAGCATGGAGTTTCTTCATGCGCTTTATACCGATATGACCTAAACGACAGTGCCACAAATAAGTTGCACTTTCATTATCAACTCTGCATCTTTTGGCTTCAACATTATGAATATGTGTATTACTACTATCGAGATTTAATAAGAATAGACCATTCTTCAAGGGTGCATGACCATAAAAGATATTACTCATATAAATAGGACAACCATTATTCTCTGATTTAAATGAATAACCGTCTCGCATTAAACAAGATCCAGATATAATGTTCATGCTCAATGCTGGCACCAAATAACAATTACTTAGGTCTAATATTAATCCCGAAGGTAGATGTAGAGGTAGCGTGCCGACTGCGATCACATTGACTTTGGAACCGTTTCCCACGCGCATCGTCACCTCGTCCTTTGCCAGTGCCCGCTTATTCCGTAGTCCCTGTTTCGAGTTGCAAATATTAGCAACAGAACCAGTATCAAATACCCAGGTGCTACTGCGAGCTCTAGTAAGGTACACATCAATAACATGTATATCACATATACCTTTGTTCACCTTGCCATCCTTCTTATCCGCCAAATACTTGGGGCAGTTCCGCTTCCAGTGACCAGTCTGCTTGCAGTAGAAGCACTCAGTTTCAGGCTTAGGTCCAGACTTGGGTTTCTTCTCTTGAGCAGCAACTTGCTTGCCGTTCTTCTTGAAGTTCCCCTTTTTCTTCCCTTTGCCCTTTTTCTTGAAACTAGTGGTCTTGTTAACCATCAACACTTGATGCTCCTTCTTGATTTCTACCTCCGCAGCTTTCAGCATTGCGAAGAGCTCGGGAATAGTCTTGTTCATCCCTTGCATATTATAGTTCATCACAAAGCTCTTGTAGCTTGGTGGCAGTGATTGGAGAATTCTGTCAATAACGCAATCATCCGGAAGATTAACTCCCAATTGAATTAAGTGATTATTATACCCAGACATTTTGAGTATATGCTCACTGACAGATCTGTTCTCCTCCATCTTGCAGCTATAGAACTTATTGGAGACTTCATATCTCTCAATTCGGGCATTTGCTTGAAATATTAACTTCAACTCCTGGAACATCTCATATGCTCCATGACGTTCAAAACGTCGTTGAAGTCCCGATTCTAAGCTGTAAAGCATGGCACACTGAACTATCGAGTAGTCATCAGCTTTGCTCTGCCAGACGTTCATAACATCTGGTGTTGCTCCAGCAGCAGGCCTGGCACCCAGCGGTGCTTCCAGGACATAATTTTTCTGTGCAGCAATGAGGATAATCCTCAAGTTACGGACCCAGTCCGTGTAATTGCTACCATCATCTTTCAACTTTGCTTTCTCAAGGAACGCATTAAAATTCAACAGAACAACAGCACGAGCCATCTATCTACAATCAACATAAACAAGCAAGATACTATCAGGTACTAAGTTCATGATAAATTTAAGTTCAATTAATCATATTATTTAAGAAATCCCACTTAGATAGACATCCCTCTAATCCTCTAAGTGATTACGTGATCCAAATCAACTAAACCATGACCGATCATCACGTGAGATGGAGTAGTTTTCAATGGTGAACATCGTTATGTTGATCATATCTACTATATGATTCACGCTCGACCTTTCGGTCTCCGTGTTCCGAGGCCATATCTGCATATGCTAGGCTCGTCAAGTTTAACCTGAGTATTCTGCGTGTGCAAAACTGGCTTGCACCCATTGTAGATGGACGTAGAGCTTATCACACCCGATCATCACGTGGTGTCTGGGCACGACGAACTTTGGCAACGGTGCATACTCAGGGAGAACACTTCTTGATAATTTAGTGAGAGATCATCTTATAATGCTACCGTCAATCAAAGCAAGATAAGATGCATAAAAAGATAAACATCACATGCAATCAATATAAGTGATATGATATGGTCATCATCATCTTGTGCTTGTGATCTCCATCTCCGAAGCACCGTCATGATCACCATCGTCACCGGCACGACACCTTGATCTCCATCGTAGCATCGTTGTCGTCTCGCCAATCTTATGCTTCCACGACTATCACTACCGTTTAGTAATAAAGTAAAGCATTACATCGCGATTGCATTGCATACAATAAAGCGACAACCATATGGCTCCTGCCAGTTGCCGATAACTCGGTTACAAAACATGATCATCTCATACAATAAAATTCAGCATCATGCTCTGACCATATCACATCACAACATGCCCTGCAAAAACAAGTTAGACGTCCTCTACTTTGTTGTTGCATGTTTTACGTGGCTGCTACGGGCTTAAGTAAGAACCAATCTCACCTACGCATCAAAACCACAACGATAGTTTGTCAAATAGACTCCGTTTTAACCTTCGCAAGGACCGGGCGTAGCCATACTTGGTTCAACTAAAGTTGGAGAGACAGTCGCCCGCAAGCCATCTCTGTGCAAAGCACGTCGAGGGAACCGGTCTCGCGTAAGCGTACGCGTAAGGTTGGTCCGGGTCGTCTCGTCCAACAATACCGCCGAACCAAAGTATGACATGCTGGTAGGCAGTATGACTTGTATCGTCCACAACTCACTTGTGTTCTACTCGTGCATATAACATCAACATAAATAACCTAGGCTCGGATGCCACTGTCGGGTTTCGTAGTAATTTCAAAAAGTTTCCTACGCACACACAGGATCATGTGATGCATAGCAACGAGGGGAGAGTATTGTCTACGTACCCAACGCAGACCGACTGCGGAAGCGATGACACAATGTAGAGGAAGTAGTCGTACGTCTTCTCGATCCAACCGATCAAGTACCGAAACTACGGCACCTCCGAGTTCGAGCACACGTTCAGCTCGATGATGATCCCCGGACTCCGATCCAGCAAAGTGTCGGGGAAGAGTTTCGTCAGCACGACGGCGTGGTGACGATCTTGATGAACTACAGCAGCAGGGCTTCGCCTAAACTCCGCTACAGTATTATCGAGGAATATGGTGGCAGGGGGCACCGCACACGGCTAAGGAATAGATCACGTGGATCAACTTGTGTCAACTTGTGTGTTTAGAGGTGCCCCTGCCTCCGTATATAAAGGAGGAGAGGAGGGGAGGCTGGCCGGCCAAGGGGGGGAGGCGCAGGAGAGTCCTACTCCCACTGGGAGTAGGATTCCCTCTCCAATCCTAGTCCAACTAGGATTCCTCGGAGGGGAAAAGAGGAGGAGGGGGCCGGCCACCTCTCCTAGTCCTAACAGGACTAGGGGAAGGGGGGGCGCGCAGCCCATCTAGGGCAGCCCCTTCTCTTTTCCACTAAGGCCCACTATGGCCCAAATAGCTCCCGGGGGGTTCCGGTAACCCTCCCGGTATTCCGGTAAAATCCCGATTTCACCTGGAACACTTCCGATATCCAAATATAGGCTTCCAATATATCAATCTTTACGTCTCGACCATTTCGAGACTCCTTGTCATGTCCGTGATCACATCCGGGACTCCGAACAACCTTCGATACATCAAAATGCATAAACTCATAATATAACTGTCATCGTAACCTTAAGCGTGCGGACCCTACGGGTTCGAGAACAATGTAGACATGACCGAGACACGTCTCTGGTCAATAACCAATAGCGGGACCTGGATGCCCATATTGGCTCCTACATATTCTACGAAGATCTTTATCGGTCAGACCGCATAACAACATACGTTGTTCCCTTTGTCATCGGTATGTTACTTGCCCGAGATTCGATCGTCGGTATCCAATACCTAGTTCAATCTCGTTACCGGCAAGTCTCTTTACTCGTTCCGTAATACATCATCTCACAACTAACATATTAGTTGTAATGCTTGCAAGGCTTATGTGATGTGTATTACCGAGAGGGCCCAGAGATACCTCTCCGACAATCGGAGTGACAAATCCTAATCTCGAAATACGCCAACCCAACATCGACCATTGGAGACACCTGTAGTACTCCTTTATAATCACCCAGTTACGTTGTGACGTTTGGTAGTACCCAAAGTGTTCCTCCGGTAAACGGGAGTTGCATAATCTCATAGTCATAGGAACATGTATAAGTCATGAACAAAGCAATAGCAACATACTAAACGATCGGGTGCTAAGCTAATGGAATGGGTCATGTCAATCAGATCATTCTGCTAATGATGTGACCTCGTTAATCAAATAACAACTCATTGTTCATGGTTAGGAAACATAACCATCTTTGATTAACGAGCTAGTCAAGTAGAGGCATACTAGTGACACTTTGTTTGTCTATGTATTCACACATGTATTATGTTTCCGGTAAATACACTTCTAGCATGAATAATAAACATTTATCATGATTATAAGGAAATAAATAATAACTTTATTATTGCCTCTAGGTCATATTTCCTTCAGATTTCACCTCCATCAGTATCATTTCATTTATATGATGAATTCAAGGAAATGTCTTTACGTAATTTTTGCGCGGTTTGTAGAATACCCTTTGAGGGCAGCTTAGATGAACCACGTCGTAAAGATGTGGATGGTTTTGTTAACACTATTGTTGTAGGGGATCCGAAGAAGGGTTTCGATGCGAGAATCACTAGCATACACTTTCCTGTTTTACGCTACATTGCCATATTTGCTAGTCGATGCTTAATGGGTCGTGGAAATAGTGGAAACTTCAGTGTTCTGGATATTATTATTTTGTTCCATGCCTTGTTTGGTGATAACAGTTTTAGTATGGGTGTCGTTATTGCTAAACGGCTAAGCCTGAACCATAGGAAGGGCCCCATCTTTGGAGGTATCTATGTTGCACGCCTTGCTAAACATTTTGAGATACCTATTAGGCACTATGAGAAAGAGGAGACACTGCTGCCTCATACCTTTTAGATAACAGGAACATGGTAGCACATGAGTTTATTGTTCATAATGATGATAAGATGCTCCTGTATAACCTGAGATTTAATAAGAAACACAATGAGATTATTACCCTGCCTGCGCCTCTGTTGTTTGATTTGACTGCAGTTAATTATCTTGTCTCGCCGGAAGCGGTGTACGCTCATCGAGGCCAGACAGCCGCTCCAGAGCCTGAGCCGGAACCTCCACTGGACCCTTATCATCCATCATCTTATTAGTGGGATCCGAAGGAGATCGCTAGCCAGTGGTATCCTGATGGCACTCCTCAGTACACCGGGGAGAGTAGCCGCGGTCCTTGGCATTAGACCAACTTAGGCCAAAAGCCTAAGCTTGGGGGAGTATGTATTTCTCACCGACTTTACATTCATGTTCACACACTATTCTAGTTGTCGGTGCTCATACTCTTTCATTGTATTATCCATGCTACTTTAATTTCTTTTTCTAGCTTTCTTCTTGTGTGTTTGTTAAACCTTAAGAAAATCAAAAAAATAGTTAGTTTACTTTCCATGCTTGTAGTAGTAATTAATATGAAAACCCAAAAAGATTTATCGTTCTTCTTTTACTTGTTGGGAGCTTTCCCGTGTAAATAGTTTTATTTCTTTTCTTTCCTTTGGGGGTCGAGAGTAGAAGACCATATTGAAAATGCTTAGTGGCTCTCATATGCATGATTGTTTATTTAACTTAGAGCCCATATTACTTTGTCTTCTCTCTTGAATTGAATGCTTGCAGATTCTAGCGTAGTCCAATGCACATGCACTATTATTATTATACATACCATTCGGTCGTGCAAGTGAAAGGCAATAATGACGATATATGATGGACTGATTGAGATGAGAGAAGCTGGTATGAACTCGACCTCTTTTGTTTTTGTAAATATGATGAGTTCATCGTTCCTGATTCAGCCTATTATGAGTAAACATATTTGCAATGGCATTTAGAGATTATAGTTGCTTATGCCATGCTCGATTAGCTAGGAGCTTATAATGGTTTACCTTGCGTGCCAACATGCTATTAAAATGATTGTGATGTGGTATGATGGGATGGTATCCTCCTTCAAATGAATTGAGTGACTCGACTTGGCACATGTTCACGCATGTAGTTGAAAACAAATCAACATAGCCTTCACGATATTTATGTTCATGGTGGATTATATCCTACTCATGCTTGCACTCGGTGTTGATTAATTTTAATGCATGTTCATGACTGTTGTCGCTCTCTCAGTTGGTCTCTTCCCAGTCTTTTGCTAGCCTTCACCTGTACTAAGCGGGAATACTGCTTGTGCATCCAAACTCCATAAACCCCAAAGTTATTCCATATGAGTCCACCATACCTTCCTATATGCGGTATTTACCTGCCGTTCCAAGTAAATTTGTATGTGCCAAACTCCAAACCTTCAAATGAAATTATGTTTTGTATGCTCGAGAAGCTCATGTTTCAACTAGGGTTGTCTGTATCTTCCATGCTAGGTGGGTTATTCTCAAGAGGATTGGACTCCGCTCCTCATTCACGAGAAAATGGCTGGTAACCGGGATGCCCAGTCCCATGATCAAAAAAATCAAAGCAAATCAAAATAATTAAACAAAACTCCCCCAGGGATGTTGTTAGTTGGAGGCACTCGTTGTTTCGAACAAGCCATGGATTGATGCTTGTCAGTGGTGGGGGAGTATAAACTTTTACCTTTCTGTTAGGGAACCACCTATAATGTATGTAGCATGGAAGATATCGCCATCTCATAGTTTTTGCGTTGACAGTGAAAGTATGCCACTCAAAATGTTATTCATCTCTATTTTAAAATCGAGCTCTGGCACCTCTACAAATCCCTGCTTCCCTCTGCGAAGGGCCTATCTATTTACTTTTATGTTGAGTCATCACCCTCTTATTAAAAAGCACCCGCTGGAGAGCACACTGTCATTTGCATTCATTACTATTAGTTTATATTGGGTATGACTTGACTGGATCTCTTTTACCATGAATTACAATGTTTAGTCAGTCCTTGATCTTTAAAGGTGCTCTGCATTTATGTTTTGCGGTCTCAGAAAGGGCTAGCAAGATACAATCTTGTCATATCATTATATGATTGTTTTGAGAAAGTGTTGTCATCCGAGTTTTATTATTATTGCTCGTTAGCTGATTATGCCATTGACACGAGTAAACATGAGACCTAAAGTGTTATTGTGAATATGGTTAGTTCATAATCTTAGCTGAAAACTTGAATGCTGGCTTTACATATTTACAACAACAAGAGCAAACAGAGTTTGTAAAAGTTTTTCTTTATCACTTTCAGTTTATCAACAAAATTGCTTGAGGACAAGCAAAGGTTTAAGCTTGGGGGAGTTGATACGTCTCCAATGTATCTACTTTTCCAAATAATTTTGCCCTTGTTTTGGACTCTAAGTTGCATGATTTGAATGAAAGTAACCCGGACTAACGTTGTTTTCAGCAGAACTGCCATGGTGTTGTTTATTGTGCAGAAAACAAAAGTTCTTGGAATGACCTGAAAATCCACGGAGATAACTTTTGGAAAATATAAAAAATATTGGCAAAAGAATCAAGGCCAGGGGCCCACACCCTGTCCACGAGGGTGGGGGTAGCGCCCCCTCCCCCTGGGCACACCCCCATGTCTCGTGGGCCCCCTGACGCTCCACCGACCTCAACTCCAACTCTATATATTCCGTTTCGTAGAGAAATAAATTAGAGAGAAAGTTTCATCGCGTTTTACGATACGGAGCCACTGCCAAGCCCTAATCTCTCTCGGGAGGGCTGATCTGGAGTCCGTTCGGGGCTCCGGAGAGGGGGATTCATCGCCGTCGTCATCATCAACCATCCTCCATCACCAATTTCATGATGCTCACCGCCGTGCGTGAGTAATTCCATCGTAGGCTTGCTGGACGGTGATGGGTTGGATGAGATTTACCATGTAATCAAGTTAGTTTTGTTAGGGTTTGATCCCTAGTATCCACTATGTTCTGAGATTGATGTTGCTATGACTTTGCTATGCTTAATGCTTGTCACTAGGGCCCGAGTGCCATGATTTCAGATCTGAACCTATTATGTTTTCATGAATATATGTGAGTTCTTGATCCTATCTTTCAAGTCTATAGTCATCTATTATGTGTTATGATCCGACAACCCCGAAGTGAAAATAATCGGGATACTTCTCAGTGATGGTCGTAGTTTGAGGAGTTCATGTATTCACTATGTGTTAATGCTTTGGTCCGGTACTCTATTAAAAGGAGGCCTTAATATCCCTTAGTTTCCACTAGGACCTCGCTGCCATGGGAGGGTAGGACAAAAGATGTCATGCAAGTTCTTTTCCATAAGCACGTATGACTATATTCGGAATACATGCCTACATTATATTGATGAACTGCAGCTAGTTCTGTGTCACCCTATGTTATAGCTATTACATGAGGAATCGCATCCGACATAATTATCCATCACTGATCCAATGCCCACGAGCTTTTCACATATTGTGCTTTGCTTATTTACTTTTCCGTTGCTACTGTTACAACTACTACAAAACTGTTATCTTTACTTTTTGCCACTGTACCATTACTATCATACTACTTTGCTACTAAATACTTTGCTGCAGATACTAAGTTATCCAGGTGTGGTTGAATTAACAACTCAACTACTAATACCTGAGATTATTCTTTGGCTCCCCTTTAGTTGAATCAATAAATTTGGGTTGAATACTTTACCCTCGAAAGTTGTTGCGATCCCCTACACTTGTGGGTTATCAAGGTCCTGGGGGCCCACGAGGCAGGGGGCGCGCCCTCACCCTCGTGGACAGGGTGTGGGCCCCCTGGCGTTGATTCTTTCACAAATATTTTTAATTAATTCCAAAAAAGTTGCTCAGTGGATTTTCTGGTCATTCTGAGAACTTTTATTTCTGCACAAAAATAACACCATGGTCCATGGCAGTTCTGCTCAAATTAGCGTCAGTCCGGGTTAGTTCCATTCAAATCATGCAAGTTAGAGTCCAAAACAAGGGCAAAAGTGTTTGGAAAAGTAGATACGACGGAGACAGATCAACTCCCCCAAGCTTAAACCTTTGCTTGTCCTCAAGCAATTCAGTTGACAAACTGAAAGTATTAAAGAAAAACTTTTACAAACTCTGTTTTCTCTTGTTGTTGCAAATATGTAAAGCCAGCATTCAAGTTTTCAGCAAATATTATGAACTAACCGTATTCAAAATAACACTTAGGTCTCATGTTTACTCATATCAATGGCATAATCAACAAGCAAGCAATGATAATAAATCTCAGATGACAACACTTTCTCAAAACAATCATAATATGATATAACAAGATGGTATCTCGCTAGCCCTTTCTGAGACCGCAAAACATAAATGCAGAGCACCTTTAAAGATCAAGGACTGACTAAACATTGTAATTCATGGTAAAAGAGATCCAGTCATAGTTATACCCAATATAAACTAATAGTAATGCATGCAAATGATAGCGGTGCTCTCCAGCGGGTGCTTTTTAATAAGAGGGTGATGACTCAACATAAAAGTAAATAGATAGGCCCTTCATAGAGGGAAGCAGGGATTTGTAGAGGTGCCAGAGCTCGATTTTGAAATAGAGATAAATAACATTTTGAGCGGTATACTTTCACTGTTAACATAACAACTGAGAGATCTCGATATCTTCCATGCTACACACATTATAGGCGGTTCCCAAACAGAATGGGAAAGTTTTTACTCCCCTTCACCAACAAGCATCAATCCATGGCTTGCCCGAAACAACGGGTGCCTCCAACTAACAACAATCCTCAGGGAGTTCGGTTTAATAATTTTGATTTGATTTGAGCATGGGACTAGGCATCCCAGTGACCAGCCATTTTCTCGTGAATGAGGAGCGGAGTCCACTCCTCTTGAGAATAATCCGCCTAACATGGAAGATACAGACAGCCCTAGTTGATACATGAGCTGCTCGAGCATACAAAACAGAATTTCATTTGAAGGTTTGGAGTTTGCACATACAAATTTACTTGGAACATCAGGTAGATACCGCATATAGGTAGGTATGGTGGACTCATACGGAATAACTTTGGGGTTTATGGAGTTTGGATGCACAAGCAGTATTCCCGCTTAGTACAGGTGAAGGCTAGAAAGAGACTGGGAAGCGACCAACTAGAGAGCGACAACAATCATGAACATGCATTAAAATTAATCAACACCGAGTGCAAGCATGAGTAGGATATAATCCACCATGAACATAAATATCGTGAAGGCTATGTTGATTTTGTTTCAACTACATGCATGAACATGTGCTAAGTCAAGTCACTCGAATCATCCAAAGGAGGATACCACCCTATCATACCACATCACAACCATTTTAATAGCATGTTGGCACGCAAGGTAAACCACTATAAGTTCCTAGCTAATTAAGCATGGAATAAGTAACTATAATCTCTAATTGTCATTGCAAACATGTTTATTCATAATAGGCTGAATCAGGAATGATGAACTAATCATATTTACAAAAACAAGAGAGGTCGAGTTCATACTAGCTTCTCTCATCTCAATCAGTCCATCATATATCGTCATTACTGCCTCACTTGCACGACCGAACAATGTGGATAATAATAATAGTGCACGTGCATTGGACTAACCTGGAATCTGGAAGCATTCAATTCAAGGGAGAAGACAAGGTAATATGGCCTCTTGGTTAAATCAACAATAATGCATAAAAGAGCCACTCAACATTTTGATTATGGTCTTTTCCTCTCGACCCCCAAAGAAAATAAATAAAACTATTTACACGGGAAAGCTCCCAACAAGCAAAAGAAGAACGGGAAATCTTTTGGGTTTTCTTTTAATTACTACTACAAGCATGGAAAGTAAACTAACTAATTTTTTGGTTTTTTCTTAAGTTTTATCAAACACACAAGAAGAAAGCAGGAAAGAAAATAAACTAGCATGGACAGTACAATGAAAAAGTATGAGCACCAACAACTAGAGTGAGTGTGTGAACATGAATGTAATGTCGGTGAGAAATCCGTACTCCCCCAAGCTTAGGCTTTTGGCCTAAGTTGGTCTATGCCCATGGATGGCCTGGCGAATATCTGAAGTTGTAACCGGGGTCGTACTGAGATGTGTCATCTTACTGCCACTGGCTGGCGATCTCCTCCGGATCCACTGATAATAGGATGGTCGATAAGGGTCAAGTGGTGGTTCCGGCTCAGGCTCTGGAGCTGATGTCTGGCCCCGGAACACATAAACGGCCTCCGGCAAGACGAGGTAAGGGCCTGCAGTTAAGTCAAACAAAGAGGGTGTAGGCAGGATAATAGTCTCACTGTGAGTTTTATGAAATATTAAACTATACTTAAGCATCTTCTCATCATTTTTAACAATAAACTCATGCACTACCATGCTCTTATAATCTAGAAAAGTAGGGGGCGGCAGCTTTTCCTCTTTATCATAATGCCTAATAGGTATCCTGAAGTATTCAGCAAGGCGTGAAGCATAGATACCTCCAAAGATGGGGCCCTTTGTATGGTTCAGACTTAATCGTTTAGCAATAATAGCGCCCATACTAATATATCTATCACGAAATAAAGCATGGAACAAAATAATAATATCAGGAACACTAAGGTTTCCACAGTTTCCGTGACCAATTAAGCATCTACTAGCAAATATTGCAAAGTAACATAGAACAGGAAAGTGTATGCTAGTAATTCTTGCATCTGAAACCTTCCTCGTTTCCCCTACAGTAATAGTATTAATAAATCCATCCACATCTTTACGATGTGGTTCCTCTAAGCTGCCCTCGAAGGGTATCTTGCAAACCGCACAAAATTCATATAGTGACATCTCCTTAGCCTCATCATATAAATGAAACTCTACTGAAGGAGGTGATTTCTTAGGATGAAAGTAAAAAAATGCACGAAAGTATTAGTGAGTAAGAGATACTGATCGAGCTGGTCGTGGAGGAAGTCGGTGAGGCCCGCATTATCAGCCAAAGAATAAAAATCATCATGAATACCGACTGCTTTCAAGAAATCATCACAAGGCCATTCACACAGCCGCACTTCCGCGATGTGAGGGAGATTATACTTGGGCTTTTTATTCTCCTTAGCTTGTTTCTCCTTTGAGCTTTGGCTAGAAGAGCCCCTCAAAAATCTCTTCATCATTTTTTGAAAATTTCTGAAATTTTTAGTAACTCAAAATAAAAGTGAACCAAACTCAATAAAATTGATAGCAACCACTCCTACAAATTCCTAGAGACTATATCATGCATTAGAATTACTTGGGACCATATAAATTTGACATGCAAGCTCAAGAACAGGGTCATATAGGCAGCAAAAATTTGCAATGAATAAAGCTCTAGAACAAAAAACTAATTGGACCATTGGAGGAGTCACATACCAAGGAACAATCCCCCAAAGCAGTTTTGTGAATGGAGTTTTGAGCAAGGAGATCTAAAATGGCAGCAAAATGAGCTAGAACTCGTGCTTGAGCTGGATAGTGATTTTTTGGGAGGAAGAAGAAGTGTATGGGTGCAGGAATAAGTGGAGGGGGGCCACCATGGGCCCATGAGGCAGGGGGCGCATCCAGGGGGTAGGGCGCGCCCCTGACCCTCGTGGCCAGGTGCCAGCTCCCCAAGCTGTGTTCTCAGTGCCAAATATTCTCAAATATTCCAGAAAAAAATCATATTAAATTTGCAGGGCATTTGGAGAACTTTTATTTTCAGGGTATTTTTTATTGCATGGATAATTCAGAAAACAGATAGAAAATACTATTTTTGCTTTATTTATTCTAAATAACAGAAAGTACAAAGAGGGTACAGAAGGTTGTGCCTTCTAACTTCATCCATCTCATGATCATCAAAAGGAATACACTAACAAGGTTGATCAAGTCTTGTTAACAAACTCATTCCGAATAACATGAAACTGGAGAAATTTCGAATAACACTAGGTTACCTCAACGGGGATATGTACATCCCCAATAATAAGAATATCATATTTCTTCTTGACAGTAGGAAGAGGAAATTCAAAACCTCCAATAATAATAGTTGGAATTTTTCTAATAGAATTGATGCTATGAACTTGAGGTTGTTTCCTTGGAAAATGTACCGTATGCTCATTACCATTAACATGAAAAGTGACATTGCCTTTGTTGCAATCAATAACAGCCCCTGCAGTGTTCAAAAAGGGTCTACCAAGGATAATCGACATACTACATCCTCGGGAATATCAAGAATAACAAAGTTCGTTAAGATAGTAACGTTTGCAACCACAACAGGCACATCCTCACAAATACCGACAGGTATAGCAGTTGATTTATCAGCCATTTGCAAAGATATTTTAGTAGGTGTAAGCTTATTCAATTCAAGTCTATGATATAAAGAGAGAGGCATAACACTAACACCGGCTCCAAGATCACATAAAGCAGTTTTAACATAGTTTCTTTTAATGGAGCAAGGTATAGTTGGTACTCCTGTATCTCCAAGTTTCTTAGGTATTCCACCCTTAAAAGTGTAATTAGCAAGCATGGTGGAAATTTCATCTTCAGGTACCTTTCTTTTATTTGTAATGATATCTTTCATGTATTTAGCATAAGCATTAGCTTTAAGCATATCAGTTAAGTGCATACGTAAGAAGATAGGTCTAATCATTTCAGCAAAGCACTCAAAATCCTCATCATCCTTTTTCTTGGATGGCTTAGGAGGAAAAGGCATGGGTTTCTAAACCCATGGTTCTCTTTCTTTATCGTGCTTCCTAGCAATGAAGTCTCTCTTATCATAACGTTGATTCTTTGATTATGGGTTATCAAGATCAATAGCAGGTTCAATCTCTACATCATTATTATTGCTAGGTTGAGCATCAACATGAACATTATCATTAACATTATCACTAGGTTCATGTTCATCACCAGATTGTGTCTCAGCATCAGAAATAGAAATATCATTGGGATTCTTAGGTGTGTCTACAACAGGTTCATTAGAAGCATGCAAAGTCCTATCATTTTTCTTTTTCTTCTTTTTGGGAGGACTAGGTGCATCTACATTATTTCTCTATGAATCCTGCTCAATTCTCTTAGGGTGGCCTTCAGGATACAAAGGTTCCTAAGTCATTTTACCCGTTCTAGTAGCCACTTTAACAGCAAAGTCATGTTTATTATTTAACTCATTGAGCAAATCGTTCTGAGCCTTAAGTACTTGTTTTGCTTGAGTGTTAACCATAGAAGCATGTTTACTAATGAGTTTAAGTTCACCTTTAACTCTAGCCATATAATCACTCAAGTGTCCAATCATATAAGCATTACTTTTTAATTGTCTACCAACATAAGAATTGAAGTTTTCTTGTCTAGCCATAAAGTCATCAAATTCATCCAAGCATTGGCTAGCAAACTTTGTAGACGGGATTTCAACTTTATCATATCTATAGAGAGAATTTACCTTTACTACCTGTGTCGAGTTATCAATACCATGTGTTTCTTCAATAGGTGGTATATTAAGACCATGTATTTCTTCAACATGAGGTAAATTCTTAACATCTTCAGCTTTAATGCCTTTCTCTTTCATAGATTTCTTGCCTCTTGCATATCTTTAGGACTGAGAAATAAAACACCCCTTTTCTTCGGAGTTGGCTCAGGAGTTGGCTCAGGAAATATCCAATTATTTTCATTAGCGAACATATTATTCAATATCAATTCAGCTTGATCAACTGTTCTTTCCCTGAAAACACAACCAGCACAACTATCCAAGTGGTCCTTGGAAGCATGAGTTAGTCCACTATAAAAGATATCAAGTATTTCATTTTTCTTAAGAAGATGATCGGGCAAAGCATTAAGTAATCGGATAAGCCTCCCCCAAGCTTGTGGGAGACTCTCTTCTTAAATTTGCACAAAATTATATATTTCCCTCAAGGCAGCTTGTTTCTTATGAGCAGGGAAATATTTAGCAGAGAAGTAATAAATCATATCCCGGGGACTACGCACACAACCAGGATCAAGAGAATTAAACCAAGTTTTAGCATCACCCTTTAATGAGAATGGAAATATCTTAAGGATATAATAGTAGCGAGATTTCTCATCATTAGTGAACAGGGTGGATATATCATTCAATTTAGTAAGATGTCCCACAACAGTTTCAGATTCATAGCCATACAAAGGATCAGATTCAACCAAAGTAATTATCTCAGGATCGACAGAGAAATCATAATCCTTATCAGTAACAAAGATAGGTGAAGTAGCAAATGCAGGGTCATATTTCATTCTAGCATTCAGAGACTTTTGTTTCAGCTTAGCTAGTAACTTCTTAAGATCAGATCTATCATTGCAAGCAAGAAAATCTCTAGCAGTTTCTTCATCCATAACATAACCTTCAGGAACAACAGGAAATTCATATTTAGAGTGAGAACCTTCATCATCACTATCTTCAATAATATCAGTTTCAAGAATTTCATTCTCTCTAGCCCTAGCAAGTTGTTCATCAAGATATTCACCTAATGGCACAGTAGTATCAAGCATAGAAGTAGTTTCATCATAAGTATCATGCATAGTATAAGTGGCATCATCAATAACATGCGACATATCAGAATTAATAGCAGAAGCAGGTTTAGGTGTCGCAAGTTTACTCATATTAGAAGGAGAATCTAGTGCAAAGCTAGATGGCAGTTCCATACCTCCCCTCGTAGTTGAGGGATACATTTTAGTTCTTTCGTCTTTCAAGTTCCTCATAGTGATCAGCAGATATCAACCCCAAGTGACTCAAAGAATAGAGCTATGCTCCCCGGCAACGGCGCCAGAAAATAGTCTTGATAACCCACAACTATAGGGGATCGCAATAGTTTTCGAGGGTAGGGTATTCAACCCAAATTTATTGATTCGACACAAGGGGAGCCAAAGAATATTCTCAAGTATTAGCAGTTGAGTTGTCAATCCAACCACACCTGGATAACTTAGTATCTGCAGCAAAGTATTTAGTAGCAAAGTAGTATGGAAGTAATGGTAACAGTAGCAAAAGTAACGGTAGCAGTTTTGTAGTAATTGTAACAGCAGCAGCGGTAAAGTAACTAAGCAAAGAGCAATATGTGAAAAGCTCGTAGGCGTTGGATCAGTGATGGATAATTATGTCGAATGTGATTCCTCATGTAATAGTTATAACATAGGGTGACATAGAACTAGCTCTAGTTCATCAATGTAATGTAGGCATGTATTCTGAATATAGTCATACGTTCTTATGGAAAAGAACTTGCATGACATCTTTTGTCCTACCCTCCCATGGCAGCGGGGTCCTAATGGAAACTAAGGGATATTAAGACCTCCTTTTAATAGAGTACTGGACCAAAGCATTAGCACTTAGTGAAATACATGAACTACTCAATCTACGGTCATCACCGAGAAGTATCCCGATTATTGTCACTTTGGGGTTGGCGGATCATAACACATAATAGATGACTATAGACTTGCAAGATAGGATCAAGAACTCACATATATTCATGAAAACATAATAGGTTCATATTTGAAATCATGGCACTCGGGCCCTAGTGACAAGCATTAAGCATAGCAAAGTCATAGCAACATCAATCTCAGAACATAGTGGATACTAGGGATCAAACCCTAACAAAACTAACTTGATTACATGGTAAATCTCATCCAACCCATCACCGTCCAGCAAGCCTACGATGGAATTACTAACGCACGGCGGTGAGCATCATGAAATTGGTGATGGAGGATGGTTGATGATGACGACGACGACGGATCCCCCTCTCCGGAGCCCCAAACAGACTCCAGATCAGCCCTCCCGAGAGAGTTTAGGGCTTGGCGGCAGCTCTGTATCGTAAAACGCGATGAATCTTTCTCTCTGATTTTTTCTCCGTGAAAGTGAATACATAGAGTTGGAGTTGACGTCGGTGGAGGTCCAAGGGGCCCACGAGGCAGGGGGCGTGCCCTAGGGGGGGCCCATCCTCATGGACAGGGTGTGGGCCCCCTGACTTTGATTCTTTCGCCAATATTTTTATTAATGCCAAAAAGTTGCTCCGTGGATTTTTTAGGTCATTCCAAGAACTTTTATTTCTACACAAGAATAACACCATGGCAGTTCTGCTGAAAACAGCGTCAGTCCGGGTTAGTTCCATTCAAATCATGCAAGTTAGAGTCCAAAACAAGGGCAAAAGTGTTTGGAAAAGTAGATACGACGGAGACGTATCAAGCCACCCCAGGCGCTTCCTTGGCCCACTGGATGTCACGACCGGTTCTCCGGACATAAATTTCCAGAAAAGACCGTCGTGCTCATCAGCCCCAGGATTACTTTTAGCTGATGAGGCTCCAACTTGATACAGGAATTCCAAGCAGAAAACAAAATATGTAGTACAAGGCCATTCTGGCCTGTGAGTACAACAAATGGTTTCTAGTGGTTGATGGCGGAAGCGGGTTGTGAAACATCAGTGTCTATGGGACTCCATTTCCCACGGGAACAGCTGACCAGGTTAACTCCTATCTTCGCGAGGCTGTTATCTCCATTACTTAGGTTCCGGGGCTGTCATCGCGTCGCTCCTCTTCGTGCAAGAAAATCTGGCCAAGACAATAGCCAGGGACAAGCCAGTGAGTACTTTGAATGTACTCGCAAACATTATGAACACAGGTATAATATAACAATGATGTGCTGAAAATATTTTATGCTCATGACGTCAGTCAAAAATAGTAAATAAAATTCTGATGCGTGCAGGCGGTTATTTATAAAAATGCAATAACATAGTAGTATTAAAATCTATGAAATAAATAACAAGCAATGCCACCGTCGGGCGTCTTAGCGACACCACATAAAGGGCTTTAAAAGAAATGCCACAGTCGGGCGTCTGAGCGACACCACATAAAGGGCTTTAAAAGAAATGCCACAGTCGGGCATCTGAGCGACACCACATAAAGGGCTTTAAAAGAAATGCCACAGTCGGGCGTCTGAGCGACACCACATAAAGGGCTTTAAAAGAAATGCCACAGTCGGGCGTCTGAGCAACACCACATAAAGGGCTTTAAAAGAAATGCCACAGTCGAGCGTCTGAGCGACACCACATAAAGGGATTTAAAAGAAATGCCACGGTCGGGCGTCTGAGCGACACCACATAAAGGGCTTTAAAAGAAACAATCATAGTGAATATCCCGGAGGTAGAACCATCCCAGAGATACTCGATAATAACAATAATATCACGGGTTAGTCAACAATAATAATAATCATAATTATCACAAATCACAGGTAGTAGTTCCATTTCTGGTTAACTGTTTCACCTCCGAAGACCGACACTAAGACCGACACCTGACCCATCCCAGACTGTAATCCTTAACCATGGACACGGCTATTCAAATAGGTTTATTCTCTGCAGAGGGTGTACTCTTTACCCACGAGTAACGGATTTCTTTAGTCCATCGGGACTAATTCCGTCTACGGTCTTTTTGTTGAAAACACACCTAACTTGCACACACCAGCTTATCTCACACGTGTCTGGAATCACCCACGACACCTGTTAAGCAAACTCTAAGTGGGGAGGCTACAACCTCGCGTAGCATGGGATCAAATTTATATCGCGCACTCTAAGGGGTGGCCTCCCCTCTCGGTCCCAACCGGAAACACCCATGCCCCCGGACCAGGTGGCCTGCCTACCAGCTACAACCGGTATCTTCCACCATGGCCTCTCTATACGGTGTGTGCTAGAAAGAGGTTCACAACTTACTGAACCGTACTCTACTTGCTGTAGAGACGAGTGGTAGTACGAAACAAGTATGGGGGTTACTGGCACAAGATTCGATCTACGGTCGACTCAGGAGGTTTAAGTATTCCCTGCATGATTAGTATAACGAATATATTTCATCCAACAGAGTCACCACTCATATCACCTTGCCATGCCATACCAGACATAACCGTCCCGACGGAGACCGGCGACAAACTCATGCCTACCCAAGGCATAGGTTTTCCCGAGTTCCTGCCGGTATGCATGCAAGGCACATGAGGGTGATTATCATCACAAGTGTGTCCATTTCCAACAGCATGGAAATCAATATCATGCACCCATGCATATGATCATATCACATGAAATAACAAGTTTCTCCAAAGTGAGGTGATGTTATGAACGTGTCATCGAACACACAAAAATATTATGCCGGGGTTCAGAATGCTTGCCTTCAATGTGTGGAAAGGCAGGGTGCACTCCAAAACTTGAAACTTTTCTCCTCTCTTCAAAAATCCTATTTTAGCAATATAAAAGAATTAACACACAAAATAAAAACAGCACCAAAAGTTGTTCTGAAATTTTTTCAAATAAATCTTAAAATAAACTAGGTGAAATTTGAGAGAGGTAGGAAAAAGAATCATTTCATTTGGAGTTGTATTTAAAAAGTTATAGCCAGTCAAAGTTCTGGTCAAAATCTGATTTTAAATAAAACAAAAAAAGAAAAAACGTTTCAGATAGAAATATGCTTTCGGTCATAGGAGGCGTACTGGGGGGATTACGGCTTCACTTAATCCCACGTGGACAGGCACGGGGTCGCTGACAGTGGGTCCAGAGGGCCCACTGGTCAGGTTTGACCAGTCTATCCCTCCTCTTTCTCTGTCCCGAGCGGAGGCGGAACTCCGGCGATCGCCGCCGGCGATTGGCGGCTTTGTTCGAGAAACCGAAGCCATCCACGGGCTCAGGGGGTCGAGGCGGTCCCGCCGGTGGGTGTTACGGTCTCGGGGGTGGACGGGGTCGTCGGCGGTGAGCTTCGCGGCGGACGGAGAGCTTCGGGAGCAGAGTGTGATTGGGGTTATGGTGATTCCTGATCAACATCGAGTAGTGGGAATGGTTCACGGGAAGATGAGGAAGCTCTTGGTGGAGAGAACGGAGAGTGGGAGGTCCTGGTGGTGCCGAATTGGCCGGGGCAGTGGCGGCGGCAGGAGTTGCCGGAGATGAGGAAGGAGGCCTCCCCGGGTCGATTGGCTGCCACGGGAGAACTAGGGGAGCATTCTAAGATTGCCTGTGTGCTTGAATGGGTTCGGGGTCCTCTTTTTATAGCTCGTCGAGGTCGGTTCCGCGGCGGCCGTGGATAAGCCCTCCGGCGAACCGCCTCTCTGTAGCCAGGGCGACGTGGCGGCGACGAGCGCTAGTGGACACACTCGCGGATGAGCACGCGCGGTTCCAGGGGCCAGGTGGCGAGCGGAGGAAGGTTCGGCGGCGCCGACATGGGCAGAGGCTGTCGGGCGGCGGTGGCGGCTAGCGCTTGGCCTGCCGGGCGCGGCGAGGGCCGGCTTGGCGCGTAGCTGTGAGAAGGGGAGCGCGTGGCATGATGCCGCGGAGCGAGCCAAAACCGTGGGGCCAGCGTGTCGGCTCGGCGCACGGGTCGTGCAATACGCGCGCTCTGGGCGCGTCCCGTGCACGCACTGAGTGTGCTCGACGAAATGCCAGAGCATGCTAGAGGTCGCGGTTGAGGCTGGGGGTTAACAGGTCTAGGTTTGGGCTTGCAAGGAGATCAGTGGACAAGCTGGTTTGGTCAGGGGATCAGGTTCACAGTGCAAACCAAAAATTCATGCCAAAACAGATCCTGCCCATAAGGTGTTTGGCAAAATGCCAAGGGCACTTAGGCAAGTCTTGGAGTGGTCAAAAACTCCAGATGGAAGTCTCTTTAGATGTACAAGAGGGTGGTGAGGTTAGTTTGCCAAAAGCAGAAACTTGCTAGTGCAAGTTTTACAAAACTTCAATTCTGGACAGGAAATAAATAGCATTATTTCATGAACCAAAAATAATCCAATGGGTGCATGCTCCTGGACTTAGAGGTTTGGTAGGGCTGTCTACAAGTAGGAGAAAGCACAAGATCATTGGAGCAAAAATAAATAGGGTTGCAGTAGAAATCACAAGGCTGGACCAGAATGAAAAAGAGGTTGATTCACTCAAAATTTTCAAAGAACAGCACTAGGTTTTTGCATAAAGTTGAATCATATGCTACTAACAATATCCCATAATTTTGGTGGAGGCCAGGAAGAAATATTTAAATGGGTTGTAGTGCAAAATGCACTCTGGACCAGAGAAGAAAAATTGAGTGTAGGGCTCAAAATATTTCATAAAATAAAGATGTTTTTGTACAAAAGTGATTTGAAAACATCACATGACATCTCCAAATTTTGGTTGGAATTTTAAGTGAATTTATCAAATGGTTGTAGTTCAAATAAGGCCATTTAACCTTGAAAAATCCATTTTCAAGAAAGTAAAGATCAAGCAACTTAATTATTTAATTAGTTATACTGATAAAAGGAAAGTTTTTCTTGAGAGGTTAAACAAGTCCAATAACATATTTGAAAAGTTTTCTCTTTGGGAAAAACTCATCATCACAGGGACGGAAATGATTTAAAAAAATCAAAAAGGAGTTCAGATATCCAAAGTTTTAATTCCTGGAAAAAAATTTAATTCATTAAAACAAGGCCAAATTTTTGGGGTGTCACACTGGATGTCTTCTGGCCCAAAAATCCTCCAAGAGTTTCGCTACGTTTGGACTCCGTTTGATTTTGATTTCCTGCGATGTAAAAAAATGCGGAAAACAACAACCGGCATTGGGCACTGTGTCAATAGGTTAGTACAAAAAATGATATAAAATGATTGTAAAACATCCAAGAATTTTAATATAACAGCATGGAACAATCCAAAATTATAGATATGTTGGAGATGTATCAGACACTGCCAATGGGTAAAGAGCCTGTGGGTGTACACGGTCAAGCAAAATCCCGACGGCAAAGTGGAACGGTCCTAAGCTCGCCTAGTAGCTAAGGGATATACCCCAAACATATGGGATTGACTATGCTGAGACATTCACACCGGTTGCAAAAATGAACTCGGTAAGAACCCTAATAGCATGTGCAGCAAACCTTGGATGGGACCTATTCCAACTAGATGTGAAGAATGCATTTTTGCATGGTGATCTTCAAGAGGAAATATATATATGCAAATTACACCGGGTTTGAGCACTGCTCAAACTAAAGGTAAAGTCCTACGCTTACATCGATCCTTGTATGGCTTGAAGCAATCCCCCCGCGCTTGGTTTGATCGGTTTCGGCGAGCAATTCTTCGAATGGATTATAAGCAAAGAAATGCTGATCACACTTTATTCTATAAATGTAATGCAAAGAATGTTGCTATTTTAATAGTTTATATTGATGACATTGTTATCACAGGGGATGACTATGAAGAGATTGCTCGATTAAAATTACAATTGGCGTGAGAGTTTGAGGTCAAAGACTTGGGGCTACTTTGATACTTTCTTGGGATTGAAGTCTCTCGTAGCTTAGAAGGAATTTATCTCTCCCAAAAAAGTATGTCTTAAATTTGCTCTCAGAGACCGGATTGTCTGGGTGTCGCCTGGCTCCTACCCCAATTGAGCAAAATCATCGTCTTCATGATGGAGATGGAGGGCTTGTCGATCAAGAGCACTATCAAAGACTTGTTGGGCGACTAATTTATTTATCTCACACCCGTCCAGATATTGCTTTCGTTGTAAGTGTTGTAAGTCAGTTCATGCATGATCCTCGAACTCATCATATGGATGTTGTTGTTCGAATAATTAGATACCTCAAGGGTTGTCCTGGTCGAGGATTATTATACACGTCACACGGCCATTTGCAAGTAGACTGCTACACTGATGCGGATTGGGCTGGTTCCATGGACGACCAAAGATCAACATCGAGCTATCGCACATTTCTTGGAGGTAACCTTGTTACATGGCGTAGGAAGAAGCAAAGTATCGGGGATATACCCCACGGTATGACCCGGGCGGAAATATGACCCATCCGGACTTGACCGCTCACTAGAGACCCGACTAACACTTGGCGACTTACTGGTCTGACGACTCACGAACCTGGCGACTCACGGATGGCCCTGACAGCAGGTCAGATAGAAGACTAGGCCCAAGGCCCAGAAGGCCGGCTCATGTTATTGTGGGCCAGCTTAAGAGGAAAGCACAAGGAATATTCTCTTACAAAGGAAGCAAGACTAGAACTCCACTTGTAATAGACTAGTCCTAATCCTAATAGGACTCCACATGTAACCCGCCCCTTCAACTTATATAAGGAGGGGCAGGGCACCCCAAGAGGGAGAGGCAAGAAACAATCTCTAGGGCTAGACACAAAGAGCCGGCTTACCGGCGACTCCCTCGTGATCATAATGAGACCTAGCCACAAACAGCATGTAGGGTTATTACCGGATGATGTTTCCCGGGGCCCGAAGCTGTCTAAATCCTTGTCTTGTGTTGAGTCTCTTTTCCGCCCAACCCCTCTCAAGCTACCGCATAGATGCGTTGGCCTCGCGACTAAGTCCTCACGCTAAGGACATTTGTCGCGTGACAAATCCATGACAGTTGACACCCACCGTGGGGCTCACGCACGATGGTGTTAAGTTCTTGGAGGGCTCTTTCCAAGGGATCGAGGATTTGCAATTTTCCAGAGAAAGACAAGCCGGCGCACGCATCGTCTCGGAGATTCGTCAATCAAGATCAGAAAAAGGAAAGGGGTTATCGAAGGATACAATGGGTCCGCTGCCGCAATCTCGCGATCCGCCATATCACAGTTGTTTCCTATGTGGACGTAATCGGTCAAGACCAAGAGAAGGTTAATCTCCATTGTTGTGTCATCTTTCAAAGGCGCACGCTGTTTATCAAATCACTAGATCACCGATTGTGCACGCGTAATCCTCAACTGGACTTGTTCAACTGTATATACACCGCGAGTCCCGAGAAGATTCATATTGACGGCAGTAGGCAGAACCAAAGATGTTTTGTCATCAATGTTGTCCATGAGAAGGCAGAATTGTTTAATCAAACTAGATGGAGTACTAGTCCACGTGAGAATCTGTCAGCAATCACAATGAAGAAGCTAATATGTCACGGCATCCTTTGATAAAGAAAATATTGGATCGATTGTTTACTTGCTGCAAGCAACTCCGAGGGATAATCTGATACACTTACCATCCATGGCAAAAAGTATATAAGCCGGTGTCAAGTCAAAGATCGATTTGGTGGTATTGCTTATGTACTGCTATTAATAAAAGGGCAGTTTGACCCGTGAAAAAAAAGGGGCCACGACCTGGAAGATGCGGAGACAGATTCGTCAAAAGTACGACGACTCGGAAGAGGAAAACCGGCCTTGACCGCTTCGTCTTTGCTCTGAGCCACCCTCACCTTGTTGAACTGCCTCCGCTGCTGGGATCCGCCCACGCCGGTGCGCCTCCGAGCTGCCTGCCTCCGTCTGCAAGTCAACGCCGCCGCTTCGCTTCGTCTCCGTGGAGCCGCCGGCCGTCCTCAAAACAACCAAGCCGGTCCTGCTTCACCGCGCCCAGAGCTGCCGTCGCGGACACATGCCAAGTCGCCACTGCCATAACTCGCCCTGATCAACCAGTTTCCGTGGAGTCCGCTACAGCCCAACTCCGCCTCCTCATGTGCTGTCGGTTGCTGCCGTGTCTCCTGCCGGCTCGTCGCGCGGCCAGATGTTGTTGCGCCCTCTGCCGGCTCGCACCACTGCGCGCCCGTCCGTGCAACTCACCCTACTACACAACCAAATCACTACCTTTGCTATGGTTAACCACCTCCGCCAAGCCACCAGACTCGCTCACGCCTCTGCTAAGGTTAAAACGCCAAGCTGCTGGATCCGCTCGCGCCTTTCTCCGTGGCGGCTCATTTTTTCTACAAGCCTTTGCGAGCCCAGGTCCTCAGGTTTTCTGCGGCTTTGGAGCACCTCGGCTCCGCCAAGACGCCGACGCCTCCAAGTTCGCGATCGCTGGCCTGTTTTTAAACGCCGCTTTAAGTCGGTCTTATCAAGTTGTCTGAATCCACCGCTGCTGCAACAAACAGAGCAGCAAGGGAGTTGCTGGGGAAATAGCCTGACTTAGTGAGGTTGTTCTACTCTACGTATTCTCTGTACGCAGGGACAATGATTCAATATAAAGGCAGTGTCATGTTGTGTCTACGGAATATGCGTCGGCGTCCCGCTTGCTGTTGAATGGGGGTGCGCAAGCCGCCGTCCGTCCGTGCAGCTTGATCTACATCAACTTCTCGGGACCGCCTGCGATTGACCCGCCAGTCCACGCGCCAGCGATTGACTCGCCAGTCTGCACCGTCTTACAACGCTGCGGCCGACTCATCTATCTGTGTTGCCTCTGAAGTCGCGGTCGTTTTTGCCGTCCGTCTCTCACGGCCTGGTCTACATCAACAAACCGGACTGCACCTATCTGCATGAGCTGCTTATTGAGTATAAAGCCAGTCACTGCTTGGGTAGCCCGATTTTTCTTCCAACAACTCTGGAGCAAATTATCATGTATTATAAGCCGCCGTCTGCACTGGATGGCTCAATGGGCAGGCGCACAAGTCGCCGCCACTATAGTTTGGTTAACTTCAAACAGCCAGTCGAAAGAACCCATTGGTCGAGTTGCTGACACGGATCATACGGGATCATTTATAACCCGCCGCAGTCACCTCAACATTCTATGGATTCACATCGTTCTATCAACGCAATGATATACACCTTCTGCTATGGTCAAATACGGAGAATCTCAAGCCAACTCCTCAAGTCGTCTTGAGACTCGGGACTACAATGATATGACTCGGCAGTGTTGGCCGGTTTCAATGCATTCAAGAACTCCGGGTCATTGGAGGGAAAAATAACCCGGACCCAGAGATTACTGCTCTATCGATGAAAATTTAAAAGGCCGTGAGAAAAATTCCGGCTCACAATGATGCTTCCGGTTTACAATCTGGTTCAAGGGAAATCCCGTATCCCACAAAGCGCTGAAGCTCTCAATGTCTGGTTCAAGGGAAATCTCGCCTCCCACCAAGTTCTAAAGCTCTCAAATCCGGTTTAAAAATTCCGGCTCAAGAAGAATTATCTCTTGCAAAGTTGAGTTCTCAAGAAAAATTAAAGGGTGCCAAAGAGAGCTTGCTGCCATGATGCACGGTTCAAACATAGGTACCTGGCTCCAATGGTCACTTGGGGGCTTCCTGTTCAAACATAATATATATTCAAATCAAAGAGAACATAGCTGTCGGTACCCTCTTGATCGGCACAATGCCAAACCCACTAGGGGGCTTCTTGATCGTATTCGAATCATAGCTTAACCCCTTTTGGGTCCGAATTTGATCGTATTCGAATCAGAGTCGTTAAAAAACTCTCAAGGTCATTTGGGGGCTCTCTGTTCAAACATAGGTCATATTCGAACCAAAGAGAACATAGCCGTCGGTACCCTCTTGATCGGCGCAACGCCAAAGCCACTTGGGGCTACATAATCGTATTCGAATCCTAGCTTAACCCCTTTGGAACAGTTTACTAAACGTATTCGAATCAGAAGCCTTTATTTTTCTTTCTATTTGGCTTAAGTTATTTGAAAACAATCTTTGATTTTGTCTTGAGACTTTTTTGTTCAGATCTAAGTATAAGTGTGGTTTAAATTTAACCCGGCTTGGTTTTGGACAATAAGTCGCCAACATACGACAAATATCATACATTTGGAAGTGAGTGGCTTCTAAGGATTGGGTTATCACCCTTACTGTTTAGGTCACATAAACCGGCAGTGCAAATTCAATATCACAGGTATGATATTATTATTATAGTTATGTTTCAAAGTTATGATTCATAATAGGCTTATCTTTGACTTCTTTTTACATATTAGTGGTTATATGTGAGATATTATGACCTGCCCTGCGGTAAACCGCCAAGGGTTCTTGTGATATATTTTTGTGTGTAGGATAAGACTACATTTCGGTGGTTACCCGCCCTGGCTTTTGACGTTAAGTCACCAGGGTATATGTTGCTTAAACTCTGTGCAGGATTTACAGAGTTATAACTTACATAAATGATTAAGTTCAAGCCCATCATCAGACATTGAAATTGGTGTCTCAAAAGGGTTATCAATTCTTGATTTTCTCAAAGGCTATAAGCCACCGGGTTCTGAAATTCCGGCTTACAATGAATGCGCATTAAGTCGCCATTGTCCAAGAGCCGCCGAGTATTTGAACTTCAGATCTACTTGTCAACCGATAAGGTATTCAAATTTCTAATAGCCAAAACTTGGCTGGATTTTCATAATGATATTGAATGATTGAGGTTTTCATACCGGATTATATTATTCAAATCTTGAATAGCCAACATGGCTGGATTTTTATGGTTATCAATAGCCAATATTATGATCAAGGTCTTCAAAGTTGCTTCAGCGCAATGGTTATTATTTTATCAATGGACATGCTTTATTTTTACAATGGAAGGAATAGTCCCGAGTCACTACAAGCTTACTACCCGGCACTTGGAGGCTACATTGTTCAAATTAAAATTATATCAAATATGCAAGTCCCATGTCACTGCCAGCATGCACCATGGCACTTGGGGGCTAATGCAAAGTCATTTTTTGCTCAACTTATTGAAGACCCAGCTCATCACATTGTAATGAGCCGACCCTTGGGGGCTACCAATTGCTCCTGTCAAAAATTCAAGGTTCAAGCCCCATGGTGGAGATTATATCATATGATGTTATTATCAATGAATTATATACAAAGTCCCAGCTCAGTATTATCTTACTGAGCCGGCCCTTAGGGGCTACACGTTGCTGATCAAGTCTACATGATCATATTTACAATGTCCCTGCTCATTATTACATAATGACCCGGCCCTTGGGGGCCACACTGGTTGACGTTTTTATGAGCATAAAGCAATTACAAGTCCCAGGTTGCTGCAAGCATGACAACCCGACACTTGGGGGCTGCAGGTGACATACATATAAGGGAGAAAAATCTTTAAATTCTCAGTTTTGAGCAGACCAGATTGACCCGCTATCTGCAACAATCATGACCCGGCGTCACCAATAATTATGACTCGGTATCTACAACAATCATGACCCTACATCATTTATTTATAACCCAGCAATTTTGGCAATCATAAATCGGCAAGATCTACATCTTTAAACCGGATGAATATCAATTGAATATTTCAAGACCAATATTTTTGTCAAGTCAGAGCATTGAATGCTGACTCAAATGGATTATTTCTTATAATATTTCTCTACAAGAAACCAATGTCAGCAAATTGATTATGAAGCTGGCCTATTGACCCGGATTTTTTTCAGAAGAAGTGCTTAGATTTTTTGCATTGGTAATGTTTGAACACATCTGCTAAAGGAGATTTTCTATGAGATCATGAATACGCATCCAGGAGGAAATGACAAGGACTTAAGGATGATCAGGTGCCGGTTCACAAGAATATTTAACCCGGAGCACAACCTGTCAAATTTGTTCTTGTGTTTATGTTGCATGATCAGTTTGACATGGATAAATCCAAATTAAACTGGGGGCTAATGTCGGGGATATACCCCACGGTATGACCCGGCAGGAAATATGACCCAGCCGGACTTGACGGCTCACCAGAGACCCGACTGACACTTGGCGACTTACTGGTCTGATGACTCACGAACCTGGCGACTCACGGATGGCCCTGACAGCAGGTCAGATAGAAGACTAGGCCCATGGCCCAGAAGGCCGGCTCATGTTATGGTGGGCCGGCTTAAGAGGAAAGCGCAAGGAATATTCCCTTACAAAGGAAGCAAGACTAGGACTCCACTTGTAATAGACTAGTCCTAATCCTAATAGGACTCCATATGTAACCCGCCCATTCAACTTATATAAGGAAGGGTGGGGCACCCCAAGAGGGAGAGGCAAGAAACAATCTCTAGGGCTAGACACAAAGAGCCGGCTTATCGACGACTCCCTCATGATCATAATGAGACCTAGCCACAAACAACATGTAGGGTTATTACCGGATGATGTTTCTCGGGGCCCGAAGCTGTCTAAATCCTTGTCTTGTGTTGCGTCTCTCGATTCCGCCCAACCCCTCTCAAGCTACCGCATAGATGCGTTGGCCTCGCGACTAAGTCCTCATGCTAAGGACATCTGTCGTGACAAATCCATGACACAAAGTGTTGTAGCACGATCTACAGCTGAAGCGGAATTCGTATCCATGGCTGTCGGGGAAAGGAACACCTATGGGATCAGGGGGGTTCCCTTCTACGGTTGGCGGGGAGAGAGATGCACGAAGAGCAGGTCTAGCGGTCAGCGCGAGGGATTTTTACCCAGGTTCAGGCCGCACTGGTGCGTAAAACTCTAGTCCTGCTTGTGTGTATGTTGTTGAGCTTTTGAACTAGCTGCGATGCATGCCCAGTTCCAAAAGTCCTGAATCCTTTCTCAGTACGCCTCGGGCCACCTTTTATATGTCAAAGGGGTTGCCACAGCGGAACACAGGAGGTGGAAAGTATCTACAGTGTATGAGCTTCTCGCTCGGCACCGTAGGACAAACGCATTTAATGCGCTACCTACGTGCCCTCTTACTTTATCGGGGATGGCAACAGAAGCCGTCTCGTTCGTCGCCGCCCCTCCTTGCCTTGACACGCATCCAGGCTGACGAGGTGTGCAGTGCCATGCTGACTAGCTAGCTGCTGTGTTGGCGTGGTGGTAGAGCCTCCATGAAGATCTGCATGCCGCCACGCAGGCGTCTGCCTAGTTGGCAAGCTGGTTGTCGCGCTGGAGTGGTGGTGAGGTGGCAAATCCTTGTCGGGTGCGGGTTTGGCTGTGGCCCCGCAATCGTTCCCCGCAAGGCTTACCGAGGGCTTCGCGGTCGTCCCCGGCAAGGGTCTTGCCGGGGGTCTTCGTCTTCTGGTCCCACGTGGACCCACAGGTTATCAATCTTCACAAAGATCTGCATGCTACTTTGCATGCACCCCCTGAGCCTTGGCCTTGACGTTGTTGATGGTGTCAAAGCTTTTAGCCTCAAGGGTGATGGCCTTGCTGGTGCTTCGCAGGTTGCTCCGGCAAGGAGCTTGCCGGGGCCACGCAAGCCGCCCCGGCAAGGGTGTTGCCGAGGAGTTCCAGCTCGTCTTCTGTTCCTTGTTCTTTGACTTGATTGATGTCTTGATAGTCTTGTGTTTGTCTTCTGCTGCCCTGCCAGGCCCTGCCGCGAGTGTGGCTACGACTGCCCGCGTACAAGTAAGGGGTACAGAAGAGCCCATATTTTTGTACACCGACAATGGCACATGGTGTATGTGAAGTACTATGGCTACGGATCCTGTTGATGGAGCTAGGCCTATTCCAATCAAAACCATTGATGTTGTATTGTGATAATAAGGCGGCCCTCGATATTGCTAACAATCCTGTGCAACATGATCGAACAAAACACATTGATATACATCGTCACTTCATTAAGGAGAAGCTAGATCTCAGAATTATCTGCATGTCGTATGTAAATTCATCAAATCAATTAGCAGATATCCTCACAAAGGGTTCTCCTGATAGATTATCTTCTACCTTCAGTAGCAAGATGGGGCTGTATGATGCATTTGCCCCATCTTGAGGGGGAGTGTCAAGTTATATGTGAATATGTAATTCCTAGAGGACTGAAGTGTAAGAATAATGATATTAAGAGAAGAGGGGCTGCTCGAACAGAGTAGAAGGCCCCAGAGTTTTTTCCCATGTTCTTCCTGTCAAATCCCTAGAACCCAAATCCGAATATCTCCAAATATCAACACATTGTAAACAACCAGTTTCTAGCATTGGTTTCAGTATTAGAGATTAACTTCTCCATACGTGAGCTCCTGATCTACTAGGGACCAAACACAACAAGTAATTGTACACTTGATCAAACTGTGTCGCCATGAGTCTGTCGTCACGCAAACTGTGCATCAATTCGTATTTGACATATTTATGTGCTAACATAGCACATATGCCCGTGTGTTGCAACGGAAAAGAAAACTCATGTATACTTAAATTTAATGAGAGTTGTATGTGCTAACATAACACCCTGTGCTTAGAAGAAAATATCAGTTTTCCCATTCACAAAAACGACCAGCAGGGACAGTAGCATCTGGATGGTTTATTCAAGAATCTAAAACAACGTGATGCGGTAAAATAATAACCTAATGTGGTAAATTTAGGCAGTTTTTCTGTAGTGTAAGAATAATGATATTAAGAGAAGAGGGGCTGCTCGAACAGAGTAGAAGGCCCCAGAGTTTTTCCCCATGTTCTTCCTGTCAAATCCCTAGAACCCAAATCCGAATATCTCCAAATATCAACACATTGTAAACAACCAGTTTCTAGCATTGGTTTCAGTATTGGTTTCTAGCATTGGTAAATTTAGGCAGTTTTTCTGTAGTTATGCAATGGTTAATTAGACCCTTAGCCGGCCATATATAGGGTCTCTTGGGCATCATGATTTCCTCCTTCAACAATCCCACCAATGGCCATCATTTCCTCCTTTAACTTATGCATGCATGTCTCATGCAACTCGTCTAATTATCTCATGCATGTCTCTTTCGTATCAAGCCAAGTCTTTCTTATATCTAATCCCTCGTTATTTCTTTTTGTGATGTCATTGGAAATCCTTTACTGCAGGGGCGGAGCTTCATTGGGGCTAAACCGGGCCATGGCCCGCCCAGGATTTTCATGATATTTTATGTAACTATGCACTTAGTCCAGTTTACCTCCTCATAAGTGACAACCGTGCCGCTGGGTAACTTGGAGTAGTCTGTTTTTGTTGTCCATTGGTTGAACTGAGCATAATTAATGCATTTTATTACTAATTTATACATAGAAATGGAAGATAGAAAGCTATTTTTTCTTAAGAGTTCATACCTAATGCTTAATACTTTTTGTTAACGGTGCTTTAGTATATGAAGATCATTGAAACAATGTTGCTAATGATGTAGAATATGATTATCTGGCCATTAACTTGTTTGTTGACATATATGCCTAGAAAAATTGTGCTTTTCTTTAACTTGGCCCGCCCAACTTTTTCTTTGAAGCTCCGCCACTGCTTTACTGAGTCTTAAGCCGGATTATTGATGCCCCAGAAAACTGGAATATGTATATAAATTAGAGCGATTTGGTGTTAAATAGCGAGGCGGGACTATTTAAAAGACGAACTAACCCATACTTCTCAGTGCAACGTGACCAATTCAGTTGGACGTGATCTGGAATTGCTACATTGTAGGTCCGGAGTGACAGCTCCTAGTCGGCGCCTTAAGCGCCGGCTTTTTTTTTT
>NC_041383.1:647696822-647699202 GCF_002162155.2 Triticum dicoccoides | reverse complement strand
GCCGGCTAGGAGAACTGGCGCCCACGCGCCCTGCGGGTTGGGCCGGCCCACGAAACGCGTAACAGTAAACTAGCACGAAAAAAAAAACCCAAAAAAGGTTGCAACTATGGGGATTCGAATTCACAAAGTCAGCTTCGCCTTCAACGATCGCTAACCAGTCGAGCTACGAGCCTTGAGTTACAGCATGAAAGACGAAATAACATGGTTGCAGCGCTATTTGTTGCACATAACCATGCACGGTATCGCGTCAATTTTTTGGAAAACAATTGTGATTAGAAAACGTTCGTGGATTTCGAAAAAAGTTTATCATTTCTGAAGAAAAGTTCATAAACTGGAAAAAAGTTCATTGATTTTCGAAAAGTGTTCATTAGATTTGAAAAAAGTTCACCGAATTCGAAAAAAAGTTCACCCTGTTCGAAAAAAGTTCATTGAATTTGAAAAGAAGTTCATCGAATTCAGGAAAAGTTCATAGAATTCTAAAAAAGTTCGTCGAATTCGGAAAAAAAGTTCACCCGTTCAAAAAACGTTCACCTAATTTGGAAAAAGTTCATCGAAATTGATAAGAAAGTTCACCAAATTTGATAAAAAAATTCAACGATTTTAAATAAGAAGTTCGCCGAACCTAGGAAGAAGAAAAATAAAAAAAGGAAAAAGAAAATAGAAAAATCAAAACAGAAAAATACAAACAGAAGAAACAAAGAAGGAAGAAGAGAGATAAAAATATGAAAGATAGCAGGTACTCCCTTCGTTCGGAATTACTTGTCGCAGAGATGGATGTATTAAGATGTATTTTAGTTCTAGATACATCCATTTCCGAGACAAGTAATTCCGAACGGAGGGAGTAGTTGGGATGGCGCGGTGGTTACTGCATCTTGCTATTAAGCAGGACGTCTGCGGTTAGACTGCTAGTACAGCTGATTTTTTTGAGGTGTGATTAGCACAGCGGAAAAAAGCTAAATGGACTGGCCCAGCGGAGCAGGGGGGTGTGCGCCCATTTGCAGGCGCAATCCAGCGTCCGGAGTTCAATTCCAGATGAAAGCTTTTTTAGCGTGGTTTTTATATACGGGCTAGCATAAGGTGGGCCGGCTTCAATGGGACAGAGCCTGGACCGTGATTTTTTAGCATGGTTTTTATAAACGGGCTAGCATCAGGTGGGCTGGCTTCAACGTGGGTTGTGTGTGAGGGCGTGAATGGACTGGATTTGACGGGAGCTCCTAGTCAGGCTGCAGGCGCCCGTTAACGACCTGGCGCCTGCAGCGTCGCTGGAATGGGCCGGCCCAACGCGCGCATGTACTCGTTCGCTGTTAAAGTGAAAAAGCAATAAAAAGTGAAGACGGCTGGGGATTTGAACTGAGGACCGGATTGTTGCGACTGCACCTCACCAACCACTAGACCAAACTAACTTTGCTGTCCACTACAAGAAAACAGAGCTAGTTAACCGTTTCGTGCAGTAAAACATTAATATATACTCAATATAAATTATCTCAAAAAAGAAAACATGAATTCAAAAAAAATCATCAAATTTTAAGAAAAGTTTCATAAAAATGAAAAAGGTTCATTGATTTTCAAAAAAAGTTCATTGAATTCAAAGAAAGTTCATCGGATTCGAAAAAAGTTCATCGAATTCAAAAAAAGTTCATCAGATTCGAAAAAAGTTCATCGATTTTGAAAAAAGTTCATCGAAATAAAAAAAAGTTCATCGGTTTTGAAAAAAGTTCATCGAATTTGAAAAAAGTTTATCGAATTTGAAAAAAAGTTCATCAAATTTTGAAAAAAGTCCATCAGGTTTGAAAAAAGTTCATCAATTTTTGAAAAAAAGTTCATCGATTTTGAAAACAGTTCATCAGATTCAAAAAAGTTCATCGGATTTGAATAAAAGTTTATCAAATTTGAAAAAACGTTCACAAATCTGAAAAAAGTTCATCAATTTGAAAAAAAAAAGTTCATTGAACTCGGAAGCAAATGGAACGAATAAATAACGTATAGATTAGAATGTTAGCACAGCTGCGCTTGTTGGCGGGTTGGTTAGAACAGACAACCTTTGATTGGGAGTTCGCAGGTTCGAATCCATCTTATAGCTCTCTTTTTTTGCCTTTTAACAGAAAAGATTGGAAAGCAAAACGGGCCGAGCCCAAGTAGCCGCGCCCTTCAGGCGCCCGTTTGCTCGCGGGCGCATGAGCGCCGAATAAGATCTGCCGGATTTGACGTGCAAAACAACTCGTGAGTACGTGTCCCTGAATTAGTACCACCTCACTTATATATTATAAATTAAATATAACTAGCAAAAAGGCTCATGCGTTGCAACGGGAAAAAAATAGCACACCCTCTTAATTTACAAAAATAGTCTATAATCTGAGAATTTGTAGCTACGGCCCTGACC
>NC_041383.1:647662321-647696188 GCF_002162155.2 Triticum dicoccoides | reverse complement strand
GGCCCTGACCTATAGCTCTCTTTTTTTGCCTTTTAACAGAAAAGATTGGAAAGCAAAACGGGCCGAGCCCACGTAGCCGCGCCCTTCAGGCGCCCGTTTGCTCGCGGGCGCATGAGCGCCGAATAGGATCTGCCGGATTTGACGTGCAAAACAACTCGTGAGTACGTGTCCCTGAATTAGTACCACCTCACTTATATATTATAAATTAAATATAACTAGCAAAAAGGCTCATGCGTTGCAACGGGAAAAAAATAGCACACCCTCTTAATTTACAAAAATAGTCTATAATCTGAGAATTTGTAGCTACGGCCCTGACCTATAAAAGTGCAGTTTAAGATTCTATAGACGTTCTATTTCAACACGGCTTGCATGTAGATTTAATCCATACAAAGAAACGGGTAAGTGATCATGCATTTATTCATGTCTTGTTCGGAATTGGGTGTTGTTACAGGTGAGTAAATAAAAACGACAAAAGCAAACAATGACAAATTAGCACACTACGGAGACATGTGTGCATCAATGGCAGTTTTTTTAGTTTAAGAATCACCAATTTAGGATAATTTTTGAACACTTTTCATATGCATATTTGTTAAATACACGAAGAGTTCTTAAAAAGGTTGCTAAAAAGATATAGGATTTTTAATCATAAAAAGAGTTTTTTTTTGTCTGGAAAAGAATATTTTTGTATGGCCTCCTATGGACGCATGTACTTGCGCCCATATTACATCACTATTTCTTGTCATGCATGTCATAGGTATTGGACACTGAAAGAACATGCGGTGCCCCCATGTTTGGTTTTGGTAATTGATGACAATCTCTATGGACTAATGGTTGTCTTGAGTTGTATTTGAAGGATTTGTCAATAGGCTTTTCTTGAAGTCCATGTGTTGGTTTCAAGGAGTTTTTGAGTTGACCAAGGTGCTATTAAGGAATTATCCAAAGATTGGGCATGCGAGTGTTGAGCTTATTGCAAGCATGTCTTGAAGAAGAAGGTTGTGTGTTCATTCATGTTTACCTTCAAGACATCATCCAAATGAAGAGAGTTGCAAAGATTCAAGGTTGATCAAGACTAAGTCAAGAGTGAATCAAGTTGATCAACTCACAAAGCATAGAAGATGTACCGAGAGGGATCAAGTGATCCCATGGTATGGTAAGCATTGTTTATTACACCTTATGTACTAACCCATGGTCTATGTGAGAGTTGTATGTGGGGTTAGGTACGTATCCATGGGCTTGCATCAAGAGGAAGATATCATACAACCCATGGAAAGGATGACATCAAGTGGTGATCGTCATCAAGATTGTCGTGTGCAAGTTCAAGTGGAGCATCACAAAGAGATCAAGTGCTTGAATCTTGCCATCCATTGTGGTGTCAATGGACTTGTGAAGATATGCCGAAGAGTGGCTCACCCATAGTGAACTATGGGGGAGCAATCATCTAGTCTTCATCGAGCCAACGCAATCAAGAAAGGTGGTCCAACTTGAGGGAGTCAAGATCGTCTTCATCTAGCTCAAGTGGACCATGTGCAAGGCAATGGTTTTACCTTGATAGGTTTTCTATTTTACCGGTCTTGTGGTGGTAGTTGGGAGACCGAGTTATAGGATTGTTTGCCGTACTATCAAGGGGGGCTCTCAAGTTGGTAGCTTGATCGTATCGTTAGTAGAGAGCTCAAACCATTGCATTCTTGCATCATGTTTCTTGGTTCTTGTTTGGTTATCTTTGTGAGTCTTAGAGCTTATGGTCATCTTGATGACAAGCTTGAGTTCATCGAAAATGGAGTTCGCATGCGTCTTCTATGATGTTTTCGGTGTTGGAGGTTTTACCGGTCTTATCCGATGAAGGGTTCTCACCATTTTCTTATGGGACTTTTCTCATTTGCTTATTCTTGATATTTCTATCAATATTGTGTTAGCCCATGTCGTTAGCTTTCCAACAAACTTGGTTTCGTTGAATTCGGAGTCCGTTTGCAAAAGTTGTGGTTGTTTTGGTAAAGGCTGCAGCGGTACTACCGCGACTAGAGCGGATGTAATTTTTTACTACCGCTCCAGAGCGATACTACCGCTGCTCCTGAGCGGTAGTACCGCTCCAGAGCAGTACTACCGTGGCTCCTAAGCGGTAGTACCGCCCCGGACCAAAATCTCGTATTTTCTCTCTCGTTTGGGCTGTTTTGGCCGTGCTAAGCGGTAGTACCGCTCCTCCAAGCGGTAGTATCGCTTGTGCACGACCTGAGCACATAACGGTTGGATTCGGGAGGTCCTATAAAAGGGGATCTTCTTCCCCAATGAACCCAATCCTTTGAGCTCGTGTTCTTTCCCCATTGTTGACCTTCTTCGAGCTTGCTAACTCTCAATCCCTCCATGGATTCTTGCTAGTTCTTGAGGGGAAAGAGAGAGGAGATCTAGATCCACGTTTCCACCAATCACTTTCTCCTCTAAGTGAGGGGAACCCCTTGGATCTAGATCTTGGAGTTCTTCATGTTCTTCTTTCGTTCTTCCTCTCATTTTCCTCTCTAGCATTAGTTGCTTTGGTGGGATTTGGGAGAGAAGGACTTGGGCACTCCGTGTGCCCTTGCCATTGCATTTGGTGCATCGGTTTGAGTTCTCCACGGTGATACGTGAAAGTGAAGTTTGAGAAGCTTATTACTCTTGGGTGTTTGGGCACCCTAGAGCTTGTTCCTCTTGGGTGCCTTGGTGCCCTAGACGGTTGGTGGTGTTCGGAGCTCAATCATTATGGTGTAAAGCTCCGGGCAAGCGTCGGGGTCTCCAATTAGGTTGTGGAGATCGCCCCGAGCAATTTGACGGATACCGGTGACCGCCCCCAAGGGTTGCCAAAGTGTACGGGTTCGGTGACCGCCCCCAAGGGTCGCCATTTGTACGGGTTCGGTGACCGCCCTCAAGGGTCCCTTAGTGGAATCACGGCATCTTGCATTGTGTGAGGACGTGAGGAGATTATGGTGGCCCTAGTGGCTTCTTGGGGAGCATTATGCCTCCACATCGCTCCAAACGGAGATTAGCATCCGCAAGGGTGTGAACTTCGGGATACATCATCGTCTCCGCGTGCCTCGGTTATCTCTTACCGAGCCCCTTTACTTATGCACTTTACTTTGTGATAGTCATATTGTTCTTTCTCATATATCTTGCTATCACATAGTTGCTTATCTTGCTTAGCATAAGTTGTTGGTGCACATAGGTGAGCCTAGTTGTTGTAGGTTTTGTGCTTGACAAATTAACCGCTAGGTTTATTCCGCATTTGTTCAAGCCTAAACCGTAATTATTTTAAAGCGCCTATTCACCCCCCCTCTAGGCGACATCCTCGTTCTTTCAATTGGTATCAGAGCCACGTCTCTCTTTGTTAGGCTTAACCGCCTAGAGAGTAAAGATGTCTACTAGGGGATTAGGATTCTCTGACACTCTTAGTTTCGATGGCACAAATTTTGATGTTTGGGTAATTCGCATGCTTAATCTCTTTAGGGTCATGGACCCAAATTTAGAGCGAATTGTAGATATGGGTTTTTCTCCTCCAAAGGATCCCCAAAGATTATCTTTAGAGGATGAGAAAAACTCTTATCTCAATGCTCAAGCTTCTAATGTGTTTTTCGATGCTTTGAGCAATGTAGTTATATTTCAACTCATGTCGTTCCGAGATGCTCATGAGTTGTGGACGAAGCTTCAAGATAAATATGGTGTGTCCAAGATTTGTGGGGATGATTGTTCTCCCTCCACCTCCGGTCGTATAGTCTTCTCAACTTCTTCTACTTCACCTACATGTGGTTTGCCACAAGGTAATGGCATGGTGAGTAGTGTTGGTCATTGCAATGATGATAGTATGCTTATTGTGGATGATCCTTCATCACTATATTATTGCAATGCTCCTTCTTTGGGCTTTAACACTTCGAGCACTCCAAATGTTTCACATGCTTGTGTTGATAGTCCTTGCATATCATGTAGAAATTGATTGACTAAATCTCATGATGATATGCTTGCTATGTCTTGTTGCCATGATAAAAATGCATCTATTTCCTCGAATTGTTGTGCTAACAATGTAGTGGAAACCGAACACTCCATGGAACAAGATGTGGTGTTTAATGGTGCCTCAAGGGATCCTACATCATCATCTATTGCTTTTTGCCTTATGGCTAAGGCGTCAAAGGTATCTCCTACTTTGTACCCCAATATGTCTCTTGATGATGATGTTGATGCTAATGATGATGAGGATAATGATGAAGAGAATGATAATGTTGCCTCCTTAAAAACTAAGGGGGAAATGATTTTTAAAGCTCTTCATAAAAATAAAATTGCTCGTTCCAACTTCATAGAAATAATGTCCATTGCCATTGATGGCAAGAAATACATTGAGGAGTTGGAATCTTATCTAGAGGAGCATGAATCCACCATTGATAAAATGGAAGGTCATGGGCGTGATTACGCTAATGAGATTGCGGACCTCTTTCAAGCTCTTGAACTTGAACAAACCACCAGGGAATCTCTTGAGGAGACTTTTGCTCTAGAATTGTCTAGAGTGAAGGAATATACTGATAGAGCTCTTAAGGTGGCCAATGTTTTTGAAACTAAAAATGCTAAGCTTGAAGTTGCTCATGCTAGACTCCTTGAGGATTTTGAGCACCTCGAAAATGGCTCAAGGGTCATCAAGGGTGAGCTCATCAAACTCACCGAGTCTCATGCTCAACTTGAAGCTTCTTATTTAAAAGAGCTTGCCAAGTTGCCTTCTCCTCTTGTTGTTAATGATGATGCTTGTGCTACTAATTCTATTACTTGTGAAGCATCCATTTTGAAGGAGAATGTTGAGCTACAGGCTCAACTTGAGGTGCTATCTTGCAATTATGGGAAATTGGAAGAAAGTCATGAAAAGCTCTCAAGCTCTCATGATGATCTTGTAGTATCCCATAGTGTGCTAAAGATAGCTCATGAGGCCATGATTGCTAAGATAACATCTAGTGAGCCTCATGTGGATACTAGCACTACTTCTAGTCAAAATAGTATATTGCCATGTGCTAGTCCTTGTAATTCATCTACTCACAATGTTGGTACATCTTGTGATGAATTGCTTCCCTTGCTTTGTTTCTCTAACGATGAAGCTTATACTTCCTCTAGTACTTGTGTTGAGACTAACCATGTAGAGGAAATCAAAGAGCTCAAGGCCTAAGTCACTTCTTTGAAGAAAGACTTGGAAAAGTGTCATGAAGGAAAATCCACACTCAACAATATCTTGAGTGTGCAAAAATCCCCCAATGACAAAGGTGGACTTGGATTCAACTCCAATAAGAAGAAGAAGTCCAACATGAACAAAAAGAAGGGCCAAGAACAAGTCAAGAATTCGGCCAAGATTGTTTGCTTCAAGTGCAAAGTAGAAGGGCATCATGTTAGATCTTTCCCATTGAAGAAGAAGGCCATTAGTGTCAAGCAACAAGGGAAGAGGGCACAAGTTCAATCTCATGATCAACATCAAGTTGAAGAAAGGCCTCTTCCCAAGAAGACTCAAGTTAATGCTTCTCAAATTGAGAAATCAAGTGAGAAGAAAGTGAAGAGTAAACGTTGCTACTTATGTCGTGAGAAAGGTCATGTCGCTTCTTCATGCACTAGTGGTAACTTATCCAACCCAATTATTATTGATGATATCTATTCTCTTGGTAAGGATAAGGTTGGCAATGTGTTTGCCAAGTTTGTTGGTACTCAAAGTGGTGTCAAGCAAAGAACCATTTGGGTAGCCAAACCTATTGTGACTAACCTCTTAGGACTCAACTTGGTTGGGGACCAACAAGCTCAAACTTGATCAATAGGTGTTGTTGGAGGGCATTGGAGACTTGGCTACATTATGAAGAATTAAGGGGACTTCATCACTCTTATTGTCTCAAGCCAAGTCAATTGAATCATCAAGTTTATATCTTATATCCAATGTGTCTCCTTGCGGTAACTTGTACTTAAATTTTTTACATTGAAAGTTACTTGCCCCTTTGCATGTTTTGGTTTTGTTCCTTGCATGTGTTTGTATATGATGTGTCTCCAAATTACCGTTGTGTATGTTAGTTTGCACATCATGTACTTGTGTGTTGTTCGTTGAGCCTTAGTGCATCTTGTTTATTTCTTAGTTGGCTCTTGTGAGAGATTAATGGAATATCCATTATGGGGGAGTGGTGTGCTTTGTGCACCTCACAATCCTATAAATGTGTGCACATGAGTAATACCATCTAGTAATGATATTTCTAGATTATCTAGTCGCTAGGTGGTATATCTCTCATGGGAAATTCAAATTCTAAAAATTCCATTGATTATCTCGTGTTGGATCCTCTTATTGCCTCTTGTTAAGTTTTCTTCATTGGTATCACATTATGGGGGAGTAATATGCTATGGATATTACTAGCCTAGAAAATGTGTACATTTGAGATGTTGTCACCTAGTGTTGATCTTGTAGATTATCTTGTTCCTAGGTGGCATGTTAGCTCTACAAGTTGCAATTTGCTTGTGTGTGGTGTGAAGATGATGTTGGATATCCTTGCTATCTACCACCGGGAATTCTTTCCATCTACTTCTTGTCTTTCGACAATTGGTAGTCATTTATGTGTGGTAGAATTTATTGATCATCTTTACATTGGCTTTTGTTTTACTTGCCTTTTCTCTTGCCAAGGTTTGTGTCAACTCCCGTTGTCTTCCATACCACTTGTGGATCTTGTTTATTTCTTGTTCTTGTCTAGTGTTTTCTAGATATAGTGAAAGCAGTGATCCCACCTTGTGCATTTTGTATTCAAATACAAATCCTATATAATGCACAACTCGTGGGGGAGCTATTCTTTTTCTTCACTCTTCTTGTGATCCTTATCAAGAGTGTTTTGGTGGAAGGCAAGCCATTTCTTTTTGGTACTTTGTGCCATCATGAAACTTTGTTGAGAGCTTGGTATGTTTGGAACCATTCTCTCTTTGGGAGTTTGACATCTTTAATTTAGTGGGTATCAATGGATATCTCATTCCTTGATGTATCTTTAATGATATCTTCCAAGTTATGACTTCTCCATTTGGTATCCTTTTCACTTGGCATTTCTTTGTCTTTTGGTTTCGGGTTTTGAAAGTCTTGAGCATGCATGTTTACTTCATGTATTTCATTTGGCATGCTTTCTTTCTTTGACTCAATATATAGGGGAAACTCCACCTACTCTCAATTTGCATGAGATGTGCATGAAATTCATTTTCATATCTATATGCACATATTTATGTGGAGTTTGTCCTATGTATTGGTGTTTCTAACTATTTGGTCCCGATGAGTTTGGGTACCGTTTAGTTTATGTTGTTCTTCTAGGAACATTTGGAGATGCATTGGATGATTGGCTCACTCACAAGGAAGGTGTTGTCACCATGTGCATATTGGAGTCAAGCTAGGATGATCAATGAACTACTATCTACCTTCAATTGGTATCTACTACATCCTTCCAATGATATCTCGGTAACAAGTATCTATTCATGCTTTCCCTTCTTGTATTCAACCTTGTGTAGGTTGTATCTTGGCATGATATTCATTTCATATCTTGTGATACTTGTTTCCTTTCTCAAAGCATCCCAACAATGATCTCATGTTGCTAGTTGTGATGTCTTTGATGGTTGTGTGGTAGGAATTAGTTTATATACAATAAGACCATATCTAGCCAAGTGCTATGCTTTCAAGCAAATATGTTATTGGTATATTTATGACTTCCTTGTGGATATCTTGTTCCTTCGTGTTGTAACTATTTCGAGTGTACATCCTTCTTTGTAGATATATATCGTCATGATTTCGTCTATATAGAACCTTATACACTTGAGAGAAATTACATCTCTAGTTGATATCTTTTCTTTCACGTCCACCTTGTCTTTCTTATGTTATTTCTTTGGTGGCTCCGTGAAAGCTTTTGCCTTGAGTGCGTGTCCTCTATTGTTGCATCTTGTTGCACTCTTGTGTGGTGAAGATTATTTTCCTCTTGCTTATCTTTACGAGGTTTTTGCCATCTTAATTGGTATCCCTCGTCTTGATGAGCCTCCCCTCGTCTATCTTCACCACGGGTTGTCACAAGCATAGGTTCTCTTTTGCTTATTAGTAAGCTTGTGAACCCATTTGCCAGTTGTGTGTGGGAATGATAGGCCTTGCACCGTGTGCCTCATTCTTTCAAGACTATGTTGATGCTTAATGCGCATCCTAATCTTAGTCTTCTCAAGTGCTTCGCCATGACTCACACACATCATTTGGGTTGAGCCTATTCTTAAGTTGCCTCTTTTACATGTTGCTCAACCATGTGCTTATTGCAAGCGCTAGGCTTTGTTTCCTATATGCTCACTTGCACTGGATGTGAGTTCCTATTGATTTTGGGGGAGCTATGATCCTATTTTATGCACTTTGTATTCAAATACAAAAATTCTTATGTGTGCACAAATCATGGGGAGCTTCTCTAGTTTCTTTAGAACACTCCTTTGCGCTTTTCATAATATCTTTATTCTTGTGGCATGTAGGATCATTGGTCTAGTTGGTTCAATTGATATCCGTTGATTGCTTGCTTCAATTGGTATCTTCTGGTTGCTTGTGTCTCTCTTTGTTATGTCTTTGTGGCATATCTTTTTGTTGCAATCTTTGGGCATCAATATAGTTTGTCTTCCTCCAAGTATTGGCAGTTGGATATGTGTATTGCATTCCACTCTCTTGTTGAGAAATACACAATTTATGGAGGACCACAATTTATATTGGCCTTCTTAGATTTTCTCCCATTTTGACAATCAATGCCAATGGGGGAGAAGTTTCAGAGAGTTTTGTGGAGAAGTTTAGAGAGTTATCTCTTCTTGCTTTGTTTTTGTTCCTTAGCATTTGCATCTCATTCGCATGCATTATTAGTTGTTGCATTGCATGGTGATGCATAATTCCTTATATAAACTCTCTTGAAAGTGATTGTCATCAATTACCAAAATGGGGGAGATTGAAAGAACATGCGGTGCCCCCATGTTTGGTTTTGGTAATTGATGACAATCTCTATGGACTAATGGTTGTCTTGAGTTGTATTTGAAGGATTTGTCCATAGGCTTTTCTTGAAGTCCATGTGTTGGTTTCAAGGAGTTTTTGAGTTGACCAAGGTGCTATTAAGGAATTATCCAAAGATTGGTCATGCGAGTGTTGAGCTTATTGCAAGCATGTCTTGAAGAAGAAGGTTGTGTGTTCATTCATGTTTACCTTCAAGACATCATCCAAATGAAGAGAGTTGCAAAGATTCAAGGTTGATCAAGACTAAGTCAAGAGTGAATCAAGTTGATCAACTCACAAAGCATAGAAGATGTACCAAGAGGGATCAAGTGATCCCATGGTATGGTAAGCATTGTCCATTACACTTTATGTACTAACCAATGATCTATGTGAGAGTTGTATGTGGGGTTAGGTACGTATCCATGGGCTTGCGTCAAGAGGAAGATATCATACAACCCATGGAAAGGATGACATCAAGTGGTGATCGTCATCAAGATTGCCGTGTGCAAGTTCAAGTGGAGCTTCACGAAGAGATCAAGTGCTTGAATCTTGCCATCCATTATGGTGTCAATGGACTTGTGAAGATGTGCCGAAGAGTGGCTCACCCATAGTGAACTATGGGGGAGCAATCATCTAGTCTTCATCGAGCCAACGCAATCAAGAAAGGTGGTCCAACTTGAGGGAGTCAAGATCATCTTCATCTAGCTCAAGTGGACCATGTGCAAGGCAAAGGTTTTCCCTTGATAGATTTTCTATTTTACCGGTCTTGTGGTGGTAGTTGGGAGACCGAGTTATAGGATTGTTTGCCGTACTATCAAGGGGGGCTCTCAAGTTGGTAGCTTGATCGTATCGTTAGTAGAGAGCTCAAACCATTGCATTCTTGCATCATGTTTCTTGGTTCTTGTTTGGTTATCTTTGTGAGTCTTAGAGCTTATGGTCATCTTGATGACAAGCTTGAGTTCATCGTAAACGGAGTTCGCATGCGTCTTCTATGATGTTTTCGGTGTTGGAGGTTTTACCGGTCTTATCCGATGAAGGGTTCTCACCATTTTCTTATGGGACTTTTATCATTTGCTTATTCTTGATATTTCTATCAATATTGTGTTAGCCCATGTCGTTAGCTTTCCAACAAACTTGGTTTCGTTGAATTCGGAGTCCGTTTGCAAAAGTTGTGGCTGTTTTGGTAAAGGCTGCAGCGGTATTACCGCGACTAGAGCGGATATAATTTTTTACTACCGCTCCAGAGCGATACTACCGCTGCTCCTGAGCGGTAGTACCGCTCCAGGGCAGTACTACCGTGGCTCCTAAGCGGTAGTACCGCCCCGGACCAAAATCTCGTGTTTTCTCTCTCGTTTGGGTTGTTTTGGCTGTGCTAAGCGGTAGTACCGCTCCTTCAAGCGGTAGTACCGCTTGTGCACGACCTGAGCACATAACGGTTGGATTCGGGAGGTCCTATAAAAGGGGGTCTTCTTCCCCAATGAACCCAATCCTTTGAGCTCGTGTTCTTTCCCCATTGTTGACCTTCTTCGAGCTTGCTAACTCTCAATCCCTCCATGGATTCTTGCTAGTTCTTGAGGGGAAAGAGAGAGGAGATCTAGATTCACGTTTCCACCAATCACTTTCTCCTCTAAGTGAGGGGAACCCCTTAGATCTAGATCTTGGAGTTCTTCGTGTTCTTCTTTCGTTCCTCCTCTCATTTTCCTCCCTAGCATTAGTTGCTTTGGTGGGATTTGGGAGAGAAGGACTTGGGCACTCTGTATGCCCTTGCCATTGCATTTGGTGCATCGGTTTGAGTTCTCCACGGTGATACGTGGAAGTGAAGTTTGAGAAGCTTATTACTCTTGGGTGTTTGGGCACCCTAGAGCTTGTTCCTGTTGGGTGCCTTGATGCCCTAGACGGTTGGTGGTGTTCGGAGCTCAATCATTGTGGTGTAAAGCTCCGGGCAAGCGTCGGGGTCTTCAATTAGGTTGTGGAGATCGCCCCGAGCAATTTGACGGGTACCGGTGACCGCCCCCAAGGGTTGCCAAAGTGTACGGGTTCAGTGACCGTCCCCAAGGGTCGCCATTTGTACGGGTTCGATGACCGCCCTCAAGGGTCCCTTAGTGGAATCACGACATCTTGCATTGTGCGAGGGCGTGAGGAGATTACGATGGCCCTAGTGGCTTCTTGGGGAGCATTGTGCCTCCACACCGCTCCAAACGGAGATTAGCATCCGCAAGGGTGTGAACTTCGGGATACATCGTCGTCTCCGCGTGCCTCGGTTATCTCTTACCCGAGCCCCTTTACTTATGCACTTTACTTTGTGATAGCCATATTGTTCTTTGTCATATATCTTGCTATCACATAGTTGCTTATCTTGCTTAGCATAAGTTGTTGGTGCACATAGGTGAGCCTAGTTGTTGTAGGTTTTGTGCTTGACAAATTAACCGCTAGGTTTATTCCGCATTTGTTCACGCCTAAACCGTAATTATTTTAAAAGCGCCTATTCACCCCCCCTCTAGGCGACATCCTCGTTCTTTCAGACACTGTTTCATCATTATTTATATCTTATCAAACTTGCCTTTTATTTTATGTTTTGTTATGCATGCCTCCTTTTTACTTTTTTTTCATGCATTTCCTCTTTTTTTTCTTATATATAGGTGAATAGCGCAACATCTCATCTTTATCGGATCTCCTTTGCATTTTCTATTTTATTTCTTTTATAGCGGACATCCCATCTTTATTGGGTCATTCTTTTATTTATTGTCATGCATGTCCTTATTTATTGGGTGTCTCTAGCAAATTTATCTTCAATTTCATGTCCAATCTTAATTTTTGCTAAGGTGTTCATCCTCAATCTGAATCAGTACCGGTATAAAAAAAGATAGATAACGCATTGTTGATTAACATTGCAGCCTAGGTAGTATTTTTAAAATTATTAACAGGTAAAATAATATCATATTCAGATTGTACATATTTTTTTAAAAAATTCCATATATAACATGTTAAATTTGGAGTTACGGTTTACAAAATATGAGTATTTTTAAAAACATTTAATATGTACTACGTGTTTAATCTTAGAAACATTAGGGGGTTTTCTATAAAATAACAAAACGGACTAAGAATACGGACTGGGATCCAGTGACTTGCCTCTAGCAAGTCACGTTGTAACTGGCCCCCTCTCATCCACCGTTGAAACAACATCCAAGGGGCAACATCCATCCAAAGCAAAAAAAGGCAACATCCATCCAAAGCAACCCATCCAGCACAGAATCGTGGCGGGGAAAAGGACGGCTTGGCGCGAGCTTCCCTGCTCTCGCGCGAAGAGGCGGCTCCGAGCAGCCGAGCGCCATCGCCGCGGAGGGTAGCAGCGCCGCGCAGCCGTGAGTACCAGGGAGGAGCGCCCCGGCGGACTGGAGATCTGCTGCTGCGAAGCGCCGCGACGGGCCAGGGAGGAGCGCCGCCGCAGATTGAGGAGGGCCGCCGCCCGGACCGAGCTCCTCACGCCACCGCAGATCGAGGAGGACCGCCGCCCCGACCGAGCTCCTTCCTCACGCCGCCCGCCTCTCCCTGACTCAGGCGCGCTAGCCCCCAGGTGAGTGAGGCCACCCTACCCCAATCCCATCTCCTCCCACCGGCAATCCCCATACCCTCGTCGCCGATTGGCTGCGTGGTTCTTGTTGGAGCGTGGCTTGAATTCTAGTGATGCTTGTACTCTGGATGCTTTTGAATTTCAGTGATGCTTGTACTCTGTATACTTTTGAATTTCAGTGACAAGTAGCATGGAAATTAACCTGTACTGATAATGCTAAGAATTGACCTGTACTGGTTCTTGTAACATACTGTATATACAGATAGTGGATTTGATTGGATAGGATTGACTGATAATGCTAATAGTTTGAGCTTGTTGTCTCTTAAGGAATCTGAACAAAAGTGTATTGTGAAAGCATGGAAATCTTGTTTGATGCTTCTCTGCACTGCTTGTCATGCATTTTAATTGTACTGATGGGAGCATAACAGCCAAACTCGATATGTGTTCTGATGGAAGCATGCATTTAAATTTAGAGAGGTTCCAATGCATAACAACCAAACTCTATATCTGTCCACTACTAATTATACATGTCTTTCTGAATTTTGGCAGAATTTGGGTGTTATGTTTTTGTGAAAGTGTTGTGCAATGGCAGAAATTAACAAGAGGATACCTCAAGTTGGTATGAGATTTAGAGATTCAGATGAGGCTTGGGTGTTTTGGGTAGAATATGGAGGTGATATAGGTTTTGATGTGAGGAAAAGATGCACCAACTTAAGCAAGTTTGATGGAAAGGCGACGTCACGCAGATTTGTTTGTTCCAATGAGGGCATTAGAAGGAAAGGGCGACGAGAAAGATGAAGTGGAAGAGAGAGATGAAGTTCTTATCTCTGCTCATGTTTATGCAATGGAAGGATATATGAAAAATGATATGAAAGACTGTTGTTTTTATTAACTGACAGTAAAATTGTTGCTTATATCAGTACTAAAACTGTTGTTGTTTGTTAACTGAAAAACTGCTATTTATTTTAGTACTAAAACTGACTAAAAACCTGATGCTTATCTCAGTCTGTTTGTGAACACTGAAAAACTGCTGCTGTTTGAACCTACTCTTTAGCTTATAACTATATTTCAGTAGTAAAAAGAGCTTCCACACTGCTATTTGTTTACTGGAAAACTGTTTGTTAACTGACTGAAAACATGCTGAATAACTGAACTGTATTTAGGCTGTACTGGATGGATGCCTCGTTCACAAGTGTGAGAGCCCTTTTTGCTTTGGATGGATGTTGCCCCTTGGATGTTGTTTCAACGGTGGATGAGAGGGGGCAAGTTACCACGTGACTTGCTAGAGGCAAGTCACTGGATCTCAGTCCTAAGAATACCTATCTACCATTCTTAAGAAGTTGCTCCCCACTTCTCCCTATTCTCTTACTATGCACATTGTCCACGTCAGCGATACGCCACGTCATTATCCAGTTTCGAAAACCAGCCAATCAATCTATTCCTACGCGGTCACGGCGGTGGAAAAAGAACCTGTTTTTTTCCTTCTTCACCCGTAGCCGCTCACCCCCCATCATATCCCGCACGACCGCCGGCCCTCCGGCAGTATTGGATCCCACGCTGGAGTGCCGCCCATCCCCAACCCTTCCTCCTTTCCTCGAATCTGCTCCTCCCCATGCTGCGCCCACGGCACCCACGCCTCCACCGCCTCCTCCGCCAGACCAAATCCAGCCGCCACCTCCAGGGCAGCGCCGGTGCTCACCACGCCATGCCCCCCCTTGCTTGCACGCGCCGCTTCTCACCGCGCCATGGCCGCCCCCTCGCTTGCTTGCGCCTATACACCACCGTGCTCCTCCCCACGCAGCTCCCACGGCGCCTCCACCACCTCCTCCTCCGCCGGACCGAATCCTACCGCCTCCTCCAGCCCAGCACTGGTGCTCACCGCGCCATGGCCGCCCCCTTGCTTGCACGCGTCGCTGCTCACCGCGCTATGGCAGCCCCCCTCGCTTGCTCGCGCCGCCTATCCACCACCATGCGCTGCCTGCTATCCGGCGTCTATTTCGGCCGGCCGGCGGCCACCGGTACGACGTCTCCTGGGCGCTGGGACGCAACAATGCTTCAAAAGCTGAAAGTCATGTGCTCCTGTTCTTCAGTATTTTGACTATTTTTTGTTTCCTTTCCTCACATCAATCGTACACAGCCCACTGCTTCAACCTCTGTGCAACGCCCAATGCTCCAATGGCCCACATTGTTTAATCTTCATTGCCATCACCGCAAAAAAAAATGCTTCTCCTAAAACAGAAACAAAAAACCCTCCTGCTGCAGGTAATTGACGGTTGACGCTTGACGCTCCACTTTCTCTCCCCTTGATTTCCACAAGAAACTGATGGATTCCCTTTTAAAGCCGATGCCTCGCCCCCCATCATCCTCCAGTTGACACCAACCGCACTCATACTGCTGCCGCTGGTAAGCAACCCCCTCCCTCTTGGGCATTCCCTATGCCATATTGCTGACCGAATCATGAATTTGGCCTTCCTCAGGTGTTGGACGACTTGGATGCCCAGTCAGTCATCTTGATTGTTCCTCCCTCGCTGCATACACAGTCACCTCAGGTTTACGACTCCTGTTGGTACATAATGTTCCCATCCATAGCCAATTCTGAATTTCTGTATCTTTGGTTTCTTTGGTTAATGTGTAGATTTAATTTTGCTTGATTGAATACATAGCCTTCAATTTTAGTCCTGTATCTATTCTGGATTTTGCTTGATGTGTCAATTAGTTTGCTTTATTGAATACATAGCCTTGCATTTTAATTCTTTGCCTATTCCAAATCTGAGTTTAATTTCACTTGACGGAATATGTAGCTTTCCATTTCAATTCTTCAGGTTTCTTCTCGGCTACCTTGGGATCAACCCTCCATTTTCTTATTGAAGGTTACTTCCCCCACAAGCTCCAGTCTGAAGGTCTACACATGCCTCGCTTCAGATTGTGGGAAAATTAATATTCAGTTTCTGACTATATCCGTTTGTGGGAAGATTACTATACAGTTTGTGACTGTATGCAAATTCATATTTCAGTTTATGAGCGTTTGTGAGAAGATTACTATTCAGTTTGTGACTATATGCAAATTTATGTTTCAGTTTCTGAGCGTTTGTGGGGAGATTCCTATTCAGTTTTTGACTATATGCAAATTTAGATTTTAGAATGGAACATTTTTCTTATGTATATTTTCTTACTGAAGGTTACTTCCCACACGCGCTCCAATCTGAAGGTATATGCAGATTTACATGTTTTACTGCAAATCATGATGACTCACTTTTGTTGTTGAATCCAGAATAGTTCCTCTACACTCCCCTCTATCTAATTGTTCCATGTAGATTTTAGGTAAAGAGCATATATTGTGGATGAATAAATAGATTATTCTCAACTTTCTTTTATATGGTTGATGTCAGTTCCCCAAAACTGAATACTGTTAAAGAAATTATGAGCTTTTTTGGCTTGACAGACATTATGAACACTATAGACTCTTAAGAGAAGGATTTATCTTTGTTTAACATTCTCATGCTACTATAGCCACGTTGAAGAGTTTCCTGGTGTCACATCTGACTCGAAATATCACAAATATAAGTGTGTAATGACTATCTAGGTACACTATAAATCCGGAAAAAACATCAATTAAGCTCTATCGTTTGATCTAATTTTTCCTGATACATTGTGTTTGTGCAGAACCCGATTTTATAGCACATGCTCATATGTGCTTCCATCAGGCTGCGTTTTGTGGGGTCGATGCCTCCCCGATCGAGGTCCATGCTTCAAGGTACAGCCTCCGCGTCCTCTCTCATAGCGATCTCAACGGAGCAAACCATTCGTGGCCTTCCTCAATTGCTATTTTTTCTATCTCAGTTACATTCGCTCATAATTGCTACCTCGCCTTCAAATATACTGGTTCTCAGTTATGGTTGACCCTTTTGTGCAACAAATTATATTGGATTCCTTGCAGTAATCACAGGTAGACCGCATAAACATGTGTACATACGTCAGTTTATTTAGTTATACTTTAAATTCTAATGGCCCCTTATTATTATTTTTTCAATCTCAATCTTGTAGTGGCTGGTGGATAAAGCAACCTCGCGAGATCCCAGTCCATGGTGATGTTGGGGTCTCGCTTCATCTTCATCTTATGCACCACACAGCTGGCTCTTCGGTTATTATTGTTAGAGTTATGTCGAATATTATTGTACAAGTTAGGTTACAATTGTCGTGTCCAAGTAGGACACTTGTATCCTAGATCTCTCATATATAGCGGGGGTAGACACACGATGTAACCTATGCCAACATAATAGCACGGACACGCGGGGGAGCCGGCGGCGTGTGCCGGCGCCCGGGCGGCCGGGGTGCGGTATTGTGACGGTGTCATGGGGAGGAGCGCCCGTAGTCATATGCCCCGGGGATGTAGCCATATCGGTGAACCTCGTTAACAAATCTCGGTGTTGTGCTTGTGCGATTGCTTGGTCCTTGGTAGATCGACGGAGTGCCTCAGATTTATTCTAACAAGTGATATCATGAGCAAGGTTCGAGGAGGCGGTGGAGTTGATCCATAGGAAGGCGAGGAGGAATCGTCAAGAAAATCGTGAAACGAAGGGCTGTCTCGATGAAGGTCGGAGAGAATAGCGATGGTTTTGTTCTGCTAATCTATCACGGAGGACTCGATGTTCGGCAACGGAAGACCGTGCGTGACAGATTGGAAAGCAGATTTGTGGGCTTCGTTAATCTTCGGGAAGCGATCGAGAATCGGTGACTTGGCGACGTGGTTCGGCTGGATGGGATAGCCGTGTCCTGGAAGCAATCGGTAGAAGCGTTCGGGAATCCGCGAGTTGGTGCAAGCGGCGGCGGTGGAACGTGCAGAAGCGGGAGACAGATTGAATCGGGCAAGCGACGGCGGTGGCGGAACAACAACGCAGGACTTGGTGGTTCAGGCGTAAGCGGTATGGAAACCGATCGTTGGTTGGTAGCCCTGTTCACGGGCCCAGAGCCAGCGCTGGAGGAAGCCCATGCGGCTGGTGCGCCGGTGTCCAGAGTCAGCGCTGCAACGGACCCACGGGCTGGACACGCAAGGCCCATCTAGGGCGTTAGAGGTCATAAAACTGGATTCGCTGCTGCATGTGTTCGGGCAAGCCAAGGCGTAGGCTGGTGTCTGTTTTTTGCTGCTGCTGGTGGCCAACTGGCCGGAAGAACGTGCGAGTACGTATGAGATTTGTTACAGACAAAAAGGAGATGCAACATGATTAAAGAAAAGGAGTGTTTGGGAGTTATGGAGATATGCTTGGTATAACCATGGAGACAACCAGGAAATCCAGTTTTCTTTTTTGGATGTGTTGCAAAATTGCTCACAGGATTTTACCAGGAGGTTGGCAGGTTGGTGGTGTGCGTATAAGGCTCGGAGGAGTCTGAAGCGTGTCGTAACAGGATCATGCAAACACAGGGAGTCAAGGCAATGCACAGTTGTGTAACGCGGACACGACGCAGGGTGGAGCATGGTTGTAGTCGGATATTTTCGGCTAGGTCGGACTGAACTGTCTGACGGATCGACGGGGATGTCGGTCCAAGCAGAAGACGGCGGTGATTTCAGCGACGACGACACAGGAGCGTGATGCTGATGGTGGCCGACTTCTGGGGCGTGGAAACACGTGGTGCAGGCCTGAGGGCTTGTGCGGCTTCGACAGACTATGGCGCGGGGTTGATTCAAGACGGTGCACATGAGAGCTTGGAGTCGACAGGGCGCGGGAGGGTGGCACGTACAACCACCATAGAGTCACGTTGAAGGTGGAGTAGGAGTCTGATGGATGACTTCACTCTGTGCTGATGGAGGGGCTACGGCGTAAATGCATGGAGAGTCGAAGCCTATTTCAGCGGGATAGCGAGAGAGACGTGGATTGGACTGGGGGCCAGTGGTCTGATGGAGGCGTGATACTCGGCATCGGTCGGTGATGATCGGTGGTTCTCTGCAGTGGGGGTTGAGGCAGTGTGGGCTAGCTACCCGGGAGACTCGACCAGGACAGCAGAGGCTCGACGCGGTGATAGCGGCGAGGCGTGCGGTAAGCACGGGACACAGCGACAGGCCAATGCACTGGTGGTCAGACATTTGGTCAGATAAATTGTGCAGGGGTGCTGAAGCAGTGTTGACGAGTACCGAATTCAAGTTGGTGACTGGGTCTATCGGTGCTAGTTGATGGACAGGAGTTGACCATGGAGAATCTGAGAAAGTGGCGGAAAGTCTGGATTTGTCAAAACAGAGAAAGTACATGGCCGTATATTCTGTGGTGCTCGATGCACATGGCAAAGTGTGGATGACAAGACAGAAGGAGGCGGAGTGCTATAGCTGTGGGACATGCAAGAGACTATCCGAAAAAGGCGTGAAACAACTGTGAATTTGACTCAGGGTGACACAGAGCGACGGTGAAATTCCTTCATGTTTCAGACAGACGGTCAAGAAAGAGCGGTGATGTTGAGTTCAGGTAACTCTCATATGTGGCATCCAATATGTGAGTTGCTCATTTTTCACGCAGACAGTGGTCGGTGTGTGATGGTGTTGAACGGATTCTCCGGAAGTTGGGAGCACAAAGTAGAGTATTGAGGAACTTAATTTTGCTCAAGTGTTGACTGTGAAGAAGACGAGAAGGGCCTATAGTTGCAGGTGGAGTCACATGGAGTCTGGGAGTAACAGCGGTGCTCATGGCGTATCTCAAGTCCAATGTACATGGAGGTTCGACGCACGGACGAATTTAAGGTGACGGAGAATATTCGTCAAGGTGGAGTTTGTTAGAGCTATGTCGAATATTATTGTACAAGTTAGGTTACAATTGGACTTGGAGTCGTATGGTGTGTAGATAGGATATGGAGTCGTGTCCAAGTAGGACACTTGTATCCTAGACCTCTCATATATAGCGGGGGTAGACACACGATGTAACCTATGCCAACATAATAGCACGGGCACGCGGGGGAGCCGGCGGCGTGTGCCGGCGCCCGGGCGGCCGGGGTGCGGTATTGTGACGGTGTCATGGGGAGGAGCGCCCGTAGTCATGCCCCAGGGATGTAGCCATATCGGTGAACCTCGTTAACAAATCTCGGTCTCGTGCTTGTGCGATTGCTTGGTCCTTGGTAGATCGATGGAGTGCCTCAGATTTATTCTAACAATTATGATGTTTTGTGCTTCTCCTTCTTGCTGTCAGCTTGCAGCCTAAGCTTTACATAGCACACAAGTATGCATAGCTGTGCATCAGAGAAGGCAAACGAAAAAATTTAACTCAGAGGTGCCTAGGTATACTATCGGGAACGACAGCCTAAAAGAAATAGCAGTACACTGCACAAAATTGTTTCGGTGAGAAGACGTAGTGAGTCTCATGATTTATAAGTGACTTTTTGTTTTATAGAAAATCAGATGAGTGAACTCACATTCTGTCTTCCAATGCAAGCTATGTTTTTTATGGAACACACGACAATTGTTGGTATGTTATTTTAGGTTTTGCAAAGGGATGAGACGTCTCAATTGTCTTTACTTTATGTTCTTTTTCCCGATCACCTTGATGATAAGCCTTTAAGGTAAGGAATTAAAGGAAAATTTCACATCCAACATTATTCGGCTTTTCATCATGTTTTCTCTAGATGCTTTAAATAATATTTCTTTCAAACAAAATTCTTTGACACAGTCATATACTATGTGTTTGTAAAATTTCATGTTTTTAAACCTCAAATATGTATCGACAATTCCCGCAGCAACGCGCGGGGTATCATCTAGTTTCTTTTATTAGTAGGTATAGAAATCACTTAAGCGGGACGAAACCAAGAATATCACCTTGTAGGTATAGAAGTAGGTATAGGTATAGATATAGATATAGACTAACACAAATGCCCGTGCGTTACAACGGAAGAAAATACCAGTTCATATGAATCAAAGAACGGTCACCTATGACAAAAAAGATGAATTATTTGAGAATTGCAATGTGAGCTCTGGACATGGGTGGGTATTGTATCAGGTAAATTAACTTTGAGTGGACAACATTAACTTTAGATTATTAATTATGCCAATGAGCTGGCAAATTGATTTCTAAGGAAAAAACATTGAGATGACATGAGATCGGGGCAAATGTGCTACAAACTCGACCCAACCGGATGTAGCTGAGTTTGTCGTATCACCTCCCCTTCATCCTCGCACCCAATGACTTCAATGCAACGTTGTGAATACCACCGGCTTCTATATAGAGATACTAAGCTCCCTCGAATTGAAGCGTTTTGGTGCTTCGAGGGTTGTGGGGTCACTAGGGCCCCACATGTAAATGTGTTATTTCGTTCTATTTCTTCTTCTTTCTTATTTTTTATTTTTTCATGTTTTAATTCATAAGCACTTAATAAGATTTGTGTACTTTTAAAAACATAGACATATTTTAAAATTCTTCAAATTCCTTAATATTGATTAAATATGTGGATATTTTTAAGTTCATGGTCATTTAAAGTTTCTGAACATTTTTAAATTTTGAAAACTATTTTTTTGTGAACATTTTTGAAGCCATGATATATTTTAAATTCATGAATTTATCTAAAATTCATTGTTTTTAAAAGTCATAATATTTTTAAAGTTTCTTAAACATCATTTAATTTAACTAACCTTTTCAAATAAAAATAAACAACGGATTTTTTTCTGAGCTAGCAGTGGGGTGAGCGAAAAAAACTAAACGAGTGAGCGGAGCGACCAAGCTGAGCGAGCAAGAGCTTCGTGTGCTAACCTATGTGAGCATCCCAAAAACTCAAATAATCACCACCGGGCTGACACCAAGGCCAAAATGTGCAAAGGCTTCACAACCACTCATCAAATAACTCTTTTCTTCTCTTGAAAAAATAACACTCCAACATCAACCCAACATGATATATGAAAAAAAACACCACCAATAAAAAACTAAAACACAAAGCCAACACAGATAAAATCAAAACAAAACAACTGATCATAATAATCTATAGATATAAAAAAGTTATTTTCAGGAGTGAAGAACGGCGCGGTGAAGCGCGCGTTAGCCTCTAGTACAAACCAAGCAAGGATGACATGAAGACACCAGCCTTGTCGTTACCATTGACAACTCACTCAAGGGCTAGCCGCGTGCTAGTGCTCCAAATCTTCTACTGGAAGCTTCCATGACCACAATTGTTGATGCTCACACAGCCACAGGCATCCGACTCTAACGCTAGGGCTGCTTTCTTATGGGCAAATGCTTAGATATATAACTGTTTTAACTACAACATTGAAGTAAAAGTAGCAAATACCACATTTTCTAGAAAAACTAATTATGCGTAATAGCACAAACTTTCTGCGCAATGACACAAGGTCCAAAAGACAAATAACCGCTTCTTTTATATACACACACAGAAAATAGAGAATGCACATGGGTACTTTTGATTTTGCAATAAACAAATGCTTATTATGGCAGAGCCGATGTGTGGACATAAGATGATCCCATGCAACTAATTGTCTAGCCAAAAATGAAACATTGCACAGAACTCATGAAAATCTCACATAAAAGTTATTAAAATGTGAGGTACTTTTTTATGAACTAAGAGGGAACATCATGATGTACTGTTTTCTAATTAGAAATTTTTACGTAGGAAACATACCCATGCACTGCAATTGGAGAAGAAAAAAACAGCACATGACACTAACCAAATAAACACACACGACTTCACGCCCTCAATTTCACATGGCACCCCACGTGTGATGTTGCTTTTTCGCCCTTTCATCTCTCTCCAGTATATGTGAAAACAGATGCCACCCCTAGCTAGGAAGGCCAGTCGGACATGATATTTTTATGCCAAGACAATCTCCATGTGTTTGTGGGCGCGCGATGTAATTGCAATGGATGATAAAAAGAGCAAAAGTAATGATAAAAAATGTGTTTTATAATATTCTTCTCACTAAAATCTTATGAAAACAGATAAATAATTGATTAGTTGCAAATTATAATATGCTCTGAAAATAAAGAAGCAACTAAATATGAATAATCATGTTTACCTAAAAAATTAGGTAAACGCTAGTTCTCGGATTTACCTATATGTCTTCCTCGAGTACGACGGCCGTCTGGCAAAAACACTGACCGGACCGGTGAGGAGTCACTATGACAGCACATGAATGAGCATATGCATCATACAAATGGATCAACTGGATGAAGCACAGAGCCATGGAGTTGCGTGAATAAACATGCATATACATAAGATATATTATCCAATTTCCACACCGAAACCAGGGTACAATTTTTGCAAACAATTATGCACATACACGTCCGATCACTGATGCTATCCAAATAAGTCAAAGCAACAGTTAAGCATCAGTATGTGTGCAGGTGATTCAACGAATAACAGTTCAAAGAGAATGGTAATATCCTTCAGTATATGTACATCACAAAATACAGAATATTCAATCGCTACTAATATATCTCATTACAATCATCTTACAGGGGAGCCCGACGTTGCGGAAAAAAAAAAACACAGAAGAAAGAAAGAGGAATGGACAGAGAAGAAATGACGGCTATATTTTTGCTAGAAGATAACCTGGCCTATATGACTATAGTTTTGCTATATTTCTACCCAAGATATTTGTCCCTAATTATCTAGTCTATCATGCTTGGAGTCAAAATTAAACAAACTTGCATCTTGATCTGCCTACACTTTATACTTACAGCACCGACTTTACACTGCACGTTATCTACCGTGCAAAGTCAAAGACTCGCGGTTCTTATTTGAGAACCAAAGAGACATGCATGCATATCATGGTATTGAAAGATGATAGAGTTGCAATATGTAAGATATCACAAACCTTGCAAGGTGGAAAATCGTACCTCAAAATTTGAATCGATTTGGTGAGCGAATGAATGAATGTGCATACACCATCTGAATCTGCTGCTATCGATACGGGTCGGGCTCACAGCCGTAGAAGCTGCAGCCCCTGCTGAACGGAACGACAGCCCCTTCCACTATGCACCCATTGCACAGATCACAATCACACCATGCAGTAGATGTGCGATTGCACAGGGGTCATGAGCGAAGATGAGGTCAGGCCTTATGGATCTGAATTCTGGAACAAAAACGACCCAGCCAGCTGAAGAAAGATTTAATTTGCATGTCGAGGTGCACGTGGACAGCAGAGGGGTCATGGGCGTAGATGTGCCATTGCAATTCCGCGTCGTGCCATTGCCACCTGATAATCGAAGAGGAGGAATGCTCTGCACAGTCCTGAAGAAATTAGTGGGATCTACCTGGCCTTCACCGCCGCAAGTCTCTCAAAGTTATCCTTGAAGTACGCCTCACTCCAAACTCTCACCTTCTCATACCTGGTCCTGGCGCTGTCACCACCATATACTTGCTCATGCCGAGGTCCAAGTACTTTAGTTCACGTACATGCCCCTCGGGCTCTTGGACATAGGACTCCATCTCCCAGTGCAGCCCCTGATCCAACCCATATGCTAGTTGGATGAATGAACTCACTGTATATATTCATCAGTACACATTTCAGGCTGCTTATATAGCAGGTTACACGAGAGGAAGAGGGAGCTACTGTTACAACAGAATTGGCGATCACGCCGTGCGCGGCTACGTGGGCGGAGGCGACGTGAGCGGGAGCGTGGGCGCCGCAGGACTCGGGCCGGCCTGTTGCACGCGCGGCTGAGGGTGCATGTCACGTTCCCAACACCCCCCACCCCCCAGCCGAAACGGGGGGCTCGCTGACGTTGAGGCTGGAGCAGAAGTCGACGAACACGCTCGTGGGCAGCCCCTTGGTGAAGATGTCGGCGAACTGCAAGGTGGTCGGCACGTGTAGAACACGCACCTCACCAAGAGCGACGCGCTCCCGGACGAAGTGCAAGTCGATCTCGATATGCTTCGTCCGCTGGTGCTGAACAGGGTTGCTCGACATGTATACGGCGCTGATGTTGTCGGAGTAGACGATGGTGGCGCGCGACGGGGGGCGGCGAAGCTCGGCGAGGAGCTGACGCAGCCAGGATGCCTCGGCGACGGCGTTGGCGATGCCGCGGTACTCGGCCTCCGCGCTCGAGCGAGAGACCATGGTCTGGCGCTTCGAAGACCAGCTGACGAGGTTGGAGCCGAGGTACACGCGAAGCCGGACGTGGACTTGCGAGTGTCGGGGCACCCGGCCCAGTCTGCGTCGGAGTAGGCCATCAGCTCGGTGGCGGCGGAGCGGAAGAAGTGAAGCCCGAGGAGGGCAGTCCCACGCATATACCGAAGAATCCGTTTCACCATCTGGAAGTGGGCGTCCCTGGGATCATGCATAAAGAGACATCATTGTTGCACTGCGTACGACAAGTCAGGACACGTGAGAGTAAGGTACTGGAGGGCGCCAGCGAGACTGCGGTACAACGATGGATCATGGAAGGCAGGACCGTCGGTGGCAGAGAGTTTGGATTTGGTGTCGACTGGCATGGAGATGGGCTTGCAATTGAGCATGCCGGCACGGTCCAAAATCTCGAGCGCGTACTGCTCTTGGGAGAGATGCAGGCCGGTGGATGTGTGGTGAACATTTATGCCGAGGAAGTGGTGTAGGGAACCCATATCAGTCATGGAGAACTCTCGGTGTAGTGATGAGATGATGGACCGGAGGAAGGAGGGTGAACTGGCAGTGAGGATAATATCATCGACGTAAAGTAGGAGGTAAGCTGTGTCAGTGCCGCGGTGAAGCGAGAACAAAGAAGAGTCCGCCTTCGAGGCATGGAAGCCGAGGGTGAACAGGTACGAGGTGAAGCGCGCAAACCATGCCCGAGGGGCTTGCTTGAGCCCGTAGAGTGACCGGTTGAGACGACACACGTCCCGAGGCCGCCCGACGTCGACGAAGCCGGCCGGCTGCGCACTGTAGACCGTCTCAGCGAGATGCCCGTGGAGGAAGGCGTTCTTGACATCGAGCTGGTGGACCGGCCACGAGCTGCTGGTGGCGAGGGCGAGGACGACACGGATCGTGGCCGGCTTGACGACGGGACTGAATGTCTCGCCGTAGTCGACACCGGCTTGCTGCGTGAAGCCGCGGAGCACCCACCGCGCCTTGTATCGAGATAGCGTGCCATCAGTGTTGAACTTGTGCCAGAATATCCATTTACCGCTCACCACATTCGCACCTACAGGATGGGAAACCAACGACCAAGTGTCATTCCGCAACAATGCGTTATACTCATCAAGCATCGCAGCGGCTCAGTTTGGATCCTTAAGTGCAGCGCGGTAGGAAGATGGGATGGGGCTGATAGTGTTGGACACGATAAGACTAACGGGATTTTTTGGAAGGGAAAAACCCGATTTTGCACGGGTGCGCATTGTGTGCAGGTTGGTAGGCGGTCGGACCGGTACAGCGCGTGGGGGGAGTTTGAAGGAAATATGCCCTAGAGGCAATAATAAAGTTATTATTTATTTCCTCATATCATGATAAATGTTTATTATTCATGCTAGAATTGTATTAACCGGAAACATAATACATGTGTGAATACATAGACAAACATAATGTCACTAGTGTGCCTCTACTTGACTAGCTCATTAATCAAAGATGGTTATGTTTCCTAACCATAGACATGTGTTGTCATTTGATTAACGAGATCACATCATTAGGAGAATGATGTGATTGACTTGACCCATTCCGTTAGCCTAGCACTTGATCATTTAGTATGTTGCTATTGCTTTCTTCATGACTTATACAAAGTTCCTGCAACTATGAGATTATGCAACTCCCGTTTACCGGAGGAACACTTTGTGTGCTACCAAACGTCACAACGTAACTAGGTGATTATAAAGGAGCTCTACAGGTGTCTCCAAAGGTACATGTTGAGTTGGCGTATTTCGAGATTACGTTTTGTCACTCCGATTGTCGGAGAGGTATCTCTAGGACCTCTCGGTAATGCACATCACTATAAGCCTTGCAAGCAATGTGGCCAATGAGTTGTTTACGGAATGATGCATTACGTAACGAGTAAAGAGACTTACCGGTAACGAGATTGAACTAGGTATTGGATACCAACGATCGAATCTCGGGCAAGTAACATACCGATAACAAAGGGAACAACGTATGTTGTTATGCGGCTTGACCGATAAAGATCTTCGTAGAATATGTAGGAGCCAATATGAGCATCTAGGTTCCGCTATTGGTTATTGACCGGAAACAGTTCTAGGTCATGTCTACATAGTTCTCGACCCCGTAGGGTCCGCACGCTTAACGTTACGATGACAATTTTATTATGAGTTTATAAGTTTTGATGTACTGAAGGTTGTTCGGAGTCCCGGATGTGATCACGGACATGACGAGGAGTCTCAAAATGGTCGAGACATAAAGATTGATATATTGGACGACTATATTCGGACACCGAAAGTGTTCCGGGTGATTTCGAAGAAAACCGGAGTGCCGGAGGGTTACCGGAACCCCCCCGGGAACTAATGGGCCTTGTTGGGCCCTAGTGGAGAGAGAGAGAGAGGGGCTGGCCAGGGCAAGAGGTGCGCCCCCTCCCCTTGAGTCCGAATAGGACAAGAAAGGGGGGGGGCGGCACCCCCCTTGCCTTTCCCCTCTCCCACTCCTTCCTTCCCCCTCCTTCTTGGACTAGGAAAGGGAGGGGCAAACCTACTTGGAGTAGGTTTCCCCCTCCTAGGGCGCGCCACCTCCTTGGCCGCCCCCTCCTCCTCCCCCCTTTATATACGGAGGAGGGGGGGGGGTACCTCTAGACACACAAGTTGATCTTCGTGATCGTTCCTTAGACGTGTGCGGTGCCCCCCTCCACCATATTCCACCTCGGTCAATATCATAGCGGTGCTTAGGCAAAGCCCTGCGTAGGTAGAACATCATCATTGTCACCACGCCGTCGTGCTGACGGAACTCATCCCCGACACCCTGCTGGATCGGAGTCCGGGGATCGTCATCGAGCTGAACGTGTGCTGAACTCGGAGGTGCCGTACGTTGGTGCTTGGATCGGTCGGATCGTGAAGACGTACGACTACATCAACCGCATTGTCATAACGCTTCCGCTTTCGGTCTACGAGGGTACGTGGACAACACTCTCCCCTCTCGTTGCTATGCATCACCATGATCTTGCGTGTGCGTAGGAATTTTTTTGAAATTACTACGTTCCCCAACAGTGGTATTAGAGCCAGGTTTTATGCGTTGATGTTATATGCACGAGTAGAACACAAGTGAGTTGTGGGCGATACAAGTCATACTGCTTACCAGCATGTCATACTTTGGTTCAGCGGTATTGTTGGATGAAGCGGCCCGGACCGACATTACGCGTACGCTTACGCGAGACTGGTTTTACCGCCGTGCTTTGCACACAGGTGACTAGCGGGTGTCTGTTTCTCCAATTTTAGTTGAACCGAGTGTGGCTACGCCCGGTCCTTGCGAAGGTTAAAACAACACTAACTTGACGAACTATCGTTGTGGTTTTGATGCGTAGGTAAGAACGGTTCTTGCTCAGCCCGTAGCAGCCACGTAAAATTTGCAACAACAAAGTAGAGGACGTCTAACTTGTTTTTGCAGGGCATGTTGTGATGTGATATGGTCAAGACGTGATGCTATATTTTATTGTATGAGATGATGATGTTTTGTAACCGAAGTTATCGGCAACTGGCAGGAGCCATATGGTTGTCGCTTTATTGTATGAAATGCAAACGCCCTGTAATTGCTTTACTTTATCACTAAGCGGTAGCGATAGTCGTAGAAGCAATAGATGGCGTAACGACAACGATGCTACGATGGAGATCAAGGTGTCGCACCGGTGACGATGGTGATCACGACGGTGCTTCGGAGATGGAGATCACAAGCACAAGATGATGATGGCCATATCATATCACTTATATCGATTGCATGTGATGTTTATCCTTTATGCATCTTATCTTGCTTTGATTGACAGTAGCATTTTAAGATGATCTCTCACTAAATTATCAAGAAGTGTTCTCCCTGAGTATGCACCATTGTGAAAGTTCTTCGTGCTGAGACACCACGTGATGATCGGGTGTGATAGGCTCTACGTTCAAATACAACGGGTGCAAAACAGTTGCACACGTGGAATACTCAGGTTAAACTTGATGAGCCTAGCATATACAGATATGGCCTCGGAACATGGAGACCGAAAGGTCAAACATGAATCATATAGTAGATATGATCAACATAGTGATGTTCACCATTGAAAATACTCCATCTCACGTGATGATCGGACATGGTTTAGTTGATTTGGATCACGTGATCACTTAGATGACTAGAGAGATGTCTGTCTAAGTGGGAGTTCTTAAGTAATATGATTAATTGAACTTAAATTTATCATGAACTTAGTGCCTGATAGTATTTTGCTTGTCTATGTTTGATGTAGATAGATGGCTCGTGCTGTTGTTCCATTGAATTTTAATGCGTTCCTTGAGAAAGCTAAGTTGAAAGATGATGGTAGCAATTACACGGACTGGGTCCGTAACCTGAGGATTATCCTCATTGTTGCACAGAAGAATTACGTCCTGGAAGCACCGCTGGGTGCCAGGCCTGCTGCAGATGCAACTGACGACGTTAAGAACGTTTGGCAGAGCAAAGCTGATGACTACTCGATAGTTCAGTGTGCCATGCTTTACGGCTTGGAACCGGGTCTTCAACGACGTTTTGAACGTCATGGAGCATATGAGATGTTCCAGGAGTTGAAGTTAATATTTCAAGCAAATGCCCGGATTGAGAGATATGAAGTCTCCAATAAGTTCTATAGCTGTAAGATGGAGGAGAATAGTTCTATCAGTGAACACATACTCAAAATGTCTGGGTATAATAATCACTTGATTCAACTGGGAGTTAATCTTCCTGATGATAGTGTCATTGACAGAATTCTTCAATCACTGCCACCAAGCTACAAGAGCTTCGTGATGAACTATAATATGCAAGGGATGGACAAGACTATCCCCGAGCTCTTCGCAATGCTAAAGGCTGCGGAGGTAGAAATCAAGAAGGAGCATCAAGTGTTGGTGGTCAATAAGACCACCAGTTTCAAGAAAAAGGGCAAAGGGAAGAAGAAGGGGAACTTCAAGAAGAACAGCAAACAAGTTGCTGCTCAAGAGAAGAAACCCAAGTCTGGACCTAAGCCTGAGACTGAGTGCTTCTACTGCCAGCAGACTGGACACTGGAAGCGGAACTGCCCCAAGTATTTGGCGGATAAGAAGGATGGCAAAGTGAACAAAGGTATATGTGATATACATGTTATTGATGTGTACCTTACTAATGCTCGCAGTAGCACCTGGGTATTTGATACTGGTTCTGTTGCTAATATTTGCAACTCGAAACAGGGACTACGGATTAAGCGAAGATTGGCTAAGGACGAGGTGACGATGCACGTGGGAAATGGTTCCAAAGTCGATGTGATCGCGGTCGGCACGCTACCTCTACATCTACCATCGGGATTAGTTTTAGACCTAAATAATTGTTATTTGGTGCCAGCGTTGAGCATGAACATTATATCTGGATCTTGTTTGATGCGAGACGGTTATTCATTTAAATCAGAGAATAATGGTTGTTCTATTTATATGAGTAATATCTTTTATGGTCATGCACCCTTGAAGAGTGGTATATTTTTATTAAATCTCAATAGTAGTGATACACATATTCATAATGTTGAAGCCAAAAGATGCAGAGTTGATAATGATAGTGCAACTTATTTGTGGCACTGCCGTTTAGGTCATATCGATGTAAAGCGCATGAAGAAACTCCATACTGATGGACTTTTGGAATCACTTGATTATGAACCACTTGGTACTTGCGAACCGTGCCTCATGGGCAAGATGACTAAAACGTCGTTCTCCGGAACTATGGAGCGAGCAACCGATTTGTTGGCAATCATACATACTGATGTATGTGGTCCAATGAATATTGAGGCTCGCGGCGGGTATCGTTATTTTCTCACCTTCACAGATGATTTGAGCAGATATGGGTATATCTACTTGATGAAACACAAGTCTGAAACATGTGAAAAGTTCAAAGAATTTCAGAGTGAAGTGGAAAATCATCGTAACAAGAAAATAAAATTCCTACGATCTGATCGTTGAGGAGAATATTTGAGTTACGAGTTTGGTTTACATTTGAAACAATGCGGAATAGTTTCGCAACTCACGCCACCTGGAACACCACAATGAAATGGTGTGTCTGAACGTCGTAATCATACTTTACTGGATATGGTACGATCTATGATGTCTCTTACTGATTTACCACTATCATTTTGGGGTTATGCTTTAGAGACGGCCGCATTCACGTTAAATAGGGCACCATCAAAATCCGTTGAGACAACGCCTTATGAACTATGGTTTGGCAAGAAACCAAAGTTGTCGTTTCTTAAAGTTTGGGGCTGCGATGCTTATGTGAAGAAACTTCAACCAGATAAGCTCGAACCCAAATCGAAGAAATGTGTCTTCATAGGATACCCAAAAGAGACAATTGGGTACACCTTCTATCACAGATCTGAGGGCAAGATTTTCGTTGCTAAATTCGGATCCTTTCTAGAGAAGGAGTTTCTCTCGAAAGAAGTGAGTGGGAGGAAAGTAGAACTTGATGAGGTAACTATACCTGCTCCCTTATTGGAAAGTAGTTCATCACAAGAACCGGTTCCTGTGACAACTATACCAATTAGTGAGGAAGCTAATAATATTAATCATGAAACTTCAGATCAAGTTTCTACTGAACCTCGTAGGTCTACCAGAGTAAGATCCACACCAGAGTGGTACGGTAATCCTATTTTGGAAGTCATGTTACTTGACCATGGCGAACCTACAAACTATGAGGAAGCGATTATGAGCCCAGATTCCGCAAAATGGCTTGAAGCCATGAAATCTGAGATAGGATCCATGTATGAGAACAAAGTATGGACTTTGGTTGACTTGCCCGATGATCGGCAAGCCATTGAGAATAAATGGATCTTCAAGAAGAAGACTGACGCTGATGGTAATGTAACTGTCTACAAAGCTCGACTTGTTGCAAAAGGTTTTCGACAAGTTCAAGGGGTTGACTATGATGAGACTTTCTCACCCGTAGCGATGCTTAAGTCTGTCCCAACCATGTTAGCAATTGCTGCATTTTATAATTATGAAATTTGGCAAATGAATGTCAAAACTGCATTCCTGAATGGATTTCAGGAAGAAGAGTTGTATATGATGCAACCGGAAGGTTTTGTCGATCCAAAAGGTGCTAACAAAGTGTGCAAGCTCCAGCGATCCATTTATGGACAGGTGCAAGCATCTCGGAGTTGGAATAAACACTTTGATAGTGTGATCAAAGCATATGGTTTTATACAGACTTTTGGAGAAGCTTGTATTTACAAGAAAGTGAGTGGGAGCTCTGTAGCATTTCTGATATTATATGTAGATGACATATTGTTAATTGGAAATGATATAGAATTTCTGGATAGCATAAAGGGATACTTGAATAAAAGTTTTTCAATGAAAGACCTCGGTGAAGCTGCTTACATATTGGGCATCAAGATCTATAGAGATAGATCAAGACGCTTAATTGGACTTTCACAAAGCACATACCTTGATAAAGTTTTGAAAAAGTTCAAAATGGATCAGGCAAAGAAAGGGTTCTTGCCTGTATTACAAGGTGTGAAGTTGAGTCAGACTCAATGTCCGACCACCACAGAAGATAGAGAGAAAATGAAAGATGTTCCCTATGCTTCAGCCATAGGCTCTATCATGTATGCAATGCTGTGTACCAGACCTGACGTATGCTTAGCAATAAGCTTGGCAGGTAGGTACCAAAGTAATCCAGGAGTGGAGCACTGGACAGCGGTCAAGAACATCCTGAAATACCTGAAAAGGACTAAGGATATGTTTCTCGTTTATGGAGGTGACAAAGAGCTATTCTTAAATGGTTACGTCGATGCAAGCTTTGACACTGATCCGGACGATTTTAAATCGCAAACCGGATACGTGTTTTTATTAAACGGTGGAGCTGTAAGTTGGTGCAGTTCTAAACAACGCGTCGTGGCAGGATCTACATGCGAAGCGGAGTACATAGCTGCTTCAGAAGCAGCAAATGAAGGAGTCTGGATGAAGGAGTTCATTTCCGATCTAGGTGTCATACCTAGTGCAACAGGACCAATGAAGATCTTCTATGACAATACTGGTGCAATTGCCTTGGCAAAGGAATCCAGATTTCACAAGAGGACCAAGCATATCAAGAGACGCTTCAATTCCATCCGGGATCAAGTCCAGGTGGGAGACATAGAGATTTACAAGATACATACGGATCTGAATGTTGCAGACCCGTTGACTAAGCCTCTTCCACGAGCAAAACATGATCAGCACCAAGACTCCATGGGTGTTAAAATCATTACTGTGTAATCTAGATTATTGACTCTAGTGCAAGTGGGAGACTGAAGGAAATATGCCCTAGAGGCAATAATAAAGTTATTATGTATTTCCTCATATCATGATAAATGTTTATAATTCATGCTGGAATTGTATTAACCGGAAATATAATACATGTGTGAATACATAGACAAACATAATGTCACTAGTGTGCCTCTACTTGACTAGCTCATTAATCAAAGATGGTTATGTTTCCTAACCATAGACATGTGTTGTCATTTGATTAACGAGATCACATCATTAGGAGAATGATGTGATTGACTTGACCCATTCCGTTAGCGTAGCACTTGATCGTTTAGTATGTTGCTATTGCTTTCTTCATGACTTATACAAAGTTCCTCCAACTATGAGATTATGCAACTCCCGTTTACCGGAGGAACACTTTGTGTGCTACCAAACGTCACAACGTAACTAGGTGATTATAAAGGAGCTCTACAGGTGTCTCCAAAGGTACATGTTGAGTTGGCGTATTTCGAGATTAGGTTTTGTCACTCCGATTGACGGAGAGGTATCTCTGGGCCCTCTCGGTAATGCACATCACTATAAGCCATGCAAGCAATGTGGCCAATGAGTTGGTTACGGAATGATGCATTATGTAACGAGTAAAGAGACTTACCGGTAACGAGATTGAACTAGGTATTGGATACCAACGATCGAATCTCGGGCAAGTAACATACCGATGACAAAGGGAACAACGTATGTTGTTATGCGGTTTGACCGATAAAGATCTTCATAGAATATGTAGGAGCCAATATGAGCATCCAGGTTCCGCTATTGGTTATTGACCGGAAACAGTTCTAGGTCATGTCTACATAGTTCTCGAACCCGTAGGGTCCGCACGCTTAACGTTACGATGACAGTTTTATTATGAGTTTATAAGTTTTGATGTACCGAAGGTTGTTCGGAGTCCCGGATGTGATCACGGACATGACGAGGAGTCTCGAAATGGTCGAGACATAAAGATTGATATATT
>NC_041383.1:647556796-647662052 GCF_002162155.2 Triticum dicoccoides | reverse complement strand
TAATGGGCCTTGTTGGGCCCTAGTGGAGAGAGAGAGGGGCCGGCCAGGGCAAGAGGCGCGCCCCCTCCCCTTTAGTCCGAATAGGACAAGGAAGGGGGGGGGCACCCCCCTTGCCTTTCCCCTCTCCCACTCCTTCCTCCCTCCTCCTTGGACTAGGAAAGGGAGGGGCAAACCTACTTGGAGTAGGTTTCCCCCTCCTAGGGCGCGCCACTCCCTTGGCCGGCCCCCTCCTCCTCCCCCCCTTTATATACGGAGGAGGGGGGTACCTCTAGACACACAAGTTGATCTTCGTGATCGTTCCTTAGTTGTGTGCTGTGCCCCCCTCCACCATATTCCACCTCGGTCATATCGTAGCGGTGCTTAGGCGAAGCCCTGCGTCGGTAGAACATCATCATCGTCACCACGCCATCGTGCTGACGGAACTCATCCCTAACACCCTGCTGGATCAGAGTCCGGGGATCGTCATCGAGCTGAACGTGTGCTGAACTCGGAGGTGCCGTACGTTCGGTGCTTGGATCGGTCGGATCGTGAAGACGTACGAATACATCAACCGCGTTGTCATAACGCTTCCGCTTTCGGTCTACAAGGGTACCTGGACAACACTCTCCCCGCTCGTTGCTATGCATCACCATGATCTTGCATGTGCGTAGGAATTTTTTTGAAATTACTACGTTCCCCAACAGAGTTTGGGCTGAGCTGGCGACGCGCGAGTGGCTGGCGCGGAAGCGGAGGTGGATGCGGGCGCGGAATCTGGTGAAGGCGGCCGCGAATCAGCGGCAGGCGCGCGATACGGAGTGGATCTGGGCGGGTGGTGGGGGTGATAGCGACGGAAGTGGGATTCGGTGGGGGCCGCGGGCTGCATGGATCAGGTGGCGGGGCCACTGCAGGACCGCGGGACGCACGGGCCGCGATGGGGAGTGGGCGCGGAGGCCGGGGAGTGGATGGGTGCGGAGCGGGGGCGGGCGGAATTGGAGCGGGGATTGGCGCCGGATGTGCCTGCCAGTACGAGGTAGGTGGGATCGGGGCCAGGTGGGGCGCGGGATCCGGGGCGGGATCTGGTGCGGCGGGTGTGCCAGGGGCCTCCTGTGTGGCGAAGGGAAATTTTTGCTCGTCAATAATGACATGACGAGAAATATGAACGCGTCGTGTGCGAAGGTCGAGGCACCTATACCCCTTGTGCTTGAGAGGGTAGCCAAGAAGAACGCAAGGGGTGGAGCGTGGCGCTAGTTTATGTGGAGCGAGGTGGCTAAGGTTGGGAAAGTAGAGGCACCCGAAGACGCGTACATGCTCATAGGTAGGATGGTGGCTGTGGAGCAAGTAAAATGGTGTGAGCTGGTTAACCGTGGAGGAGGGTCGTCGGTTGATGAGATGGTTGGCGGTGTGTAGGGCCTCTACCCAGTATTCGGGTGGCATATGAGCATGTACTAGCAGGGTGCGAAGAACGTCGTTAGTGGTGCGTAAGAGGCGCTCGGCCTTACCATTTTGGGGGGATGTGTGAGGGCACGAGAGGTGAAACGAGACACCTAGATGCGAGAAGTGGTCGCGGAGGGAGTGAGAGAGAAATTCGCCGCCGTTGTCACACTGCACACATTTAATGGAGAGGTTATATTGGGTAAGAACGTAGGAGAAGAATGTTGGGGAACGTAGTAATTTCAAGAAATTTTCTATGCACACGCAAGATCATGGTGATGGCATAGCAACGAGAGGGGAGAGTGTTCGTCCATGTACCCTCGTAGACCGTAAGCGGAAGCGTTATGACAACGCGGTTGATGTAGTCATATGTCTTCACGATCCGACCGATCCAAGCACCGAACGTACGGCACCTCCGAGTTCAGCACACGTTTAGCTCGATGACGATCCCCAGGCTCCGATCCAGCAAAGCTTAGGGGATGAGTTCCGGCAGCACGACGGCGTGGTGACGATGATGATGCTCCACCGGCGCAGGGCTTCGCCTAAACTCTGCGACGATATGATCGAGGTGGAATATGGTGGAGGGGGGCACCGCACATGGCTAAGGAACGATCCGTAGATCAACTTGTGTTATGGGGTGCCCCCTTGCCCACGTATATAAAGGAGGGAGGGGGAGGTGCGGCCGGCCCCCTTGGGGTGCGCCTGGAGGAGTCCTACTCCCACCGGGAGTAGGACTCCCCCCTCTTGCCTTGGTGGAGAAGGAAAGGGGGGAGGGGAAAGAGGAAAGGAGGGCGCCGCCCCCGCCCTTCCTTGTCCTATTCGGACTAGGGGGGAGGGGGCGCGCGGCCTGCCCTGGTCGGCCCTTCTCTTCTCCCTCATGGCCCACTAAGTCCCATTAACCCCCAGGAGGGTTCCGGTAACCCCCCGGTGTTCTGGTAAAATCCCGATTTCACCCGGAACCTTTTCGATGTACAAACATAGGCTTCCAATATATCAATCTTTATGTCTCGACCATTTCGAGACTCCTCGTCATGTCCGTGATCACATCCGGGACTCCGAACAAACTTCGGTACATCAAAACTTATAAACTCATAATAAAACTGTCATCGTAACGTTAAGCATGCGGACCCTACGGGTTCGAGAACTATGTAGACATGACCTAGAACCATTCTCGGTCAATAACCAATAGCGGGACCTGGATGCCCATATTGGTTCCTACATATTCTACGAAGATCTTTATCGGTCAAACCGCATAACAATATACGTTGTTCCCTTTGTCATCGGTATGTTACTTGCCCGAGATTTGATCGTTGGTATCCAATACCTAGTTCAATCTTGTTACCGGCAAGTCTCTTTACTCGTTCCGTAATGCATCATCCCATAACCAACTCATTTGGTCACATTGCTTGCAAGGCTTATAATGATGTGCATTACCGAGAGGGCCCAGAGATACCTCTCCGACAATCGGAGTGACAAAACCTAATCTCGAAATACGCCAACTCAACATGTACCTTCGGAGACACCTGTAGTACTCCTTTATAATCACCCAGTTACGTTGTGACGTTTGGTAGTACCCAAAGTGTTCCTCCGGTAAATGGGAGTTGCATATTTCTCATAGTTACAGGAACATGTATAAGTCATGAAGAAAGCAATAGCAGTATACTAAATGATCAAGTGCTGGGCTAACGGAATGGGTCATGTCAATCACATCATTCTCCTAATGATGTGATCCCATTAATCAAATGACAACACATGTCTATGGTTAGGAAACATAACCATCTTTGATTAATGAGCTAGTCAAGTAGAGGCATACTAGTGACTATATGTTTGTCTATGTATTCACACATGTATCATGTTTCCGGTTAATACAATTCTAGCATGAATAATAAACATTTATCATGAAATAAGGAAATAAATAATAAATCTATATATGGTTAGGAAACATTTATCATGTTTCCGGTTAATATTATTGCCTCTAGGGCATATTTCCTTCAGTCTCCCACTTGCACTAGTGTCAATAATCTAGTTCACATCGCCATGTGATTTAACACCAATATTCATATCTATATATGATTAACACCCATAGTTCATATCGTCATGTGACCAACACCCAAAGGGTTTACTAGAGTCAATAATCTAGTTCACATCGCTTATGTGATTAACAGCCAAAGAGTACTAAGGTGTGATCATGTTTTGCTCGTGAGAGAAGCTTAGTCAACGGGTCTGTCATATTCAGAGCCATACGTATTTTGCAAATATTCTATGTCTACAATGCTCTGCACGAAGCTACTCTAGCTAATTGCTCCCACTTTCAGTATGTATCCAGATTGAGACTTAGAGTCATCTGGATCGGTGTAAAAGCTTGCACCAATGTAACTCCTTACGACAGGCTCTTTTATCACCTCCATAATCGAGAAATATTTCCTTAGTTCACACTAAGGATATTCTTGACCAATGTCCAGTGATCTACTCCTAGATCACTATTGTACTCCCTTGCCAACAGGGCAGAGTATACAATAGGTCTGGTCCATAGCATGGCATACTTTTATAGAACCTATGACTGATGCATAGGGAATGACTTTCATACTCTTTCTATTTTCTGCCGTGGTCGGGTCTTGAGTCTTACTCAATTTCACACCTTTGCAACACAGGCAAGAACTCTTTCTTTGACTGTTCCATTTTGAACTATTTCAAAATCTTGACAAGGTATGTACTTATTGAAAAACTTATCAAGCGTCTTGATCTATCTCAATAGATCTTGATGCTCAATATGTAAGCAGCTTCACCGAGGTCTTTCATTGAAAAACTTTTTATTCAAGTATCCTTTTATGCTATCCAGAAATTCTATATCATTTCCAATCAACAATATGTCTTGCACATATAATATCAGAAATGGTACAGAGCTCCCACTCACTTTCTTGTAAATACAGGCATTTCCAAAAGTCTGTATAAAACCATATGCTTTGATCAACTCATCAAAGCATATATTCCAACTCCGAGATGCTTGCACCAGTCCATTGATGGATTGCTGGAGCTTGCACACTTTGTTAGCATCTTTAGGATTGACAAAACCTTCTGGTTGCATCATATGCAACTCTTCTTTAATAAATCCATTAAGGAATGCAGTTTTGACATTCATTTGCTAGATTTTATAAAATGTGGCAATTGCTAACATGATTCGGACAGGCTTAAGCATCGTTACGAGTGAGAAAATTGTTGGGGAACGTAGTAATTTCAAAAAATTTCCTACGCACACGCAAGATCATGGTGATGATATAGCAACGAGGGGAGAGTGTTGTCTACGTACCCTCGTAGACCGCAGCGGAAGCGTTGACGCAATGTAGAGGAAGTAGTCATACGTCCTCCGGTTCAACCGATCCAAGTACCGTTACTCCGGCACCTCTGAGTTCTTGACACGCGTACAGCTCGATGATGCACCCTCGATCTCCGATCCAGCAGAGGCGCCGAGGGGGAGTTCCGTCAGCATGACGGCGTGGTGACGATCTTGATGTTCTCCTGTTGCAGGGCTTCGCCTAAGCACCGCTACAATATGACCGAGGTGTAATATCGTGGAGGGGGGCACCGCACACGGCTAAGGAACGATCAATGATCAACTTGTGTGTTCTAGGGTTCCCCCTACCCCTGTATATAAAGGAGGGAGGGAGGAGGTGGCCGGCCCTAGGGGGGCGCGCCATGAGGAGGGGGAAACCTACTCCAAGTAGGTTTCCCTCTCTCTTCCTTATCTTATTTGGAGGGGGAAGGAAAGAGTACTAGTATTAGGAAGTAGTACTAGTAGTAGTAATAGGAAGAGGGGGAAGGAGAAAGGAAAGGGGGGGCCGGCCCCCCTCCCCAATTTGGATTGGGCTTGGGGGGCACGCCCCCTTCCCTTGCTCCTTCTCTCTTCCAACTACATGGGCCCAATAAGGCCCATATACCTCCCGGGGGGTTCCGGTAACCTCCCGGGGCTCCAAACTTCTCCGGAACCTTTCCGGTGTCCAAATATATCCGTCCAATATATCAATCTTTATGTCTCGACCATTTCGAGACTCCTCGTCATGTCCGTAATCATATCCGGGACTCCGAACAACCTTCGGTACATCAAAATACATAAACTCATAATATAACTGTCATCGAAACCTTAAGCGTGCGGACCCTACGGTTCGAGAATGATGTAGACATGACTGAGACACATCTCTGGTCAATAACCAATAGCGGGACCTGGATGCCCATATTGGTTCCTACATATTCTACGAAGATCTTTATCGGTCAAACCGCATAACAACATACGTTGTTCCCTTTGTCATCGGTATGTTACTTGTGCGAGATTCGATCGTCGGTATCCAATACCTAGTTCAATCTCGTTATCGACAAGTCTCTTTACTCGTTCTGTAATACTTCATCTTATAACTAACTCATTAGTTACATGCTTGCAAGGCTTAGGTGATGAGCATTGCCGAGAGGGCCCAGAGATACCTCTCCGACAATCGGAGTGACAAAACCTAATCTCGAATTATGCTAACTCAACATGTACCTTCGGATACACCTGTAGTACTCCTTTATAATCACCCAGTTACGTTGTGATGTTTGGTAGTACCCAAAGTGTTCCTCCGGTAAACGGGAGTTACACAATTCTCATAGTTACAGGAACATGTATAAGTCATGAAGGAAGCAATAGCAGAATACTAAACGATCAAGTGCTAAGCTAACGGGATGGGTCATGTCAATCACCTCATTCTCCTAATGATGTGATCCCATTAATCAAATGACAACACATGTCAATGGTTAGGAAACATAACCATCTTTGATTAATGAGCTAGTCAAGTAGAGGCATACTAGTGACTATATGTTTGTCTATGTATTCACACATGTATCATGTTTCCGGTTAATACAATTCTAGCATGAATAATAAACATTTATCATGATATGAGGAAATAAATAATAACTTTGTTATTGCCTCTAGGGCATATTTCCTTCAGTCTCCCACTTGCACTAGAGTCAATAATCTAGATTACATAGTAATGATTCTAACACCCATGGAGTCTTGGTGCTGATCATGTTTTGCTCGTGAGAGAGGCTTAGTCAACGGGTCTGCAACATTCAGATCCGTATGTATCTTGCAAATCTCTATGTCTCCCACTTGGACTTGGTCCCGAATGGAATTGAAGCGTCTCTTGATGTGCTTGGTCCTCTTGTGAAATCTGGATTCCTTTGCCAAGGCAATTGCACCAGTATTGTCACAGAAGATCTTCATTGGTCCCGATGCACTAGGTATGACACCTAGATCGGAAATGAACTCCTTCATCCAGACTCCTTCATTTGCTGCTTCAGAAGCAGCTATGTACTCTGCTTCACATGTAGATCCTGCCACGACGCTTTGTTTAGAACTGCACCAACTTACAGCTCCACCGTTTAATAAAAACACGTGTCCGGTCTGCGATTTAGAATCGTCCGGATCAGTGTCAAAGCTTGCATCGACGTAACCATTTACGACTAGCTCTTTGTCACCTCCATATACGAGAAACATATCCTTAGTCCTTTTCAGGTATTTCAGGATGTTCTTGACCGCTGTCCAGTGATCCACTCCTGGATTACTTTGGTACCTACCTGCCAAGCTTATTGCTAAGCATACGTCAGGTCTGGTACACAGCATTGCATACATGATAGAGCCTATGGCTGAAGCATAGGGAACATCTTTCATTTTCTCTCTATCTTCTGCTGTGGTCGGGCATTGAGTTTGACTCAACTTCACACCTTGTAGCACAGGCAAGAATCCTTTCTTTGCCTGATCCATTTTGAACTTTTTCAAAATTTTGTCAAGGTATGTACTTTGTGAAAGTCCTATTAAGCGTCTTGATCTATCTCTATAGATCTTGATGCCCAATATGTAAGCAGCTTCACCGAGGTCTTTCATTGAAAAACTTTTATTCAAGTATCCCTTTATGCTATCCAGAAATTCTATATCATTTCTAATTAATAATATGTCATCAACATATAAAACTAGAAATGCTACAGAGCTCCCACTCACTTTCTTATAAATACAGGCTTCTCCAAAAGTCTGTATAAAACCATATGCTTTGATCACACTATCAAAACGTTTATTCCAACTCCTAGATGCTTGCACCAGTCCATAAATGGAACGTTGGAGCTTGCACACTTTGTCAGCACGTTTTGGATCAACAAAACCTTCAGGTTGCATCATATACAACTCTTCTTCTAGAAATCCATTCAAGAATGCAGTTTTGACATCCATTTGCCAAATTTCATAATCATGAAATGCAGCAATAGCCAACATGATTCGGACAGACTTAAGCATCGCTACGGGTGAGAAAGTCTCATCGTAGTCAACCCCTTGAACTTGTCGAAAACCTTTTGCAACAAGTCGAGCTTTGTAGACAGTAACATTACCATCAGCGTCAGTCTTCTTCTTAAAGATCCATTTATTCTCAATGGCTTGCCGATCATCGGGCTAGTCAACCAAAGTCCATACTTTGTTTTCATACATGGATCCTATCTCAGATTTCATGGCCTCTAGCCATTTTGCGGAATCTGGGCTCATCATCGCTTCCTCATAGTTCGTAGGTTCATCATGGTCTAGTAACATGACTTCCAGAATAGGATTTCCGTACCACTCTGGTGCGGATCTTACTCTGGTAGACCTACGAGGTTCAGTAGAAACTTGATCTGAAGTTTCATGATCAATATCATTAGCTTCCTCACTAATTGGTGTAGTTGTCATAGGAACCGGTTCTTGTGATGAACTACTTTCCAATAAGGGAGTAGATACAGTTATCTCATCAAGTTCTACTTTCCTCCCACTCACTTCTTTCGAGAGAAACTCCTTCTCTAGAAAGGATCCGATTTTAGCAACGAAAATCTTGCCTTCAGATCTGTGATAGAAGGTGTACCCAATTGTCTCCTTTGGGTATCCTATGAAGACACATTTCTCCGATTTGGGTTCGAGCTTATCTGGTTGAAGTTTCTTCACATAAGCATCGCAGCCCCAAACTTTGAGAAACGACAACTTTGGTTTCTTGCCAAACCACAGTTCATAAGGTGTCGTCTCAACGGATTTTGATGGTGCCCTATTTAACGTGAATGCGGCCGTCTCTAAAGCATAACCCCAAAATGATAGCGGTAAATCGGTAAGAGACATCATAGATCGCACCATATCAAGTAAAGTACGATTACGACGTTCGGACACACCATTTCGCTGTGGTGTTCCAGGTGGCGTGAGTTGCGAAACTATTCCACATTGTTTCAAATGTAAACCAAACTCGTAACTCAAATATTCTCCTCCACGATCAGCTCGTAGAAACTTTATTTTCTTGTTACGATGATTTTCTACTTCACTCTGAAATTCTTTGAACTTTTCAAATGTTTCAGACTTGTGCTTCATCAAGTAGATATACCCATATCTACTCAAATCATCTGTGAAGGTGAGGAAATAACGATATCCGCCACGAGCCTCAACATTCATCGGACCACATACATCTGTATGTATGATTTCCAACAAATCTGTTGCTCTCTCCATAGATCCGAAGAACGGTGTTTTGGTCATCTTGCCCATGAGGCACGGTTCGCAAGTACCAAGTGATTCATAATCAAGAGATTCCAGAAGTCCATCAGTATGGAGTTTCTTCATGCGTTTTACACCGATATGACCTAAACGGCAGTGCCACAAATATGTTGCACTATCATTATCAACTCTGCATCTTTTGGCTTCAACATTATGAATATGTGTATCACTACTATCGAGATTTAATAAAAATAGACCACTCTTCAAGGGTGCATGACCATAAAAGATATTACTCATATAAATAGAACAACCATTATTCTCTGATTTAAATGAATAACCGTCTCGCATTAAACAAGATCCAGATATAATGTTCATGCTCAACGCAGGCACCAAATAACAATTATTCAGGTCTAAAACTAATCCCGATGGTAGATGTAGAGGTAGCGTGCCGACCGCGATCACATCGACTTTGGAACCATTTCCCACGCGCATCGTCACCTCGTCCTTAGCTAATCTTCGCTTAATCCGTAGTCCCTGTTTCGAGTTGCAAATGTTAGCAACAGAACCAGTATCAAATACCCAGGTGCTACTGCGAGCATTAGTAAGGTACACATCAATAACATGTATATCACATATACCTTTGTTCACTTTGCCATCCTTCTTATCCGCCAAATACTTGGGGCAGTTCCGCTTCCAGTGTCTAGTCTGCTTGCAGTAGAAGCACTCAGTTTCAGGCTTAGGTCCAGACTTGGGTTTCTTCACTTGAGCAGCAACTTGTTTGCCATTCCTTTTGAATTTCCCCTTCTTCTTCCCTTTGCCCCTTTTCTTGAAACCAGTGGTCTTGTTGACCATCAACACTTGATGCTCCTTTTTGATTTCTACCTCCGCGGCTTTCAGCATCGCGAAGAGCTCGGGAATAGTCTTGTTCATCCCTTGCATATTATAGTTCATCACAAAGCTCTTGTAGCTTGGTGGCAGTGATTGGAGAATTCTGTCAATGACGCTATCATCCGGAAGATTAACTCCCAGTTGAATCAAGTGATTATTATACCCAGACATTTTGAGTATATGCTCATTGGTAGAACTGTTCTCCTCCATTTTGCAGCTGTAGAACTTATTGGAGACTTCATATCTCTCAATCCGGGCATTTGCTTGAAATATTAACTTCAACTCCTGGAACATCTCATATGCCCCATGACGTTCAAAACGTTGTTGAAGACCCGGTTCTAAGCCGTAAAGCATGGCACACTGAACTATAGAGTAGTCATCAGCTTTGCTCTGCCAGACGTTCTTAACATCGTCAGTTGCGTCAGCAGCAGGCCTGGCACCCAGCGGTGCTTCCAGGACGTAACTCTTCTGTGCAGCAGGGAGGATAATCCTCAGGTTACGGACCCAGTCCGTGTAATTGCTACCATCATCTTTCAACTTTGCTTTCTCAAGGAACGCATTAAAATTCAACGGAACAACAGCACGAGCCATCTATCTACAAACACACATAGACAAGCAAAATACTATCAGGTACTAAGTTCATGATAAATTTAAGTTCAATTAATCATATTACTAAAGAACTCCCACTTAGACAGACATCTCTCTAGTCATCTAAGTGATTACGTGATCCAAATCAACTAAACCATGTCCGATCATCACGTGAGATGGAGTAGTTTCAATGGTGAACATCTCTATGTTGATCATATCTACTATATGATTCACGCTCGACCTTTCGGTCCCCGTGTTCCGAGGCCATATCTGTATATGCTAGGCTCGTCAAGTATAACCTGAGTATTCCGCGTGTGCAACTGTTTTGCACCCGTTGTATTTGAACGTAGAGCCTATCACACCCGATCATCACGTGGTGTCTCAGCACGAAGAACTTTCGCAACGGTGCATACTCAGGGAGAACACTTCTTGATGATTAGTGAGATCATCTTAAAATGCTACCGTCAATCAAAGCAAGATAAGATGCATAAAGGATAAACATCACATGCAATCAATATAAGTGATATGATATGGCCATCATCATCTTGTGCTTGTGATCTCCATCTTCGAAGCACCGTCGTGATCACCATCGTCACCGGCGCGACACCTTGATCTCCATCGTAGCATCGTTGTCGTTACGCCATCTATTGCTTCTACGACTATCGCTACCGCTTAGTGATAAAGTAAAGCAATTACAGGGCGTTTGCATTTCATACAATAAAGCGACAACCATATGGCTCCTGCCAGTTGCCGATAACTTCGGTTACAAAACATGATCATCTCATACAATAAAATATAGCATCATGTCTTGGCCATATCACATCACAACATGCCCTGCAAAAACAAATTAGACGTCCTCTACTTTGTTGTTGCAAATTTTACGTGGTTGCTACGGGCTTAAGCAAGAACCAATCTCACCTACGCATCAAAACCACAACGATAGTTTGTCAAATAGACTCCGTTTTAACCTTCACAAGGACCGGGCGTAGCCACACTCGGTTCAACTAAAGTGAGAGAGACAGACACCCACCAGCCACCTTTAAGCACGAGTGCTCGTAATGGTGAAACTAGTCTCGCCTAAGCGTACGCGTAATGTCGGTCCGGGCCGCTTCATCTCACAATACCGCTGAACCAAAGTATGACATGCTGGTAGGCAGTATGACTTATATCGTCCACAACTCACTTGTGTTCTACTCGTGCATATAACATCAACGCATAAAACCTAGGCTCGGATGCCACTGTTGGGGAACGTAGTAATTTCAAAAAATTTCCTACGCACACGCAAGATCATGGTGATGATATAGCAACGAGGGGAGAGTGTTGTCTACGTACCCTCGTAGACCGAAGCGGAAGCGTTGACGCAACGTAGAGGAAGTAGTCGTACGTCCTCCGGTTCATCCGATCCAAGTACCGTTACTCCGGCACCTCCGAGTTCTTGACACGCGTACAGCTCGATGACGCACCCTCGATCTCCGATCCAGCAGAGGCGCCGAGGGGGAGTTCCGTCAGCACGACGGCGTGGTGACGATCTTGATGTTCTCCTGTTGTAGGGCTTCGCCTAAGCACCGCTACAATATGACCGAGGTGTAATATCGTGGAGGGGGGCACCGCACACGGCTAAGGAACGATCAATGATCAACTTGTGTGTTCTAGGGTGCCCCCCTACCCCCGTATATAAAGGAGGGAGGGAGGAGGTGGCCGGCCCTAGGGGGGGCGTGCCATGAGGAGGGGGAAACCTACTCCAAGTAGGTTTCCCTCTCTCTTCCTTATCTTATTTGGAGGGGGAAGGAAAGAGTACTAGTATTAGGAAGTAGTACTAGTAGTAGTAATAGGAAGAGGGGGAAGGAGAAAGGAAAGGGGGGGCCGGCCCCCCTCCCCAATTCGGATTGGGCTTGGGGGGGCGCGCCCCCTTCCCTTGCTCCTTCTCTCTTCCTCCTACATGGGCCCAATAAGGCCCATATACCTCCCGGGGGGTTCCGGTAACCTCCCGGGGCTCCAAACTTCTCCGGAACCTTTCCGGTGTCCAAATATATCCGTCCAATATATCAATCTTTATGTCTCGACCATTTCGAGACTCCTCGTCATGTCCGTAATCATATCCGGGACTCCGAACAACCTTCGGTACATCAAAATACATAAACTCATAATATAACTGTCATCGAAACCTTAAGCGTGCGGACCCTACGGTTCGAGAACGATGTAGACATGACTGAGACACATCTCTGGTCAATAACCAATAGCGGGACCTGGATGTCCATATTGGTTCCTACATATTCTACGAAGATCTTTATCGGTCAAACCGCATAACAACATACGTTGTTCCCTTTGTCATCGGTATGTTACTTGTCCGAGATTCGATCGTCGGTATCCAATACCTAGTTCAATCTCGTTATCGACAAGTCTCTTTACTCGTTCTGTAATACTTCATCTTATAACTAACTCATTAGTTACATGCTTGCAAGGCTTAGGTGATGAGCATTGCCGAGAGGGCCCAGAGATACCTCTCCGACAATCGGAGTGACAAAACCTAATCTCGAATTATGCTAACTCAACATGTACCTTCGGAGACACCTATAGTACTCCTTTATAATCACCCAGTTACGTTGTGACGTTTGGTAGTACCCAAAGTGTTCCTTGTTGGAAATATGCCCTAGAGGCAATAATAAATTGATTATTATTATATTTCCTTGTTCATGATAATCGTTTATTATCCATGCTAGAATTGTATTGATAGGAAACTCAGATACATGTGTGGATACATAGACAACACCATGTCCCTAGTAAGCCTCTAGTTGACTAGCTCGTTAATCAATAGATGGTTACGGTTTCCTGACCATGGACATTGGATGTCGTTGATAACGGGATCACATCATTAGGAGAATAATGTGATGGACAAGACCCAATCCTAAGCCTAGCACAAGATCACGTAGTTCGTATGCTAAAGCTTTTCTAATGTCAAGTATCATTTCCTTAGACCATGAGATTGTGCAACTCCCGGATACCGTAGGAGTGCTTTGGGTGTGCCAAACGTCACAACGTAACTGGGTGGCTATAAAGGTACACTACGGGTATCTCTGAAAGTGTCTGTTGGGTTGGCACGAATCGAGATTGGGATTTTGTTACTCCGTGTAAACGGAGAGGTATCTCTGGGCCCACTCGGTAGGACATCATCATAATGTGCACAATGTGACCAAGGGGTTGATCACGGGATGATGTGTTACGGAACGAGTAAAGAGACTTGCCGGTAACGAGATTGAACAAGGTATCGGTATACCGACGATCGAATCTCGGGCAAGTAACATGCCGCTAGACAAAGGGAATTGTATACGGGATCGATTGAGTCCTTGACATCGTGGTTCATCCGATGAGATCATCGTGGAACATGTGGGAGCCAACATGGGTATCCAGATCCCGCTGTTGGTTATTGACCGGAGAACGTCTCGGTCATGTCTGCATGTCTCCCGAACCCGTAGGGTCTACACACTTAAGGTTCGATGACGCTAGGGTTATAAAGGAAGTTTGTATGTGGTTACCGAATGTTGTTCGGAGTCCCGGATGAGATCCCGGACGTCACGAGGAGTTCCGGAATGGTCCGGAGGTAAAGATTTATATATAGGAAGTCCTGTTTCGGCCATCAGGACAAGTTTCGGGGTCATCGGTATTGTACCGGGACCACCGGAAGGGTCCCGGGGGCCCACCGGGTGGGGCCACCTGCCCCGGGGGGCCACATGGGCTGTAGGGGGTGCGCCTTGGCCTACATGGGCCAAGGGCACCAGCCCCTAGAGGCCCATGCGCCAAGATAAAGGAAAAAGGGAAGAGTCCTAAAGGGGGAAGGCACCTCCGAGGTGCCTTGGGGAGGATGGACTCCTCCCCATCCTTAGCCGCACCCCTTCCTTGGAGGAGGGGGCAAGGCTGCGCCTCCCCCCCTCTCCCCTGCCCCTATATATAGTGGAGGGGAGGGAGGGCATCCATACCTGAGCCCTTGGCGCCTCCCTCCCTCCCGTGACACCTCCTCCTCTCCCGTAGGTGCTTGGCGAAGCCCTGCAGGATTGCCACGCTCCTCCATCACCACCACGCCGTTGTGCTGCTGCTGGATGGAGTCTTCCTCAACCTCTCCCTCTCTCCTTGCTGGATCAAGGCGTGGGAGACATCGTCGAGCTGTACGTGTGTTGAACGCGGAGGTGCCGTCCGTTCGGCACTAGGATCATCGGTGATCTGAATCACGACGAGTACGACTCCATCAACCCCGTTCACTTGAACGCTTCCGCTTAGCGATCTACAAGGGTATGTAGATGCACTCTCTTTCTACTCGTTGCTGGTCTCTCCATAGATAGATCTTGGTGATTCGTAGGAAAATTTTGAATTTCTGCTACGTTCCCCAACAGTGGCATCATGAGCTAGGTCTATTGCGTAGATTCTTTGCACGAGTAGAACACAAAGTAGTTGTGGGCATCGATATTGTTCAATATGCTTGCCGTTACTAGTCTTATCTTGATTCGGCGGCATCGTGGGATGAAGCGGCCCGGACCAACCTTACACATACGCTTACGTGAGACCGGTTCCACCGACAAACATGCACTAGTTGCATAAGGTGGCTGGCGGGTGTCTGTCTCTCCCACTTTAGTCGGATCGGATTCGATGAAAAGGGTCCTTATGAAGGGTAAATAGCAATTGGCATATCACGTTGTGGTTCATGCGTAGGTAAGAAACGTTCTTGCTAGAAACCCATAGCAGCCACGTAAAACATGCAAACAACAATTAGAGGACGTCTAACTTGTTTTTGCAGGGTATGCTATGTGATGTGATATGGCCAAAAAGGATGTGATGAATGATATATGTGATGTATGAGATTGATCATGTTCTTGTAATAGGAATCACGACTTGCATGTCGGTGAGTATGACAACCGGCAGGAGCCATAGGAGTTGTCTTTATTTATTTGTGACCTGCGTGTCAACTTAAACGTCATGTAATTACTTTACTTTATTGCTAACCGTTAGCCATAGTAGTAGAAGTAATAGTTGGCGAGGCAACTTCATGAAGACACGATGATGGAGATCATGGTGTCATGCCGGTGACGATGATGATCATGGAGCCCCGAAGATGGAGATCAAAAGGAGCAAAGTGATGATGGCCATATCATGTCACTATTTGATTGCATGTGATGTTTATCATGTTTATACATCTTATTTGCTTAGAACGACGGTAGTAAATAAGATGATCCCTTACAACAATTTCAAGAAGTGTTCTCCCCTAACTGTGCACCGTTGCGACAGTTCGTGTTTCGAAGCACCACGTGATGATCGGGTGTTAGATTCTAATGTTCACATACAACGGGTGTAAGACAGATTTACACACGCGAAACACTTAGGGTTAACTTGACGAGCCTAGCATGTACAGACATGGCCTCGGAACACGGAGACCGAAAGGTCGAACATGAGTCGTATAGAAGATACGATCAACATGAAGATGTTCACCGATGATGACTAGTCCGTCTCACGTGATGATCGGACACGGCCTAGTTTGACTCGGATCATGTAATCACTTAGATGACTAGAGGGATGTCTATCTGAGTGGGAGTTCATAAGATGAACTTAATTATCCTGAACATAGTCAAAAGGTTTTTGCAAATTATGTCGTAGCTCACGCTATAGTTCCACTGTTTAGATATGTTCCTAGAGAAAAATATAGTTGAAAGTTGACAGTAGCGATTATGCGGACACTAGAAAGCTTATGTCCTTAATGCACTGCTCAGTGTGCTGAACCCCAAACGTCGTTTGTGGATGTTTCGAACATCGAACATACACGTTTTGATAACTACGTGATAGTTCAGTTAAATGGCTTAAGTAGAGGCACCAAAGACGGTTTTGAAACATCGCGAAACATATGAGATGTTTTGAGGGCTGAAATTGGGATTTCAGGCTCGTGCCCATGTCAAGAGGTATAAGACCTCCGATGACTTTCTTAACCTGCAAACTAAGGAGAAAAGCTCAATTGTTGAGCTTGTGCTCAGATTGTCTGAGTGCAACAATCACTTGAATCGAGTGGGAGTTAATCTTCCAGATGAGATAGTGATGTTTCTCCAAAGTCATTGCCACCAAGCTGCAAGAGCTTCGTGATGAACTATAACATATCAGGGATAGATATGATGATCCTTGAGGTATTCGCGATGTTTGACACCGTGAAAGTAGAAATCAAGAAGGAGCATCAATTGTTGATGGTTGGTGAAACCACTAGTTTCAAGAAGGGCAAGGGCAAGAAGGGATACTTCATGAAACGGAAATCAGCTGCTGCTCTAGTGAAGAAACCCAAGGTAAAACCCAAACCCGAGACTAAGTGCTTCTGTAATAAGGGGAACAACCACTAGAGCAGAATTACCCTAGATACTTGGTAGATAAGAAGGCTGGCAAGGTCGATAGAAGTATATTGGATATACATTGTGTTAATGTGTACTTTGCTAGTACTCCTAGTAGCACCAGGGTATTAGATACCGGTTCGGTTGCTAAGTGTTAGTAACTCGAAACAAAAGGCTACGGAATAAACGGAGACTAGCTAAAGGTGAGCTGACGATATGTGTTGGAAGTTTTTTCAAGCTTGATATGATCAAGCATCGCACGCTCCCTCTACCAAAGAGATTGGTGTTAAACCTAAATAATTGTTATTTGGTGTTTGCGTTGAGCATAGACATGATTGGATTACGTCTATCGCAATACGGTTATTCATTTAAGGAGAATAATGGTTACTCTGTTTATTTGAATAATACCTTCAATGGTCTTACACCTAAAATGAATGGTTTATTAAATCTCGATCGTAGTGATACACATTTTCATGCCAAAAGATAGTAATGATAGTACCACTTACTTGTGGCACTGCCATGTAAGTCATAATGGTATAAAACGCATGAAGAAGCTCCATGTTGATGGATCTTTGGACTCACTCGTTTTTGAAAGGTTTGAGACATGCGAACCATGTCTATTGGTGTATATGCATGAAGAAACTCCATGCAAATGGACCGTTTTGACTCACTTGATTTTGAATCACTTGGGACATGCAAATCATACCACATGGGCAAGATGACTGAAAAGCCTCGTTTAAGTAAGATGGAAAAAGAAAGCAACTTGTTGGAAGTAACACATTTTGATGTGTGCAGTCCAATGAGTGCTGAGGCATGCAGTGAATATCGTTATGTTCTTACTTCACAGATGATTCGAGTAGATGTTGAGTATATTTACTTGATGAATCACGAGTCTGAATTATTGAAAGGTTCAAGTAATTTCAGTGTGAAGTTGAAAGATCGTCGTGACAAGAGGATAAAAGATCTATGATATGATCATAGAGATGAATATCTGAATCACGAGTTTGGCACAGAATTAAGACATTGTGGAAATTATTTCACAACTGATACAGCCTGGAACACCATAGTGTGATGGTGTGTCCAAACGTCATAGTTGCACCCTATTGGATATGATGCATACCATGATGTCTCTTATCGAAGTACCACTATAGTTTATGGGTTAGGCATTAGAGACAACCACATTCACTTTAAATAGGGCACCACATAATTCCGTTGAGATGACACCGTATGAATTATGGTTTAGAGAAACCTAAGCTGTCATTTCTTAGAAGTTTGGGGCTGCGATGCTTATGTGAAAAAGTTTCAGGATTAAGCTCGAACCCAAAGCGGATAAAGTACATCTTCATAGGACACCCAAAACAGTTGGGTATACCTCCTACTTCAGATCCGAAAGCAATATGAATTGTTCCTTGAATCGGGTCCTTTCTCGAGGAAAGGTTTCCCTCGAAAGAATTGAGTGGGAGGATGGTGGAGACTTGATGAGGTTATTGAACCATCACTTCAACCAGTGTGTAGCAGGGCACAGGAAGTTGTTCCTGTGGCACGTACACCAACTGAAGTGGAAGCTTATGATAGTGATCATGAAACTTCGGATCGAGTCACTACCAAACCTCGTGGGATGACAAGGATGCGTACTACTTCAGAGTGGTACGTAATCCTGTCTTGGAAGTCATGTTGCTAGACAACAATGAACCTACGAGCTATGGAGAAGCGATGGTGGGCCCGGATTCCGATAAATGGCTCAAGGCCATAAAACCCGAGAGAGGATCCATGTATGAAAACAAAGTGTAGACTTTGGAAGAACTACTTGATGGTCGTAAGGCTATTAGGTACATATGGATTTTGAAAGGAAGACAGACAATGATGGTAAGTGTCACCATTGAGAAAGCTCGACTTGTCGTTAAGATGTTTTTCGACAAGTTCAAGGAGTTGACTACGATGAGACTTTCTCACTCGTAGCGATGCTAAGAGTCTGTTGGAATTATATTAGCAATTACTGCATTATTTATAAAATCTTGCAGATAGGATGTCAAAACATTGTTTCCTCGACGATTCTTGAGGAAAGGTTGTATGTGATACAACCGGAAGGTTTTGTCTATCCTGAAATATGCTAATAAGTATGCAAAGCTCCAGCAATCCTTCTGAGGACTGGAGTGAGCATCTCGGAGTTGGAATGTATGCTTTGATGATGATCAAAGATTTTGGGTGTATACAAAGTTTATGAGAAACTTGTATTTCCAAAGAAGTGAGTGGGAGCACTATAGAATTTCTGATGAGTATATGTTGTTGACATATTAATGATCAGAAATGACGTAGAATTTCTGGAAAGCATATAGGGTTATTTGGAAAGTGTTTTCAATGGAAAACCTGGATTAAGCTACTTGAACATTGAGCATCAAGATCTATAAGGATAGATCAAAACGCTTAATAGTACTTTCAAATGAGCACATGCCTTGACGTGATCTTGAAAGTGTTCAAGATGGATCAGTCAAAGAAGGAGTTCTTGCCTGAGTTGTAAGGTATGAAGTTAAGACTTAAAGCTCGACCATGGCAGAATAGAGAGAAAGGAACGAAGGTCGTCCCCTATGCTTAAGACATAGGCTCTACAGTATGCTATGCTGTGTACCGCACCTGAAGTGTGCTTTACCATGAGTCAGTCAAGGGGTACAAGAGTGATCCAAGAATGGATCACAGGACAGCGGTCAAAGTTATCCTTAGTAACTAGTGGACTAAGGAATTTTCTCAATTATGGAGGTGGTAAAAGAGTTCGTCGTAAAGGGTTACGTCGATGCAAGCTTAACACCTATCCGGATAGCTCTGAGTAGAGATACCGGATACGTATAATGGAGCAACAATTTAGAATAGCTCCAAGTAGAACAGTTATTTGGAATAGCTCCAAATAGAACGTGGTAGCTGCATCTAGGAGATGACATAGAGATTTGTAAAGCACACACGGATCTGAAAGGTTCAGACCCATTGACTAAAACCTCTCTCACAAGCAACATGATCAAACCTAAAACTCTTGGGTATTAGTCACATGGCGATGTGACCTGTGAGTGTTAATCACATATCGATGTGAACTAGATTATTGACTCTAGTGCAAGTGGGAGACTGTTGGAAATATGCCCTAGAGGCAATAATAAATTGATTATTATTATATTTCCTTGTTCATGATAATCGTTTATTATCCATGCTAGAATTGTATTGATAGGAAACTCAGATACATGTGTGGATACATAGACAACACCATGTCCCTAGTAAGCCTCTAGTTGACTAGCTCGTTAATCAATAGATGGTTACGGTTTCCTGACCATGGACATTGGATGTCGTTGATAACGGGATCACATCATTAGGAGAATAATGTGATGGACAAGACCCAATCCTAAGCCTAGCACAAGATCACGTAGTTCGTATGCTAAAGCTTTTCTAATGTCAAGTATCATTTCCTTAGACCATGAGATTGTGCAACTCCCGGATACCGTAGGAGTGCTTTGGGTGTGCCAAACGTCACAACGTAACTGGGTGGCTATAAAGGTACACTACGGGTATCTCTGAAAGTGTCTGTTGGGTTGGCACGAATCAAGATTGGGATTTTGTTACTCCGTGTAAACGGAGAGGTATCTCTGGGCCCACTCGGTAGGACATCATCATAATGTGCACAATGTGACCAAGGGGTTGATCACGGGATGATGTGTTACGGAACGAGTAAAGAGACTTGCCGGTAACGAGATTGAACAAGGTATCGGTATACCGACGATCGAATCTCGGGCAAGTAACATGCCGCTAGACAAAGGGAATTGTATACGGGATAGATTGAGTCCTTGACATCGTGGTTCATCCGATGAGATCATCGTGGAACATGTGGGAGCCAACATGGGTATCCAGATCCCGCTGTTGGTTATTGACCGGAGAACGTCTCGGTCATGTCTGCATGTCTCCCGAACCCGTAGGGTCTACACACTTAAGGTTCGATGACGCTAGGGTTATAAAGGAAGTTTGTATGTGGTTACCGAATGTTGTTCGGAGTCCCGGATGAGATCCCGGACGTCACGAGGAGTTCCGGAATGGTCCGGAGGTAAAGATTTATATATAGGAAGTCCTGTTTCGGCCATCGGGACAAGTTTCGGGGTCATCGGTATTGTACCGGGACCACCGGAAGGGTCCCGGGGGCCCATCGGGTGGGGCCACCTGCCCCGGGGGGCCACATGGGCTGTAGGGGGTGCGCCTTGGCCTACATGGGCCAAGGGCACCAGCCCCTAGAGGCCCATGCGCCAAGATAAAGGAAAAAGGGAAGAGTCCTAAAGGGGGAAGGCACCTCCGAGGTGCCTTGGGGAGGATGGACTCCTCCCCATCCTTAGCCGCACCCCTTCCTTGGAGGAGGGGGCAAGGCTGCGCCTCCCCCCTCTCCCCTGCCCCTATATATAGTGGAGGGGAGGGAGGGCATCCATACCTGAGCCCTTGGCGCCTCCCTCCCTCCCGTGACACCTCCTCCTCTCCCGTAGGTGCTTGGCGAAGCCCTGCAGGATTGCCACGCTCCTCCATCACCACCACGCCGTTGTGCTGCTGCTGGATGGAGTCTTCCTCAACCTCTCCCTCTCTCCTTGCTGGATCAAGGCGTGGGAGACATCGTCGAGCTGTACGTGTGTTGAACGCGGAGGTGCCGTCCGTTCGGCACTAGGATCATCGGTGATCTGAATCACGACGAGTACGACTCCATCAACCCCGTTCACTTGAACGCTTCCGCTTAGCGATCTACAAGGGTATGTAGATGCACTCTCCTTTCTACTCGTTGCTGGTCTCTCCATAGATAGATCTTGGTGACACGTAGGAAAATTTTGAATTTCTGCTACGTTCCCCAACATTCCTCCGGTAAACGGGAGTTACACAATTCTCATAGTTACAGGAACATGTATAAGTCATGAAGGAAGCAATAGCAGAATACTAAACGATCAAGTGCTAAGCTAACGGGATGGGTCATGTCAATCACCTCATTCTCCTAATGATGTGATCCCATTAATCAAATGACAACACATGTCAATGGTTAGGAAACATAACCATCTTTGATTAATGAGCTAGTCAAGTAGAGGCATACTAGTGACTATATGTTTGTCTATGTATTCACACATGTATCATGTTTCCGGTTAATACAATTCTAGCATGAATAATAAACATTTATCATGATATGAGGAAATAAATAATAACTTTATTATTGCCTCTAGGGCATATTTCCTTCAAAAATCTCATCGTATTCAACACCTTGAACTTGTCGAAAACCTTTTGCAACAAGTCGAGCTTTGTAGATAGTAACACTACTACCAGTGTCCGTCTTCCTCTTGAAGATCCATTTATTTAACATGGCTTGCTGATCATTGAGCAAGTAATCAAAGTCCATACTTTGTTCTCATACATGGACCATATCTCAGATTTTATGGCCTAAAGCCATTTCGTGGAATCTGGGCTCATCATCGCTTCCTCATAGTTCGTAGGTTCATCATGGTCTAGTAACATGATTTCCAGAATAAGATTACCATACCACTCTGGTGCGGATCTTAATCTGGAAGATCTACAAAGTTTGGTAGTAACTTGATCTGAAGTTTCATGATCATCATCATTAGCTTCCTTAGTAATTGGTGTAGGAATCACTGGAACTGATTTCTGTGATGAACTACTTTCCAATTCGGGAGAAGGTACAAATTACCTTATCAAGCTCTACTTTCCTCCCACTCACTTCTTTCGAGAGAAACTTCTTCTCTAGAAAGGATCCATTCTTGGCAACGAATGTTTTGCCTTCGGATCTGTGATAGAAGGTGTACCCAACAGTTTCCTTTGGGTATTCTATGAAGACGCACTTCTTCGATTTGGGTTCGAGCTTATCAGGTTGAAACTTTTTCACATAAGCATCGCAGCCCCAAACTTTTAAGAAACGACAACTTTGGTTTCTTGCCAAACCACAGTTCATAAGGCGTCGTCTCAACGGATTTAGATGGTGCCCTTTTAACGTGAATGCAGTTGTCTCTAATGCATAACCCCAAAACGATAATGGTAAATCAATAAGAGACATCATAGATCGCACCATATCCAATAAAGTGCAGTTACGATGTTCGGACACACCATAACATTGTGGTGTTCCAGGTGGCGTGAGCTGTGAAACTATTCCACATTGTTTTAATTGAAGACCAAACTCGTAACTCAAATATTCGTCTCCGCGATCAGATCGCAGAAACTTTATTTTCTTGTTACGATGATTTTTCCACTTCACTCTGAAATTCTTTGAACCTTTCAACTATTTTAGATTTATGTTTCATCAAGTAGATATACCCATATCTGCTCAAATCATCTTGTGAAGGTCAGAAAATAATGATACTTGCCACGAGCATCAACACTCATTGGATCACATACATCGGTATGTATTATTTCCAACAAGTCAGTAGCTCGTTCCATTGTTCCAAAGAACGGAGTTTTAGTCATCTTGCCCAAAAAGGCACGGTTCGCAAGTATCAAATGATTCATAACCAAGTGATTCCGAAAATCCATCTTTATGGAGTTTCTTCATGCGCTTTACACCGATATGATCCAAACGGCAGTGCCACAAATAAGTTGCACTATCATTATTAACTTTGCATCTTTTGGCATCAATATTATGAATATGTGTATCACTACGATCAAGATCCAACAAACTATTTTCATTGGGTGTATGACCATTTGAAGGTTTTATTCATGTAAACAGAACAACAATTATTCTCTGACTTTAAATGAATAACCGTATTGCAATGAACATGATCAAATCATATTCATGCTCAACGCAAACGCCAAATAACATTTATTTAGGTTTAACACTAATCCCGAAAGTATAGGGAGTGTGCGATGATGATCATATCAATCTTGGAACCACTTCCAACACACATCGTCACTTCACCCCCAACTAGTTTCTGTTTATTCTGTAACTCCTGTTTCGAGTTACTAATCTTAGTAACCGAACAAGTATCAAATACTCAGGGGCTACTATAAACACTAGTAAGGCACACATCAATAACTTGTATATCAAATATACCCTTGTTCACTTTGCCATCCTTCTTATCCACCAAATATTTGGAGTAGTTCCACTTCCAGTGACCATTTCCTTTGCAGTAGAAGCACTCAGTTTCAGGCTTAGGTCCAGCTTTGGGCTTCTTCATGGGAGTGACAACTTGTTTGCCATTCTACTTGAAGTTTCCCTTTCTTTCCCTTTGCCCTTTTCTTGAAACTAGTGGTCTTGTCAATCATCAACACTTGATGCTCTTTCTTGATTTCTACCTTCGTTGATTTCAACATCACGAAGAGCTCGGGAATTGTTTTCGTCATCCCTTGCATACTATAGTTCATCACGAAGTTCTAGTAACTTAGTGATGGTGACTAGAGAATTCTGTCAATCACTATCTTATCTGGAAGATTAACTCCCACTTGATTCAAGTGATTGAAGTACCCAGACAATCTGAGCACATGCTTACTAGTTGAGCGATCCTCCTCCATCTTTTAGCTATAGAACTTGTTGGAGATTTCATATCTCTCAACTCGGGTATTTGCTTGAAATATTAACTTCAACTCCTGGAACATCTCATATGGTCCATGACGTTCAAAACGTTTTTGAAGTCCCGATTCTAAGCCGTAAAGCATGGTGCACAAAACTATCAAGTAGTCATCATATTGAGCTAGCCAAATGTTCATAACGTCTGCATCTGCTCCTGCAATAGGTCTGTCACCTAGCGCTGCATTAAGGACATAATTTTTCTGTGCAGCAATGAGGATAAACCTTAGATCATGGATCCAATCCGCATCATTGCTACTAACATCTTTCAACACAATTTTCTCTAGGAATATATCAAAATAAACATATGAAAGCAACAACGCAAGCTATTGATCTACAACATAATTTGCAAAATACTACCAGGACTAAGTTCATGATAAATTTAAGTTCAATTAATCATATTACTTAAGAACTCCCACTTAGACAGACATCTCTCTAGTCATCTAAGTGATTACGTGATCCAAATCAACTAAACCATGTCCGATCATCACGTGAGATGGAGTAGTTTTCAATGGTGAACATCACTATGTTGATCATATCTACTATATGATTCACGCTCGACCTTTCAGTCTCCGTGTTCCGAGGCCATATCTGTATATGCTAGGCTCGTCAAGTTTAACCTGAGTATTCTGCGTGTGCAACTGTTTTGCACCCGTTGTATTTGAACGTAGAGCCTATCACACCCAATCATCACGTGGTGTCTCAGCACGAAGAACTTTCACAACGGTGCATACTCAGGGAGAACACTTCTTGATAATTAGTGAGAGATCATCTTAAAATGCTACCGTCAAACAAAACAGAATAAGATGTATAACAGATAAACATCATATGCAATCAAAATATGTGACATGATATGGCCATGATCATCTTGCGCCTTTGATCTCCATCTCCAAAGTACTGTCATGATCTCTATCGTTACCGGCACGACACCATGATCTTCATCATCTTGATCTATATCAATGTGTCATCACATGGTCGTCTCGCCAACTATTGCTCTTGCAACTATTGCTATCGCATAGCGATAAAGTAAAGCAATTATTTGGCACTTGCATCTTATGCAACAAAGAGACAACCATAGGGCTTCTGCCAGTTGCCGATAACTTCAACAAAACATGATCATCTCATTCAACAACTTATATCTCATCACGTCTTGACCATATCACATCACAACATGCCCTGCAAAAACAAGTTAGACGTCCTCTACTTTGTTGTTGCAAATTTTACGTGGCTGCTTCGGGCTGAGCAAGAACCGTTCTTACCTACGCATCAAAAACCACAACGATAGTTCGTCAAGTTGGTGTTGTTTTAACCTTCGCAAGGACCGGGCGTAGCCACACTCGGTTCAACTAAAGTTGGAGAAACAGACACCCGCTAGTCACCTGTGTGCATAGCACGGCGGTAAAACCAGTCTCGCGTAAGCGTACTCGTAATGTCGGTCCGGGCCGTTTCATCCAACAATACCGCTGAACCAAAGTATGACATGCTGGTAAGCAGTATGACTTGTATCGCCCACAACTTACTTGTGTTCTACTCGTGCATATAACATCAATGCATAAAACCTAGGCTCGGATGCCATTGTTGGGGAACGTACTAATTTCAAAAAAATTCCTACGCACACGCAAGATCATGGTGATGGCATAGCAACGAGATGGGAGAGTGTTTGTCCACGTACCCTCGTAGACCGTAAGCGGAAGCGTTATGACAACGCGGTTGATGTAGTCGTACGTCTTCACGATCCGACCGATCCAAGCACCGAACGTACGGCACCTTCGAGTTCAGCACACGTTCAGCTCGACGACGATTCCCGGGCTCTGATCCAGCAAAGCTTTGGGGATGAGTTCCGTCAGCACGACGGCGTGGTGACGATGATGATGCTCCACCGGCGCAGGGCTTCACCTAAACTCTGCGACGATATGACCGAGGTGGAATATGGTGGAGGGGGGCACCGCACACGGCTAAGGAACGATCCGTAGATCAACTTGTGTTATGGGGTGCCCCCTTGCCCCCGTATATAAAGGAGGGAGGGGGAGGTGCGGCCGGCCCCCTTGGGGTGCGCCTGGAGGAGTCCTACTCCCACCAGGAGTAGGACTCCCCCCTCTTGCCTTGGTGGAGAAGGAAAGGGGGGAGGGGAAAGAGGAAAGGGGGGCGCCGCCCCCCCTTCCTTGTCCTATTCGGACTAGGGGGGAGGGGGCGTGCGGCCTGCCCTGACCGGCCCTTCTCTTCTCCCTCATGGCCCACTAAGGCCCATTAACCCCCGGGAGGGTTCCGGTAACCCCCCGGTGTTCCGGTAAAATCCCGATTTCACCCAGAACCTTTCCGATGTCCAAACACAGGCTTCCAATATATCAATCTTTATGTCTCGACCATTTCGAGACTCCTCGTCATGTCCGTGATCACATCCGGGACTCCGAACAAACTTCGGTACATCAAAACTTATAAACTCATAATAAAACTGTCATCGTAATGTTAAGCGTGCGGACCCTACGGGTTCGAGAACTATGTAGACATGACCTAGAACCATTCTCGGTCAATAACCAATAGCGGGACCTGGATGCCCATATTGGTTCCTACATATTCTACGAAGATCTTTATCGGTCAAACCGCATAACAATATACGTTGTTCCCTTTGTCATCGCTATGTTACTTGCCCGAGATTTGATCGTCAGTATCCAATACCTAGTTCAATCTCGTTACCGGCAAGTCTCTTTACTCGTTCCGTAATGCATCATCCCGTAACCAACTCATTTGGTCACATTGCTTGCAAGGCTTATAATGATGTGCATTACCGAGAGGGCCCAGAGATACCTCTCCGACAATCGGAGTGACAAAACCTAATCTCGAAATACGCCAACTCAACATGTACCTTCGGAGACACCTGTAGTACTCCTTTATAATCACCCAGTTACGTTGTGACGTTTGGTAGTACCCAAAGTGTTCCTCGGTAAACGGGAGTTGCATATTTCTCATAGTTACAGGAACATGTATAAGTCATGAAGAAAGCAATAGCAGTATACTAAACGATCAAGTGCTAGGCTAACGGAATGGGTCATGTCAATCACATCATTCTCCTAATGATGTGATCCCATTAATCAAATGACAACACATGTCTATGGTTAGGAAACATAACCATCTTTGATTAATGAGCTAGTCAAGTAGAGGCATACTAGTGACTATATGTTTGTCTATGTATTCACACATGTATCATGTTTCCGGTTAATACAATTCTAGCATGAATAATAAACATTTATCATGAAATAAGGAAATAAATAATAACTTTATTATTGCCTCTAGGGCATATTTCCTTCAAAGAAATGTTGTAAAGTTGCAGCAGTGTCACTCTTGTGGCGCAGTGGGAAAGCCCATGAAAAGTGAGTGTAGTCATCAAGCACAATAAGGTAATATTGGTAGCCTGAGAAGCTACAAACAGGAGAAGTCCATAAATCACAATGTATAAGTTGGAAAGGGGTAGTAGTGCGAGAGGGAGAGGTGGAAAAGGGTAAACGTGGTTGCTTTCCAATCATACATGCATCACAAATAGTGGAACGTTGTGTGTTATTACATGAATCTAAAAAAGTTCTTGGCTAAGATAGAAAGGGAAAGACGGCTAGGGTGGCCAAGTCGCATGTGCCACAAGTTGCCATTGCTGGAAGCAGATAGAGCCCGCGCGCCGCCATTATTTTGAAGAAGCGGGTAAAGATCGCCGGTACTACTGGACCTCATGAGAAGTTTCCCCGTTGCCATGTCCTTCACAGAGAAGCCAAACGGGTCATAAGCCACAATACACCAGTTATCACATGTAAAACTACGAACAGAAATAAGATTTTGGATAATGCCGGGAGAGACTAGAATATCATTGAGATGAAAGGGAGGGAGGGAAGTGGAGCCGCGAGCAACTACAGGGAGAACAGAACCGTCGCCGACAGTGATGCTAGATGGATAATGCGAAGAAGAGGAGGCACGGTCGAGGTTACCTGACGAGCCGGCGATGTGGGAAGTGGCACCGGTGTCCATGTACCACTCGGACCCGGACGACGGCTGCTGGAGCTGCAGGTTGGCGAACTGCTGCTGCATCATCCCGGCGTTGTCCCATTGCGGCACAGAGGAGGACGAGCCGATGACGGGGTAGGCCTGGTGTGGTGCGCCAGGGCGGGGCCCCAACACGCCGGCGGCGTTCGGCGGAGTCCAGGGAGCACGCCACTGTTGGGGCGAGGGCAGCGGGGTGCCGAACGGGGCGAAGTACCCCATCCAGGGCGTTTGCCCCGACTGGTCACGCCCGCGATCAGCATTGGGCAGTCCGCGGCCACACCCGCGGCCACCACGCTGCCGATCGACCGACGGACTCCCAATGAAGGGAGACTTGCCCTTTTCGGTTGGCGATGGGGGGGGGCGCGATCACCAGAGGACGACCCGCCGGAGGAGGAGGAGCCGCCGTGTCCAACAGCGAGTGTGGTGGCGCCCACGGCCCGCTCGCACTCGGTGATGGCGATCTCTTCGAGGAGCAGCCGCGACCGTGCCTGGAGGAAGGTCGGGAACGACTCCTGCATGGGAAGGAGAGTTGCCATGACGTGGAAGCGCCAGTTCAGCCTGCGGATCAGCTGGAGCTTGAGCGAGCGGTCGGTGACCGGCTCACCCACGTCGGCCATGGCGGAGGCGAGCTGCTGGAGACGACGGCAGTACTGGGCCACCGTCATGTCGCCCTGGATCGTGGCACGGAATTCGGTGCCGATGTGGACGGCGCGTCCGGCAGCGTTGTCGTGGAAGAAGAGCTCGAGCTGCTGCCAGAGATGGAACGCGGTGCTCTCCGGCGACTGGATGGTGTCGTAGAGTTCATCGGAGATCGTCCCGTACACCCACAGGATGATCGTGATGTCGTCGTTGCGCCACATCGCGTCCGCTTGCAGCGGCTCCACCTCCTCCAGGACGTGGTCCTCGACACGGTACTTGCACAGTACGTACCTGAAGAGGTGGCACCACTTCGAGTAGTTTCCCGAGTCGATGGAGAGCTTGAACGGGATGTAGGATGAGATGTTAACATGATGCATGGGCAGGGCAGGAGCGAGGGGGAGCTGGGGCGGCGCAAGGGCCAGGACGTCGGCGTGAGGGCGAACGGCCCGAAGAGGGGGCACCACGGGGGCAGCAGGAGCCCGGCGCAGAGCACGGGCGTTGGGGAAGGCGGGCGCCGGGGCGACGGGCGCGGGGGCGACGGGTGCCGGGGCGACGACCGGGCCGACAGCCGGCGCACGGTGGGGGGCGACTTCCGGCAGGATGAAGACGGCGTCGGCGTCCCCGAACGAGCGAGTCCGGCGGAGAGGGCGTCGGATGCTCATGGCGGTAGCTGGAGAGGATCGGAAGGGAGTGGCTAGATGTCAATCGACTGAAAATATAATTCGGGTCAGTCGATTGACAGAAAACTGTTTCAATCGGTCGATCCAATTAAAGTCTGAGCGTATAGAGGACGCCAGCTGCTTAGCAGGCCCATAAGCAAAAAATCTATATGTAACAGGTCCGTTAACAAGAGTCTCCAAAAACAATGCTTGCTTGGGCCATGTGCCCGTGTCTTGTAGCGTCATGTGCTCTGCATGCTACGCACTTTAAAAAACGTCTAACAAGCAAGCAAAACATCAACTGCCTGGTTCTGCGCATGATGTACATTATCTATAAAAGTGTGCTACTGTACATATAACTTACTAACCCAGTAAAACAACAAAATGCCCCAAACTCCCAAGATGAGAAAATATTAAATTAGTTTTGGTTATTGGGTGATAATGCACACCTCCTCGTGCAATTCTAATACTTGTGGTGGTGTTGCGTTAAAGAATAAATGAACCGAAAAAAGATTTTTCAGGAAGAATAAATTAGTGGCATTTCTATTACCTTCAAGAAGAAAGAACATATAAACAAATTAAGAAGTAATGATTTTTTCTATACAATCTACACTGAAATTGTGCTTTTTCTTTAATCAGCAAAAAATACACATAATAATTTAAAGAAATAAAATTAAATAAAAAAATAAAAATAATTTTTTTCCTAGGAAAGAATGAATTAGTGATATTAATAAGAAAGAAGATGGCACAACTTTAAAACCATGCACACAATCTTGCACTGAAATTGCACCTTTTGTAATATGCAAAGAATACGCATATAATATAGTGAGATTTCCGCAAAAACGTGTTTTGTAAAAAATAATGGATTAGTGAAATCGGCATTTTCCATAAAAAAGAAAAGCAAAAATGAAATAAAAACTAATGAAGTTTTCTATAGAAGAACGAATTCATGGCTTCGGTATAATCCTTTCGAAAAAACAAAACAAAATCAAAATAAGGAAATTTTCTAGGAAACTACAAAACAATTTAAGAGGAAAGAAAATGAAAAAGAAAAAACTTGCACACAATTTGCACTGAGATTGCACTTTTCGAAGTATGCAAAGATAAGCATATAATAGTGCATTTTTCGCATTCTGCTATAATTTACACAAAGTGTAACTGAAATAATCTATTTCTTTAAGAAGAAAGAAAATAAAAAAACTTGCGCACAACTTTGCACTCAAATTGCCATTTATAGTAATATGCTAAAATAATCATATAATCATGAAATTTGGGCACACATTATATATTATTTGTATGTATGTAATTATACTCAGCCAAAAACGAACAAAGAAAAAAAGTAACCAATAAAGGAAAGAAAAAAGAAAAAACTTTCGAAACTTGCACACAATTTGCACTAATATTGCAGTTTTTGAAATATGCAAAGAATGAGCATAAAATAGTGCTTTTTCGCATTCTACTATAATTTAGACGAAGTGTACCTGAAATAATCTATTTCTTTAATAAGAAAGAAAATAAAATAAAAACATGCACACAACTTTGCACTCAAATTGCACTTTATCGTAAATTCGTAATATGCAAAAATAATCATATAATAATGAAATTTGGGCACATATTATATATTATTTGCATGCATATAATTACACTCAGCCAAAAACCCACAAAAGCAAAAACAAAAAACAATAAAGGGAAAAAAAGAAAAAAAATCAAAACTTGTGCACAATTTGCACTGATATTACACTTTTTGAAATATGCAAAGAATAAGCATATAGTAGTGCATTTTTCACATTCTACTATAATTTACACATAGTGTAGTTGAAATTTTCGCACAACTATGCATAAAGGAAAGAAAACTAAAAAAACTTACGCACAACTATGCATCGGAATTGCACTTTTATTATAATATGCAAAAATAATCATATAATCATGAAATTTTGGCACATATTATATAGTATTTATATGTATATAATTACACTCAGCCAGAAATCCACAAAAAAAACAGCCAAATAAAGAAAGAAAGAAGAAAAAGAAAAATGCATAGAAACAAAAAACAAAAATGAAAAATGAGAAATTTGCACACAATTTACGTAGAAATTGCACTTTTTTATAATATGCCAGAATAAGAATATAATAGTAGAATTATCACAAAATTAAAAAATTCCTAAGAAGGAATGAATTAGTGACATTGGTATTACCATTAAAAAAGAAAGAAAATAAAACAAACACTAAATCAAAAACATATTAATGAAGTTTTATAAGAACAAAAAATGAATTAGTGGTTTTGATATTACCCTTCAGAAAAAAATGAAGTAACTACTACAACAAAATCAAAATAATAAAGTTTTCTAAGTAAGAATGAGTTAGTTGCATTCATATTTACCCTTTAAGAAGAAAGAAATTATAAAATGATCAAAAAATAACAAAATTTACACACAATATATACAAACAATTGCGCTTTCAATAATATGCAATAATATGCATATGGTAGTGGAAAATTCACAGAAAAAACAAGTATAATGAAACCGTACTATTTTAATAGTATGTAAGAAATAAGCACATAATAGTGCATTTTCACAGAATTACAATTTATACACATATTATAAATTACTTACGTGTATATATTTTGTATTCACCCAACATCTAAAATATACCGATAAAAACCGACAAAAAACAGAAGCAAATATGCACACAAACAGCCTAATTAGAAAACATGTAACGGGCTTCAGCCCAACAAGAAATCGACTGACCCAAAATAGGTGTCAATCAAAAAACGTGCAGCCCAATACAGGACAGCACACACAACAGAAAAAACAATTCTAACACGCATCTTGGAGTAGCAATCAACGGTTAAAAAATTGACTGACCCAAAATGTAAAACTCAGTCAGCTGACATGTAGCTAAAGTGGGATCGGAAAGAAGCTGATACCAAGTTGGATGAATGAACTCACTGTATATATTCATCAGTACACATTACAGCTGCTTATATAGCAGGTTACACGAGAGGAAGAGGGAGCTACTGTTACAACAGAATTGGCGATCACGCCGTGCATGGCTATGTGGGCGGAGGCGACGTGAGCGGGAGCGTGGGCGCCGCAGGACTCGGGCCGGCCTGTTGCACGCGCGGCTGAGGGTGCATGTCACGTTTCCAACAATGCTGCTCCGACGTCTCCGTCAGGTTGTACCACCAAAAGTTTAGAACTCGTAGTACTGCAGGTTGTAGAGCATGCGTCGGTGCGGAACGGCCTCGTCGATGGCGCGATGAGGCCTACCCTGCCGCCAAAGGGGTCGAAGATGAGAAGCCCGTCCCCGCCCTCCAAGAACCAGCTCCATGTGATGTCCCACACGTCCCTCGGGATGGGCTCGTCCATGAAGTCTGACTTGCCCTTGAAGTACCTGTCAGGCTTGGTGCCCCTGTCAGGAGCAGCTCCTTCGGCTTCCTTGTGCAGTATAACGCGAAGAAGAGGATGGACTCGATCTAGCTCATCTTGATGCTTTCGTGTCGCGTCACGCCCAGCTCCTGGAGCATCTTGGTCATTGTCGCGACGATGCCTGCACACCTACCGAGGTACAGGGACTCGAACGGCGCATCCTGGTTCTGCACGACGACCCGGAGGATGATGTCGCGGGGCAGAGCCGGCGCTACATGTTGTCAATTAGTGATGAGATCGCTGGCGGATTCATTTTTTGGCCGGTGGACGATGAACATGGTGAGGGTCGCGGACACGCACACGAGCTGGAGCTTCCAGGACACCATGATGCTGAAGCTGCTGCCCCTGTGTCAGGATCGGAGCTCTGATCAAGGCAATTTAGCAAGAAACACAGCAATTTTGAGGAACAAAGTGGAGCTTCGAACTAGGGTTCTTGATTGAAATTGGGGAAAGTTGGTTCAGCTCGCCACAGGCGGCTAGGGTTTAGACCCAATACAAGAAAAAGCATGCCCACTCCACGCGCAGGTGGCTGGCTTTATAGCCATTACAGGGGAGCTAAAAGCAGAAAAGAGAAACAGAGCACATGCGCTGTCTGGACGACTACAGTGACTCGCGATGATTAGCAGCCGTCGGATGGCAGATCGACGAAGGAGAGATGCCTTGTGCTGGTGAACCGTCATCTTCGTCTCTGGGCCGCAGGATGGAAGATCTACGGCTGTCCACGCTAGCGGCACGCAGGAACAGGGCAAGAACATGAACAGGGCCTGACAATACCCCCCCACTGAGACTAAGCTTGTCCTCAAGCTCTGAAAGCAGGAAAAACTTTCTAGATAAACAATGAATCCTCCCAGGTAGCCTCTTCCACCGGCAGATTGTTCCATTTAACCAACCATCTGACCACAGGGATACTGATATTACCTTGCTTCCTGGGAATCAGTTTCCTTTCAAGAACAGCTTCAGGTTCCAGCTTGATTATACCATCAGGACCTACCAGCGGTAATTTGGTTGAAGGCACAACTGCAGGTCCAATGTGCTTTTTCAACTGGCTGACATGGAATGTATCATGTAGTAAACAATCTTCTGGTAACAACAACTTGTAAGCATGGTTTCCAATTCTCTCAAGGACTCTGAATGGTCCATAGAACTTAGAATGCAGCTTGAGATGCCGATGCAGACTTAAGGATGTGTGTCTGTAAGGCTGTAACTTCAGATAAACCATATTTCCCACTGTAAATTCCCTCTCCTTTCTCTTCTTATCAGCAAAATGTTTCATTCTTGATTGAGCTTTGAGAAGATTCTCTTTGATTACTTCAAGTGCTAGTTCTCTGTTGTGAAGAAGATCTTCATTATCCTCACGAATAGCATCAGGCAGGGCTGACTCTGCAACCATTGGGGGAGGAAATCCATATAGTGCTTGAAATGGTGTCATTTGCAGAGAGGTGTGAAAAGAGGTGTTGTACCACCACTCAGCCAAAGCCAACCATCCATACCACTTCCTTGGTTGTTGAAAACACATACACCTCAAGTAGTTTTCCAGGCACTGGTTAACCCTCTCTGTTTGCCCATCTGTTTGTGGATGGTAACTGGTGCTCATGTGTAATTTGATATTCAAGGATTTGAATAGCTTCTGCCACAAATTGCTAGTGAAAATCCTATCTCTGTCAGTAACTATTACTAGAGGCATTCCATGCAATCTAAAAATATTATCAGAAAATGCTCTGGCCACAGATTGCACTATAATGGGGTGTTTCATAGCAATGAAATGAGAGTACTTTGTAAACCTGTCCACAACCACTAGAATGAGGTTTTTGTCCTTAGATTTTGGGAGTCCCTCAACAAAGTCCATGCTCACATGGACCCAAGCAAAGTCTGGTACAGGAAGGGGCTCTAGTAGTCCAGGGTAGGGGGTGTGCTCAGCTTTGTTAACCTGACACACGGGGCACATTTTCACAAATGTCACCACATCCTGCTTCATTCCTTGCCAATGAAACACTAACTTAACTCTTTGATAAGTTGCTCTTTCTCCAGAGTGACCCCCAAGCTCAGAGGTATGGAATGTTTGTAAAATTTCCTGCCTGAGATTAGTAGTTGCTCCCACTACAATCTTGTTATTAAATCTGAGTATCCCATTTTTGAAAGAATAAGCAATGCTGTTGGACTTATCCACAACAGTTTCAGCAATGATCTCTTTGATCTTACTATCATTCTGATAACTCTTCATAACTTCTTTAGCCCAAGTTGGAGAAGTAGCAGTAGCAATTAGTGCAGAAATCATATGTTTTGCTCTGCTTAAGGCATCAGCTACTCTATTTTCTTTTCCCTTCTTATACTCAATAGTGAAGTTATAGCCCAGTAACTTTAACAGTAGTTTATGTTGAATGCCCTCAGTGATTTTCTGGTCCTGAATATATTTCAGACTCTCCTGATCAGTTCTGATCACTAGGGCAGTTGCCAAGAAATAATGTTTCCATTTTTTTACTGCTTCAATTATGGCCAAAGCTTCCTTGTCATAAGTGCTCATTGCAGCTGCTTTAGGACCAATATTTTTACTGAAATATGAGATAGGCCTCCCTTCTTGCATCAAGACAGCTCCCAGTCCATATCCACAAGCATCTGTTTCCAAAATGAAGGGTTTGGAGAAATCAGGGAGAGCCAATATAGGAGTATTGGTGAGCTTGTTCTTTAATGAGACAAAAGCATTCTGTTGCTCCTCTTTCCAAACAAAACCTTCTTTCGTTAAGCAATCAAACAGAGGTCTGCAAATTATCCCATAGCCTTGGATAAATCTCCTATAATAACCACTTAACCCCAGGAAACTTCTCAGTTCAGTAACTGTAGTTGGGGCTGGCCAGTTCTTAATAGCTTGAATTTTGGAAGGGTCAGTTGACACTCCTTCTGAGTTAATCACATGCCCTAAGTATTCAATTTCTCTCTGCCCAAAGGTGCACTTCTCAAGTTTTGCATACAATTTGTTTGCTTGTAATATATCCAATACTTGCTTTAAGTGATCCTTGTGCTCTTCCATGGAAAAACTGAACACTAATATGTCATCAAAGAAAACCACCACAAACTTGAGGTGACCCAGCAGGAAGTTCATTAGTGCTTGGAAGGAAGGAGGGCCATTAGTAAGTCCAAATGACATGACCAGAAACTCAAATAGCCCCATATGAGTAGTGAATGCAGTTTTAGGTATGTCTTCTGCTGCCATTCTTATTTGGTGATATCCATTTCTTAAGTCAAGCTTTGAAAATACCTTTGCTCCCTTGAGCTAGTCCAAAAGATCCTCAATCACAGGGATAGGATACTTGTTTTTTATGGTGATTGCATTCAACTTCCTATAATCAGTGCAGAGCCTCCAAGAGCCATCTTTTTTCTTCACAAGTAATACAGGGGAGGAGAAAGGACTGGAACTAGGCCTGATAAATCCCTTTTTCAACAATTCTTGAATTATCTTCTCCAGTATTTGTTTCTGATGGTGAGGAATTCTGTATGGCCTTTGATTAACCACTTTTGCCCCTTCTACCAGTGGAATTCTGTGGTCACAAGGCCTGCTTGGGGGCAATTCAGTAGGTTCCTGAAAGACCTTTTCAAACTGTTCCAATAGAGGTTGTAAATCAGCAGGAATATCTTGACTGGCAGCTATGAATTCCTGACCAGTTGTTGTAAACAGGAAAAATCCACAGATAGCTTGCTCCAGTAGTTTCTCAGTATTGTCTTGGGATTCAGTAACAGGAGCCAAGGGGACAGTTTCATCCACAAAAGTTACAAATTGTCCAGAATTGTTAGAAATTTGCATCTCCATTTTAATGAAGTCCATTTGGATTGGACTATATTTCCTGAGCCAATCCACCCCTAAAATCATGTCATATCCTTTTAATTTCAACACCCTGAAGCTGTCATTAAAGTGGTGTCCTTGTATCTCATATGGGCAATTTTTAGCTTGGAATTCAGTCCATAATACTCCCCCACTAGCAACAACTACCTTAATTTTGGGTGTAGGGCTAGGGACCACAGGAAGTTTTTTTGCCATTTGAGGAGAAATGAAAGTGGAAGTACTACCACTATCTACTAATGCTGTGGCCACTGTATCCCCTAACTTAACAGTGAGGATAAAAGTATTTCTAGCTGCTCCTATGCCCATGGCAGCATGTAGTGACACCTTTAGCACTGCTTCTTCAGATAATGGGTCAGTTGCTTCCAAGTCAGGGTCATCAAAATCGATAACAAATATTGTTTCTGGGTTCTCCTCTTCTTGAGCTTGTAGTGCTTGAATTTGTGCTTTCTGGCTCATTTTACAAACCTGCCTATGGCCAGGAACCCATGGTTCTCTGCACTTGTAACACACCTGATTCTGCTTTGCTTGCTGGATGATTGTGTTCCTGTTTGGCAGTGGCTGGGTTGTGGAGACCTTAGGTTGCTCAAAGACTACCTATCTCCTGGGCTGTGGCACATAAGGTCTAGTTTGCACTGGTTGAACTGGAATTTGAGCTTTTTCCATTCTTCTAGCATACCAGACCACAGTTTGTAAGTCCTTAGGCTTGAAACACTCCACATGGCTCTTAATATAAGGAGTGAGCCCAGACACAAAACTTGTGACATAATAGTCATTCGGTATACCAGGGTTTTCTCTCCTCATAATATTTATCAGCTGCTCAAATTGTTCCACATAGACAGCCACTGTAGAATTTTGGTGTGCAGCATGAAAAGAACTGACCACATCACATACTGATTCTATAGCAAATCTCTCAGTCAGATAAGAGCAGAATCTGTGCCAGGGTACATTGTTGGGGGCATAGCCAGTTCCTCTCCACCATTGCACAGCATGGCCTTTCAAATAAGACACTGCTAATTCAGTCCTGTGTTCAATTGGTGTTCTGGCTGCAGCAAAGTACTGCTCCAGGTTCTGTATCCATGACTCAGGGTCAACTCCTTCAAATTCAGAAATGTTCAGTTTTGATGGTTTAACTGTCAACACCATCCTCTTGTGATCCTGGTGTGTGTATTGTATTTGCCGCTGTCCATATGGCCACTCTTCCATGAGTACGTCCTCCACTAACAGTTGGTTTTGTTGTTGTACCACACCAGCTCCAGTAGCAGGAGCCACTTCCTTAGTGTTGGGGAACGTAGTAATTTCAAAAAAATTCCTACGTACACGCAAGATCATGGTGATGGCATAGCAACGAGAGGGGAGAGTGTTGTCCACGTACCCTCGTAGACCGTAAGCGGAAGCATTAGCATAACGCGGTTGATGTAGTCATACGTCTTCACGATCCGACCGATCCAAGCACCGAACGTACGGTACCTCCGAGTTCAGCACACGTTCAGCTCGATGACGATCTCCGGCCTTCGATCCAGCAAAGCTCCGGAGATGAGTTCCGTCAGCACGACGGCATGGTGACGATGATGATGTTCTAACGGCGCAGGGCTTCGCCTAAACTCCGCGACGATATGACCGAGGTGGAATATGGTGGAGGGGGGCACCGCACACGGCTAAGGAACGATCCGTAGATCAACTTGTGTGTCTTTGGGGTGCCCCCCTGCCCCCGTATATAAAGGAGCAAGGGGGGAGGCCGGCCGGCCCTTGGGGCGCGCCAAGGAGGGGGAAGTCCTCCTCCTAGTGGGAGTAGGACTCCCCTTTCCTAGTCCAACTAGGAAGGAGGAAGGGGGAAGGAAAGAGAGGGAGAGGGAGAGGGAAAGAGGGGCCGCGCCCTCCTCCCCTAGTCCAATTCGGACTCCCCATGGGAGGGGGCGCGCCACCTCCTGGGCTGCTGCCCTTTCTCTCCCCTCAGGCCCACTAAGGCCCAATACTTCCCCGGGGGGGTTCCGGTAACCCCTCCGGCACTCCGGTTTTCTTCGAAATCACACGGAACACTTCTGGTGTCCGAATATAGTCGTCCAATATATCAATCTTTATGTCTCGACCATTTTGAGACTCCTCGTTATGTCCGTGATCACATCCGGGACTCCGAACAAACTTCGGTACATCAAAACTTATAAACTCATAATAAAACTGTCATCGAAACGTTAAGCGTGCGGACCCTACGGGTTCGGGAACTATGTAGACATGACCTAGAACTTTTCTCGGTCAATAACCAATAGCGGAACCTGGATGCCCATATTGGTTCCTACATATTCTACGAAGATCTTTATCGGTCAAACCGCATAACAACATACGTTGTTCCCTTTGTCATCAGTATGTTACTTGCTTGAGATTTGATCGTCGGTATCCAATACCTAGTTCAATCTCGTTACCGGCAAGTCTCTTTACTCGTTACGTAATGCATCATCCCGTAACCAACTCATTGGTTATATTGCTTGCAAGGCTTATAGTGATGTGCATTACCGAGAGGGCCCAGAGATACCTCTCCGACAATTAGAGTGACAAAACCTAATCTCGAAATACGCCAACTCAACATGTACCTTCGGGGACACCTGTAGTACTCCTTTATAATCACCCAATAATGTTGTGACGTTTGGTAGTACCCAAAGTGTTCCTCCGGTAAACGGGAGTTGCATAATTCTCATAGTTACAGGAACATGTATAAGTCATGAAGAAAGCAATAGCAATATACTAAACGATCAAGTGCTAGGCTAACGGAATGGGTCATGTCAATCACATCATTCTTCTAATGATGTGATCCCATTAATCAAATGACAACACATGTCTATGGTTAGGAAACATAACCATCTTTGATTAATGAGCTAGTCAAGTAGAGGCATACTAGTGACTATATGTTTGTCTATGTATTCACACATGTATCATGTTTCCGGTTAATACAATTCTAGCATGAATAATAAACGTTTATCATGATATGAGGAAATAAATAATAATTTTATTATTGCCTCTAGGGCATATTTCCTTCAGTCTCCCACTTGCACTAGAGTCAATAATCTAGATTACATAGTAATGATTCTAACACCCATGGAGTCTTGGTGTTGATCATGTTTTGCTCGTGAGAGAGGCTTAGTCAACGGGTCTGCAACATTCAGATCCGTATGTATTTTGCAAATCTCTATGTCTCCCACTTGGACTTGGTCTCGAATGGAATTGAAGCGTCTCTTGATGTGCTTGGTCCTCTTGTGAAATCTGGATTCCTTTGCCAAAGCAATTGCACCAGTATTGTCACAGAAGATCTTCATTGGTCCCGATGCACTAGGTATGACACCTAGATCGGAAATGAACTCCTTCATCCAGACTCCTTCATTTGCTGCTTCAGAAGCAGCTATGTACTCCGCTTCACATGTAGATCCCGCCACGACGCTTTGTTTAGAACTGCACCAACTTACAGCTCCACCATTTAATAAAAACACATATCCGGTTTGCGATTTAGAATCGTCCGGATCAGTGTCAAAGCTTGCATCAACGTAACCATTTACGACTAGCTCTTTGTCACCTCCATATACGAGAAACATATCCTTAGTCCTTTTCAGGTATTTCAGGATGTTCTTGACCGCTGTCCAGTGATCCACTCCTGGATTACTTTGGTACCTTCCTGCCAAGCTTATTGCTAAGCATACGTCAGCTCTGGTACACAGCATTGCATACATGATAGAGCCTATGGCTGAAGCATAGGGAACATCTTTCATTTTCTCTCTATCTTCTGCTGTGGTCGGGCATTGAGTTTGACTCAACTTCACACCTTGTAGCACAGGCAAGAAACCTTTCTTTGCCTGATCCATTTTGAACTTTTTCAAAATTTTGTCAAGGTATGTGCTTTGTGAAAGTCCTATAAAGCATCTTGATCTATCTCTATAGATCTTGATGCCCAATATGTAAGCAGCTTCACCGAGGTCTTTCATTGAAAAACTTTTATTCAAGTATCCCTTTATGCTATCCAGAAATTCTATATCATTTCCAATTAATAATATGTCATATACATATAAAATCAGAAATGCTACAGAGCTACCACTCACTTTCTTGTAAATACAGGCTTCTCGAAAAGTCTGTATAAAACCATATGCTTTGATCACACTATCAAAACGTTTATTCCAACTCCGAGATGCTTGCACCAGTCCATAAATGGATCGCTGGAGCTTGCACACTTTGTTAGCACCTTTGGAATCAACAAAACCTTCTGGTTGCATCATATACAACTCTTCTTCCAGAAATCCATTCAAGAATACAGTTTTGACATCCATTTGCCAAATTTCATAATCATGAAATGCAGCAATAGCTAACATGATTCGGACAGACTTAAGCATCGCTACGGGTGAGAAAGTCTCATCGTAGTCAACCCCTTGAACTTGTCGAAAACCTTTCGCAACAAGTCGAGCTTTATAGACAGTTACATTACCATCAGCGTCAGTCTTCTTCTTAAAGATCCATTTATTCTCAATGGCTTTCCGATCATCGGGCAAGTCAACCAAAGTCCATACTTTGTTTTCATACATGGATCCCATCTCAGATTTCATGGCTTCTAGCCATTTCGCGGAATCTGGGCTCATCATCGCTTCCTCATAGTTCGTAGGTTCATCATGGTCAAGTAACATGACTTCCAGATTAGGATTACCGTACCACTCTGGTGCGGATCTTTCTCTGGTAGACCTACGAGGTTCAGTAGAAACTTGATCTGAAGTTTCATGATCAATATCATCAGCTTCCTCACTAGTTGGTGTAGTTGTCACATGAACCGGTTCTTGTGATGAACTACTTTCCAACAAGGGAGTAGATATAGTCATCTCATCAAGTTCTACTTTCCTCCCACTCACTTCTTTCGAGAGAAACTCCTTCTCTAGAAAGGATCCGATTTTAGCAACGAAAATCTTGCCCTCAGATCTGTGATAGAAGGTGTACCCAATAGTCTCTTTTGGGTATCCTATGAAGACACATTTCTCCGATTTGGGTTCGATCTTATCTGGTTGAAGTTTCTTCACATAAGCATCGCAGCCCCAAACTTTAAGAAACGACAACTTTGGTTTCTTGCCAAACCACAGTTCATAAGGCGTCATCTCAACGGATTTTGATGGTGCCCTATTTAACGTGAATGCGGCCGTCTCTAAAGCATAACCCCAAAACGATAGCGGTAAATCAGTAAGAGACATCATAGATCGCACCATATCTTGTAAAGTATGATTACGACGTTCGGACACACCATTTCGTTGTGGTGTTCCGGGTGGCGTGAGTTGCAAAACTATTCTGCATTGTTTCAAGTGTAGACCAAACTCGTAACTCAAATATTCTCCTCCACGATCAGATCGTAGAAACTTTATTTTCTTGTTACGATGATTTTCCACTTCACTCTGAAATTCTTTGAACTTTTCAAATGTTTTAGACATGTGTTTCATTAAGTAGATATACCCATATCTGCTCAAATCATCTGTGAAGGTGAGAAAATAACGATACCCACCGCGAGCCTCAACATTCATTGGACCACAAACATCAGTATGTATGATCTCCAACAAATCAGTTGCTCGCTCCATAGTTCCGGAGAACGGCGTTTTAGTCATCTTGCCCATGAGGCACAGTTCGCAAGTACCAAGTGATTCATAATCAAGTGATTCCAAAAGCCCATCAGTATGGAGTTTCTTCATGCGCTTTACACCGATATGACCTAAACGGCAGTGCCACAATTAAGTTGCACTACTATTATCAACTCTGCATCTTTTGGTTTCAACACTATGAATATGTGTATCACTACTATCGAGATTTAATAAAAATAGACCACTCTTCAAGGGTGCATGACCATAAAAGATATTACTCATATAAATAGAACAACCATTATTCTCTGATTTAAATGAATAACCGTCTCGCATCAAACAAGATCCAGATATAATGTTCATGCTCAACGCTGGCACCAAATAACAATTATTTTGGTCTAAAACTAATCCCGATGGTAGATGTAGAGGTAGCATCCCGACCGCGATCACATCGACTTTGGAACCATTTCCCACGCGCATCGTCACCTCGTCCTTAGCCAATCTTCGCTTAATTCGTAGTCCCTGTTTCGAGTTGCAAATATTAGCAACAGAACCAGTATCAAATATCCAGGTGCTACTGCGAGCATTAGTTAGGTACACATCAATAACATGTATATCACATATACCTTTGTTCACTTTGCCATCCTTCTTATCCGCCAAATACTTGGGGAAGTTCCGCTTCCAGTGTCCAGTCTGCTTGCAGTAGAAGCACTCAGTCTCAGGCTTAGGTCCAGACTTGGGTTTCTTCTCTTGAGCAGCAACTTGCTTGCCGTTCTTTTTGAAGTTCCCCTTCTTCTTCCCTTTGCCCTTTTTCTTGAAACTAGTGGTCTTGTTAACCATCAACACTTGATGCTCCTTCTTGATTTCTACCTCCGCAGCCTTTAGCATTGCGAAGAGCTCGGGAATAGTCTTGTTCATCCCTTGCATATTGTAGTTCATCACGAAGCTCTTGTAGCTTGGTGGCAGTGATTGGAGAATTCTGTCAATGACACTATCATCAGGAAGATTAACTCCCAGTTGAATCAAGTGATTATTATACCCAGACATTTTGAGTATGTGTTCACTGACGGAACTATTCTCCTCCATCTTGCAGCTATAGAACTTATTGGAGACTTCATATCTCTCAATCCGGGCATTTGCTTGAAATATTAATTTCAACTCCTGAAACATCTCATATGTTCCATGACGTTCAAAACGTCGTTGAAGACCCGGTTCTAAGCCGTAAAGCATGGCACACTGAACTATCGAGTAGTCATCAGCTTTGCTCTGCCAGACGTTCTTAACGTCGTCAGTTGCATCAGCAGCAGGCCTGGCACCCAGCGGTGCTTCCAGGACGTAACTTTTATGTGCAGCAATGAGGATAATCCTCAGGTTACAGACCCAGTCCGTGTAATTGCTACCATCATCTTTCAACTTTGCTTTCTCAAGGAACGCATTAAAATTCAACGGAACAACAACATGAGCCATCTATCTACAAACAAACATAGACAAGCAAAATACTATCAGGTACTAAGTTCATGATAAATTTAAGTTCAATTAATCATATTACTTAAGAACTCCCACTTAGACAGACATCTCTCTAGTCATCTAAGTGATCACGTGATCCAAATCAACTAAACCATGTCCGATCATCACGTGAGATGGAGTAGTTTCAATGGTGAACATCACTATGTTGATCATATCTACTATATGATTCACGTTCGACCTTTCGGTCTCCGTGTTCCGAGGCCATATCTGTATATGCTAGGCTCGTCAAGTATGACCTGAGTATTCCGTGTGTGCAACTGTTTTGCACCCGTTGTATTTGAACGTAGAGCCTATCACACCCGATCATCACGTGGTGTCTCAGCACGAAGAACTTTCGCAACGGTGCATACTCAGGGAGAACACTTCTTGATTATTAAGTGAGAGATCATCTTAAAATGCTACCGTCAATCAAAGCAAGATAAGATGCATAAAGGATAAACATCACATGCAATCAATATAAATGATATGATATGGCCATCATCATCTTGTGCTTGTGATCTCCATCTCCGAAGCACCATCGTGATCGCCATCGTCACCGGCGCGACACCTTGATCTTCATCGTAGCATCGTTGTCGTTACGCCGTCTATTGCTTCTACGACTATCGCTACCGCTTAGTGATAAAGTAAAGCAATTATAGGGCGTTTGCATTTCATACAATAAAGTGACAACCATATGGCTCCTGCCAGTTGCCGATAACTTCGGTTACAAAACATGATCATCTCATACAATAAAATATAGCATCACGTCTTGACCATATCACATCACAACATGCCCTGCAAAAACAAGTTAGACATCCTCTACTTTGTTGTTGCAAATTTTATGTGGCTGCTACGGGCTTAGCAAGAACCGTTCTTACCTACGCATCAAAAACCACAACGATAGTTCGTCAAGTTGGTGCTATTTTAACCTTCGCAAGGACCGGGCGTAGCCACACTCGATTCAGCTAAAGTGAGAGAGACAGACACCCGCCAGCCACCTTTAAGCATGAGTTCTCGTAACGGTGAAACCAGTCTCGCGTAAGCGTACGCGTAATGTCGGTCCGGGCCGCTTCATCTCACAATACCGCCGAACCAAAGTATGACATGCTGGTAAGCAGTATGACTTGTATCGCCCACAACTCACTTGTGTTCTACTCGTGCATATAACATCAACGCATAAAACCTAGGCTCGGATGCCACTGTTGCGGAACGTAGTAATTTCAAAAAAAATCCTACGTACACGCAAGATCATGGTGATGGCATAGCAATGAGAGGGGAGAGTGTTGTCCATGTACCCTCGTAGACCGTAAGCAGAAGCGTTAGCACAACGCGGTTGATGTAGTCGTACGTCTTCATGATCTGACCGATCCAAGCACCGAACGTACGGTACCTCCGAGTTCAGCACACGTTCAGCTCGATGACGATCTCCGGCCTTCGATCCAGCAAAGCTCCGGAGATGAGTTCCGTCAGCACGACAGCGTGGTGACGATGATGATGTTTTACCAGCGCAGGGCTTCGCCTAAACTCCGCGACGATATGACCGAGGTGGAATATGGTGGAGGGGGGCACCGCACACGGCTAAGGAACGATCCGTAGATCAACTTGTGTGTCTTTGGGGTGCCCCCCTGCCCCCGTATATAAAGGAGCAAGGGGGGAGGCCGGCCGGCCCTTGGGGCGCGCCAAGGAGGGGGAAGTCCTCCTCCTAGTGGGAGTAGGAGTCCCCTTTCCTAGTCCAACTAGGAAGGAGGAAGGGGGAAGGAAAGAGAGGGACAGGGAGAGGGAAAGAGGGGCCGCGCCCCCCTCCCCTAGTCCAATTCGGACTCCCCATGGGAGGGGGCGCGCCACCTCCTGGGCTGCTACCCTCTCTCTCCCCTCAGGCCCACTAAGGCCCAATACTTCCCCGGGGGGGTCCGGTAACCCCTCCGGCACTCCGGTTTTCTTTGAAATCACCCGGAACACTTCCGGTGTCCGAATATAGTCGTCCGATATATCAATCTTTATGTCTCGACCATTTCGAGACTCCTCGTTATGTCCGTGATCACATCCGGGACTCCGAACAAACTTCGGTACATCAAAACTTATAAACTCATAATAAAACTGTCATCGAAGCGTTAAGCGTGCGGACCCTACGGGTTCGAGAACTATGTAGACATGACCTAGAACTATTCTCGGTCAATAACCAATAGCGGAACCTGGATGCCCATATTGGTTCCTACATATTCTACGAAGATCTTTATCGGTCAAACCGCATAACAACATACGTTGTTCCCTTTGTCATCGGTATGTTACTTGCCCGAGATTTGATCGTCGGTATCCAATACCTAGTTCAATCTCGTTACCGGCAAGTCTCTTTACTCGTTACGTAATGCATCATCCCGTAACCAACTCATTGGTTATATTGCTTGCAAGGCTTATAGTGATGTGCATTACCGAGAGGGCCCAGAGATACCTCACCGACAATCGGAGTGACAAAACCTAATCTCGAAATACGCCAACTCAACATGTACCTTCGGAGACACCTGTAGTACTCCTTTATAATCACTCAGTTACGTTGTGACGTTTGGTAGTACCCAAAGTGTTCCTCCGGTAAACGGGAGTTGCATAATTCTCATAGTTACAGGAACATGTATAAGTCATGAAGAAAGCAATAGAAGTACACTAAACGATCAAGTGCTAGGCTAACGGAATGGGTCATGTCAATCACATCATTCTTCTAATGATGTGATCCCATTAATCAAATGACAACACATGTCTATGGTTAGGAAACATAACCATCTTTGATTAATGAGCTAGTCAAGTAAAGGCATACTAGTGACTATATGTTTGTCTATGTATTCACACATGTATCATGTTTCCGGTTAATACAATTCTAGCATGAATAATAAAAATTTATCATGATATGAGGAAATAAATAATAACTGTATTATTGCCTCTAGGGCATATTTCCTTCACTTAGTGCTACCAAAATTGGGATGACGATAGGGCATTTTTGGTGTACTATCTAAATTCAGTTCCTTGCCATTGAGATCCTTCAGAGTTGCAGATCCTCTGACCAAGTGCTGCTCCTTTTCTTGGCCTGCTCCCACAGGGGGAGTATTGGGCAACAACTGCTTAGGCCTCCCTGCAGGAATCCCTGGGGTCTGAACTTCTGGCGTTTTGTTTTGCACGCTGCCTTGTTCAGACTGGTCCACTAGCTGATCTTCAGGTTCAGGTTCGAGCAACAGTCTTCTGAAATTTGCCTGAATATTGTCAAAATTAACTTGAATTGGGGCAAAATTTCTGTTGACCATGGCCTAAAACTCCTGAAATTCCTTATGATCTTGCTCTCTGTTGTGCTGCAGCGCCTTGATGTCCAATTCCAACGACTGCAGCTGCAGATCTGCCGTTGTGATGGACTCGGATGGCCCTGCCATAGCACCTGACCCGGACAAGAACAGGGTTGCGATGGGAGGGAGTGAAGACAATTGTCACCGCCGCCTACGTCGTCGCATGCGCCCTCCTCCAGATTCGAGAGGAGAGAGGGATTTTACAGCCTAAACCAACCTCACCTGCTCAGAATCAACACCGCCACTGAGGAAGGACTGGCCTCTGATACCAATTGTCCGGATCGGGGCTCTGATCAAGGCAATTTAGCAAGAAACACAGCAATTTTGAGGAACAAAGTGGAGCTTCGAACTAGGGTTCTTGATTGAAATTGGGGAAAGTTGGTTCAGCTCGCCACAGGCGGCTAGGGTTTAGACCCAATACAAGAAAAAGCATGCCCACTCCACGCGCAGGTGGTTGGCTTTATAGCCATTACAGGGGAGCTAAAAGCAGAAAAGAGAAACAAAGCACATGCGCTGTCTAGACGACTACATTGACTCGCGATGATCAGCAGTCGTCGGATGGCAGATCGACGAAGGAGAGATGCCTTGTGCTGGTGAACCGTCATCTTCGTCTCTGGGCCGCAGGATGGAAGATCTACGGCTGTCCATGCTAGCGGCACGCAGGAACAGGGCAAGAACATGAACAGGGCCTGACACCCTGCCACCTGGGATGACTCAGAAGTGTCCTCCCCCATAGCGGCCTTTTCCACGAGCCTCCCCGTGGTATCCACCATGATGGCGTCGAGGATGTGATCCTCGGCAAGGCCATACTTCTGCAGTATCAGGCTAAAGCTGCCGACACTGAGGTGCCCGCCTACGTCGATCGTCATGGGAAGCCATGCCTCATTCCAGGAAAGTGGTCAAACTCGTCGGCGGCGAACCTTGGGTCGGCTGGCTCGCGCTCTGCCAGTAACATGGAGCTTACGCTCACCCTCCAATGGCTGCACCTTGCTGACGTGATGTTCTTCAATTTGAGATGAAATCTGGCAAGGGGATTTGGGAGGAGAACATCAGCTTTACAATGTTGGTTATGTGATGGACGAGCAGACGGAACCAACGATGCGACCTGGAAACACCTCATGACCATTTGTTTATTTTGGAAAATCTCAACCGTCAATCTTCATGGTTAAAACAAAATCAACGGATATAAACGGGATGACATATGAAGAACTATGAAAACTTGCATCCTTTAATATTAGGTATGCCCCAATAGCATTGCTCAATACTATCTTTGCTGCTTGTCCTTCTTCCCACCTAAGCTGATGGTGCATGTGATCAATTTATGTGAATCAATGTAGATGGCTTGCCATCAAAGGTAGGGACCACATGGATGTTAACGTTGCACATCGAATGGCCTCGAACACCTCATCCATCAAAGGCATTTCCTCGGCCGGCGTCTACGTCCCATTGAGCAACCGCGTCTCCCTCGACCTTACCCGACATGTCATGACGGGCCGCCACGGGAGGAGCATCCGTCGCCGGCTTGATAGCTTGTATGATGACTAGCGCATCATCCACATGAGCAGCCTACATTACAATAGGTGCAATGGCACGTGCAATGCGGCATTGCGCTCTTTGATGTGTCGCTTGAACGGCGTGAACGACGACTTATGCTACCTTGCGCTTGCCATTGCAGTGGTGGTGTTTGGTTGGCGTCATGTCGTCATGGGCTGCGGAATGGGCTTGGACTCTTTTATACTTTTTATAATTTTGTTTTTATGTAATCTACTATTTTATATTTTTTTATTTTATTGCCGGATAGCAGATTAAGTTTGTATGGATTAAGCAATTATGATGTGAGTTTATGTGGTAGCACAATTTTTTTATATTACCAAGCAGTGTGGTTAGCTGGTTAATTCACTCAAAAAAAATCCACACACACATACACCGGATAACAAGATTCACAGAGATTTCACATGGTGGTGCAGTGAAAAAATGTGAGGTGGAGACGTAGAGTAGTGTTGGTGGCTGATCAGTCAGAATTTTTGTTGGCTGATCGACGCCTGGCTTTGCCCGCAGCTGGTCTCAGCTGCATCCACATCAAAATAATAAGAAACCCAGCCCAGCCAGCCAAACCGCCAAGGCCCACCTTGGTTGCCAGGCATCCTGACGCCAACCCCAGCGGAAAATCCTATTGGCCGCTCAATGCGGCAAAATGCCAGCGCTTCGCACAGGGGCGAGCGCCCAGCGATGCTTTTTGGGCCGGCCCACTTACGAACTTCCCACTCCGGTTTTGTGAACCTTCTAGTAGGTTCCATGAACCGGTTTTTTTTCTTTTATTGGTTTTTCACGTTTCCGTTTATTTATTTATTTATTTTCGTTTTCTGTTTCTTTTTCATTACTTCTTTTTTCCTTTTCTTTTTTAGAACATGTTCGCAGTTTTACAAAATGTTGAGGATTTTCTATTTTATTTTTTTACTTTTCTTCTCTTTTTTTCAAAAAATATCGAAATTATAAAGTTTTGTTCATGTTTCAAAAAGATGTTCAGTTTTTTGAAAAAATGTTCTCAAAATTCGAAAATTGTTCTCGTTACACAAAAGAGTTCAAAATTTTCAAAATTCAGAAAATGTACCAGATTTCAATTTTTTTGTTCACATGTTCAAAAAATGTTCGTTCTTCCAAATTTTTTCGGGATTTTTCAAAATTGTTCTCTGTTTCAAAATTTGTTCTCAAGGTTCAAAAAATGTTCGTTCTTCCAAATTTTTTGGGATTTTTCAAGATTGTTCTTCATTTCAAAATTTGTTTTCAATTTCAAAAAATGTGTGTGCTTTAAAAAATAGCCCGCGCTTCCAAATTTGTTCTCAAGATTCAAAAAAATTTCGTGCTTTAAAAAATTGTTCTCAAATTCCAAAAATGTTCATGTTCTCATAAAATGTTTGGGAAATTCAAATTTGTTCGTTTTCATAGAAATTGATCGCATTTTTCGAAAAAAACGCACGTTCAAACTATTACTCAAATTTTGGAACAAAAAGTTGGGGTTTTGTCAAAAAGTGTTTGCAATTTTAGAAATGTTAAGAATTTACGACTTTCAAAAAAAAATCTGTCTGAAATGTTCACGGCTTTATTTTTATTTTTTGAAATTTGAAAATAAGTGTGAGTTATTAAATTTGTTATCGTATTTTTGAAACAGTGCTCATTTGTTAAAATAATTCACAATTCCGAAGGAAGGTTTAAAAAAACATATATAAATTGTCCAGATTCTTGGTTGGTATTAATTCTTATACTATGACGCTTCATATTTTAGCACCAACAGTTGTTAGGTCTACTGGTTAGCTCGTCCCCGACGCAACATGGAGGTCTAGAGGTCGAATCCTGGCAGGACTGGATTGCAGGCGCCATTGCTTTTTCTTAAACATAACATCGCAGCGCTACTGAACAAGGAAACAGGCGCGCTTGCTGTATTGGGCCCGCCCAGTCAGGGGTTTCATGCGTGCGTCACGTCGCTTTTTGACAAAGAATGCGTCCAATAGAAGGTCTCAACTCCAGCCACACACGCACGCAGGGGATAAGCCCCAGGCCGCTCCTCTCCAACCTGTGGTTGAGTGTATTGGGCCGGCCCAGTCGGGGGTTTCATACGCCGCTGTTTGACGCATGCGTCCAATAGGAGGTCTCAACCCCCGCCACACACGCACGCGAGGGGATAAGCCCCAGGCCGCTCCTCTCCAACCTGTGGCTGAGATCTCACCGCTTGCCTTCCTCGATTCCCCTCTCCTCTCTCCTCTCGCTTGCAAGCCCCCCGTCGGCCAGCTCTCCCTTCCCCAGCGCTCCCTCTCTCTACACCCGCAAGTCAGCTCCGCCTCCCCGCTCGCTGGGCTCTCTCCTCTCTCCAGCTCGACCTCACATCCAAGCCGAGCGCCTAAGGCTGCAACTCATCGGCCATGCTCTCCGACTGTTGTGCCTTCCCTCCCGGACAGCAGCCGGGTCTCCATCTCTGGTCGCGATGCACACGGCCACGCACGAGCTGGAGTAGTAGGAAGGTTGCGTCGTGATATTCGAATCCGCCGCTTTCCTGCCTCGCCTGCCGATGGGAGGAGGACGCCGGAGAGGAGTGCATGTTCGTCCACCGCGTGGGCTACGCAGCTGCCTCGACCCAGCACGGCCGCGAAGCCGTCGCCGGCCATCTCTTTGCCCTGCTCGAGTGGAGGTTCTCCAGGTCTTTGGTGAGCGTGGGCTAGCAAGGTTCCAAGACCCCTCTATGCTCTCTATTGTCCCTCTTTTTGTTTCCTCTATCGCACAACCCTCGCGCGTCGCTGACGTGCCGCGACGCCTCGCCCCAAGAGAGCACGCCGACCGCCTATGTCCTCTGCCAGTTCCGCGTCGGGAGAAACTAGGCGTGGAGGTGGGCGAGGGTGCGGTCGGCGGTGGTGCGAGCGAAGCTGGGCGGGCGCAACCTGACACGGTGGTAGGCGCCCGCGCCGCCGGGAAAGGACGGGCAAGGCGATGGTGGCGCGGGCAAGGCCGGGCAGGGCGATGGCGGCAGCCTCGGATTGGAGCGAGGAATTGTACCAGCGAGAGATTTTTTTTACTTGATTCCTGTAGTACTACAGGTTGATTTTAGCAAACCGCAGGGGCTTTTTGCAAAAAAGCATGATGAACGACCAAAACACAATTTGCTTTATTATTAGGTAAAGATATAGATTTATGTGCATTCTCGCGTCCTTCGTCGGTATGGAATGATGGGACAACCGCCGTAAGAAAACTCGCAACTTTGCTGGCACATAAACTTTCCATAGATTTACCCGTACCTTCTCTTCTTCCTTTCTGTTTGATGGTCCGGGATGCTCCTCTAGCCAGTCCTCCCGACATCATTTTGTTTTAGTGATCATCTTATAGGCTGACCTCACGCTGAAAATCCCTGACTTCTCATACGGGTCAGTAGCTCCTGTGCGACACCTTTTGTGGGAATTGAAAGGAGTGAGACGTTGTTCGACCGAATGGCTTTGGTGTGACACTTTTGAGCGAATAAATAGCCCAAACACGACATGACCCTTAAGCTGAACTGATGCCCTCATTAGCTGTTAGGGGCTGAACCCACCATTTATCCACGTAAGCGCAGGACTCACCACTTGTCCACGTAAGCACGGGACCCACCTCTTCGCAGCTAAAAGAGACGACCGCCCGTGCTCGTCCGCCTGCTCCCGCCCATCGCTCCCCCTTTCCCCATTCTTCCTCTTCTCCGACGACCTAGTGCAGATGTCCACCTCCTCTGCCATGCACTCAAAATGGCGTTAGTATGGTCCAGTGCTGCTCACAAGGTGCCCTGACTGCCCACGCCCAGTGCCTCTGAAACGGTGGGTCAGTAAGACTGATGAGAATGGAAATCTTGGGCGAGAATTTATGAAGTGCTTGACCAAAACAATGGCAGGAAGGGATGGAAAGGTTAGATCTTAGTTCTTAGCCCATTCTTTCGCTGCCATTTGCTATGATTTCTCCATATTTTGTTTTTTCCCCTCGAATTTGGAATTTAAGGTTCATGTTGTTGTTTTTAGATCCTGAAGAAATGCACACATTTCGAGTGGATGGATGATTATGTTGAGAGGATTCAGTTTGAGGGCTACATTGATTCGAGCGGGGCCACAACCTGGGAGCTCAATTTGGGCAGGGTGCCGCAGATGGAGAATTTGGGGAGCTCGGACAGAGGGGTGAGCAGAGTCGTGCCAATGGCGAGGTATGCATGCAATGCTGAACTACACACGAAGTCTGAACTGACCGGGGAACTGAAGGAGAGTGAGAGGAAGGGATAGAGGAAGATGTAGGCTTGGGGTGTGCATAAATAGCCTAGGTGCACCGTTTTGCCGTTTTGTTTTCCTCTCCCTCATAATGGCATGGGAAACGGGCAATGTGGCATCGAGGCACCCGAGCACCTGTGCGTACACGTGCATGCAAATGTGGCATCATGGTAGTAATGCCAACGGCCCGCGTAGCACACTGGCCGTTAAAAACGCGTCGAGAGATGAGCTTGATGCCATGCATGCAGCGGCTAGCGATGGTCGGGTATCTAGAATAGCCATAATGCGACGAGGGTGTCGGGCGTGCTCTTTGGCATTCATGCAACGTCGAATGCTGCGAGGGCGGGCGGCGCAGGGCTGTGCGCGCATGCATGCATGCTTTTTAGGCCTGCTCAAATCGAGTCAGTGTGGTGTCCATAGGTCCAATGGGTGGGCCGCTTTAATTAAGCCGAACAACACATGGCACGCCTGCTCAATCTTATCCACCATAAAAAGGGGCAAAAACGACCAGCCAATGAAAGCGCAGCCCGCGGATCTGTGACGTGGCTTGTGATCCAGACCGTTGCTTATGTTCACATCCATCCAATGGTCCAGAATGATGCATGTTATAATAACCAGCATCTTCGAATCAGCCAATCAGAGTGCAGCCCGCGGATCGCTGACGTAGCCCTAGTGCCTTATCCAGACCGTCCATTCACAGCGATCCAATGGCCCAGAGGGGTGCGGGCTTTTGATGGGGTTTTGAGAGGTTTTGAAGGGTTAGGGTTGAGCATAACTAATTCAAAAAAATCAAAAATATATAAAACTTGTGCCGATCATCGTTCCATGTGACCAAGTAGCTAGAAAAAATAATAAACTTCGACTACGGATATTTTCATGAAAACACCTTCAGAAAAGATGGCTAGCAAGAACAAGGTTGTATGGTTTTCAAGAGAAGTGAGCTAGGGTTTAGTGTTAAACATGTCATACTTGATCGAAACGATCCAATATCAAGAGGACTCTTATATACACACACTAGACGTCAAGTTTCCTTTTTTGGCTCATTTAGAGAAGGTCGAAAAAAACCTTGCTTACAAATGGGTTTCTTTTCCCTAGCTTTGGAGGGGTTTGGAGCTCATGTGGAGCACATTTTTCATGTCCAGAGTTTCACATAATAAAAGTGCTCCGATTAATCAACTAACATGCATAATAGTCCAGAAATCATTGTAACACCAATACCACAGACCAAATAACTTCAAATTTGAATTTTGGCTCAAACCTGAATAGTATTACACAAATACATATCATATCAAAGTAAAAATACCATTACACAAATTCAGGCAAGGTTTTATTTCTACAGCATAGTACCGATACACAAGTTTGAACAAATTTTCACTTCAGCTTCTTCCTACCACTTGCTTTCTTCTTCTTTTTACCAGTGCCTGTTTTTGATTGTACAACACCCAGCTCAATCAAGCTCTTGATTTTCTTTGCTGGATTGCCTGGAACAGCAGCTTCATTTCGCATCACAACAGCCGTAGTTGGCTACACAACTTCCAATATAGGCCTAATTGGCACCACATCAGTTGGAATATCTTCAGTTGGCAACACAACTTCCAATATAGGCTTAGTTGGCACCACATCAGCTGGAGTATCTTAAGTTCGCAACTCAACTTCCAACATAGGCTCAGCTTGCACAACATCAGTTGAAATATCTCCAGAGGCACCCATATCTTTAGTTGGCACTAGAACATCAAAATTTTGCTCATTTTGCAGCAACACATCCAAGTCTTGCTCAGTTTGCACCACACCATCCAAGTCTTGTTGAATGGACATTGTTTGACCAAAACTTCTCTTTTCTCTATAGCCATTGCCCCTTGCCCTTTTCTTTGGCCAGCAATCTTCAACAACAAGGGGCTCACCTGCATGCTTCCTCCTAAACAAATAAAGCATGTCAACTGGTTAGTAATTGAAAAATGCAACAAAATATTAAACATCACAAACATATGCCCACATACTTTGGTCTTTCAGGAGTGTAACAACATTTGGGAGATCCAACTCTGTGCCCAAGTTCCTGGCACAACTTGCATCTATTTTTGTTACCTTTTTGGCCTTGCATCCTTCTTTACCTTCCCCTTTTTACTACTCCCACCTTTCTCAAACCATGCCTTGAATCTACTCTCTTTAGGCCTGCCAGCCTTTCTTTTTTTTAGGGGAGGACACATGGAAAATTCAATTTCCACCTCAGGCCACTGAGACTGATCTGCAAGTGCTGGAATTGGAGTTGCATATGTAGCCTTGAATCTCGCTACTGAGTAATATTTGTGCAAATATGGGTGCATGATTATCTTCGGTCGGGAGGCCAAGAAAAGTATGGCATGATCACATGGTTTCCCAGTGTGTTGCCACTCCAAACAAGTGCAATCATGCACTTCAATGTTAACAACATGCCATCTACCAGTTTTGGCATCTCTAACTTCAGCACCCCACACAGAAGATTTTTCAACAGATAAATGAGTAAGATTTCTGCTCCTGTTGACCACCTGTTGTACAACAGCAGGAAGCTTATCACCTTGTAGAGAGTCACCAATCCTTCTTCTCAATTCCCACAAGCGCATGATCATGATCCTGATTTGGTCAACTATGTCATGCACAGGCAAGTTTTTTAACTGCTTCACCTTGTTGTTAAAACTTTCTGCCGAGTTGTTGTTGATATGATCACACTTGATGGCAGTGTTAAATCCTGACCTATACCATAATAAAGAATGGTAGGTGTTCACCCATGGACCAAACTCAGGGCATGTTGTCATTATCTAGCCAAGATGATATGAATGTGTCTGTTTAGTGTAAGATCCTGCTGCTGGCCACATGCGACCAAATTCTTCCCCTCTGATTTTTTTATCATATTCATCCACATATGGCCAAAGCACTCCCTCTGCTCACAATGGGGGAAAACATTCTTGACTGCATTTTCTAGCCCTTTGCATGCATCTGTGTGGACTGCCAAAGGTGACACTGGCCCTACGCATCTTTTCAACTGCATCATGAACCATGTCCATCGGACCTCTGTCTCTAACCGAAACAAGCCAATAGCAATAGGGAACATCCAGTTGTGTCCATCCAAAGCATTGCAAGCTGCCAATTGACCATTCCACTTACCAGTCAAAAATGATGAGTCTATGCTCAAATATGGATGACACCCTACCTTGAAGCCATAGATGCAAGGCTTTAAAGCCATAAAAAACTTAGAGAAAAGGACTCTTCCATCCTCTGTTACCTGCTACCTCTTAAGCATGCGTTGGTTTTCCCTTGAAGAGGAAAGGGTGATGCAGAAAAGTAGTGTAAATATTTTCCCTCAGTTTTTGAGAACCAATGTATCAATCCAGTAGGAGGCTACACGCAAATCCCTCGTACCTGCACAAACAAATAAGAACCTTGCAACCAACGCGATGAAGGGGTTGTCAATCCCTTCACGGCCACTTGCAAAAGTGAGATCTGATAGAGATAATAATATTTTTGGTATTTTTATGATATAGATTGGAAAGTAAAGATTGCAAAATAAAATAGATCGGAAACTTATATGATGGAAAATAGACTTGGGGGCCATAGGTTTCACTAGTGGCTTCTCTCAAGATAGCATAAGTATTACGGTGGGTGAACAAATTACTGTCGAGCAATTGATAGAAAAGTGCATAGTTATGAGAATATCTAGGCATGATCATGTATATAGGCATCATGTCCGCGACAAGTAGATCGAAACGATTCTACATCTACTACTACTACTACACACATCGACCGCTATCCAGCATGCATCTAGAGTATTAAGTTCATAAGAACATAGTAACGCATTAGGCAAGATGACATGATGTAGAGGGATAAACTCAAGAAATATGATATAAACCCCATCTTTTTATCCTCGATGGCAACAATACAAACCCCATCTTTTTATCCTCGATGGCAACAATACAATACGTGCCCTGCTGCCCCTGCTGTCACTAAGAAAGGACACCACAAGATTGAACCCAAAGCTAAGCACTTCTCCCATTTCAAGAAAGATCAATCTAGTAGGGCAAACCAAACTGATAATTCGAAGAGACTTGCAAAGATAACAAATCATACTTAAAATAATTCAGAGGAGATTCAAATATTGTTCATAGATAATCTTGATCATAAACCCACAATTCATCGGATGTCGACAAACACACCGTAAAAAGAATTACATCGAATAGATCTCCAAGAAGATCGAGGAGAACTTTGTATTGAGATCCAAAGAGAGAGAAGAAGCCATCTAGCTAATAACTATGGACCCGAAGGTCTGTGGTAAACTACTCACACTTCATCTGAGAGGCTATGGTGTTGATGTAGAAGCCCTCCGTGATCGATTCCCCCTCCAGCGGAGCGCTAGAAAAGGCCCCTAGATGGGATCTTACGGGTACAGAAGGTTGCGGCGGTGGAAATAGGGTTTCGTGGTGCTCCTGGATGTCTTCAGGGTATATGAGTATATATAGGCGAAGGAAGTCGGTCAGGGGAGCCACGAGGGGCCCACGAGGGTGGGGGTGCGCCTACCCCCCCCCCAGGCACGCCCTCCTGCCTCGTGGCCACCTGGTTTGTTTCTTGACGTCTACTCCAGTCTCCTGGCTTGTGTTTGTTCAAAAAATAACTCTCCTGAAGGTTTCATTCCGTTTGGACTCCGTTTGATATTCCTATTCTGCGAAACACCGAAATAGGCAAAAAAACAGCAATTTGGACTGGGCCTCCGGTTAATAGGTTAGTCCCAAAATAGTATAAAAGTGTATAATAAATCCCATTAAACATCCAAAATAGATAATATAATAGCATGGAACAATCAAAAATTATAGATACGTTGGAGACGTATCATTACCTTAGTATCTATCTCCACAACACTGCCAGGTTACCTCTTTTCCAACTCTGCTTTGAAATTATAAAGCATCCTAAAAGTATTTGCCCAGTCACCATACAAATTTTTTCATTGCCCTTTGTTTTGCCTTCCACACCATGTTATACTTCACCTTAATGGGGTATTGCTTTTCCAAGTCTACTTTAAGTTTCTTCCAGTAGTGTTTGGTTTCTTGGCTAAAATAGGAGTGATCTTTTCTGCAATCCAAAGTTGTGATGTCATGGTTGATACTCTCTGTGAACTTGTAATACAAGTATGTTGGTGTGGGATTTCATTGACCCTAATGGTACTTCCATCAGGTTGGTGTCTAGCAAATATGTACCACTTGCAAGGCTTGACACTTCCATCAAAACCTCTGCATCTTGCATAAAACTTCTTTCTATCAGTCCACTTAGTCTTGGCATCAAACTCATGTTTGACTGAATAAGTCTTGAAACACATCCTAAACTCATCCATATTTGGGAACAACTTCCCCACTACAATAACAGGGTTTTCCTTGTCATACACATTTACCAACTCATCATCATGTGCATCATCTACATCATTTGTAGCATCTTCCATCAGCTGTCCATCCACATCTTCAGTTCTATCTCTGTTAGAATCACTATCAGTAGGCATACTAGATTCACCATCCTTCTCCTCCTTATCTTCATCAGCTACTCGAATGTGAATTTTTGGCCATCTCAGTGTCATCCATTGGCGCAATGACTAAATCAGTTGGGTCATTTAATTCTACTTAATTCCAATCAGCAAAAACAACCCTCACAACACTATCAGAGCTCTCTTGTGCATCAACCCCCTCAGATAATAATGTCACTTCACCCGTACAGATGGGCATTATCACCTCTATGAAGCCCAATCATCATCTACCATCTATGAAGCTAACCTTGAGAGCACATATCCAACCTTAGCATCTGATTTCAGATCAACTAGCTCTGCATGAAACATAGTCTTTTTGGTTGTCCAGCCATCTTGTCAGACGATTTCATCAACCATCTCTTCACCATCCTCAATTCTCACATACTCTCCTTTCCAATTATCAAACCATAACAATGCTACCTCTTGCTCTGGACCCCAAAAAATGCTCTCCTCAATTTTTTCCACCACTATCTTCACGGCCTTCTTTTCCATGGTCTGTAGGTCTTGTGGATCAATCTCTGCAAAATCAATCTCTCATTTCACAATTGTATCTCTCTCTGTGCCCCGCATGCTACCATCACCTAGCTTCGCCCTAGAAGGAAGGAATTCGACAGTGAATTCGAAGATTCGAGCACCATCCCCCTGTTTGTTAATGGCGGGCAGTGTGAGCTAGGGGAAGCAGACTAGGCACAATTTGCATAGCTTGGAAAGGATGCACATTACCTAATCGATGTTGTTGTCTCTGGAGGCTCCATCGCGGTCAGCCCCCCTCCCCCACCCAAGTCTGGATCAAATCAATCAAAAACAGAGGGAAACAGAGGCGATGCAGTGAGATCTAACTCCATGCGGAGGGGGAATAAGACAGGGTTCCTGATTCACTCACCGGTGACGGTGCCGTCACCGAGAACAAAAGCTCCGATGCTGTCACCGGCTCACCGTAGAGAACGAAGAGGAGAGGGGTGGGAGCAACGGGTTCAGACAGGGGTACACGTTCAGACAGGCACGGGGACTGCTACGTCTTGAGCTTGTGTTGGTTTTCCTCGAAGAGGAGAGGGTGATCCAGCAATAGTAGCGTAAGTATTTCCCTCGGTTTTTGAGAACCAAGGTATCAATCGATTAGGAGGCTCCTGAAAAGTCCCACGCACCTACACAAACAAACTGAGAGCTCGCAACCAACGCAATAAAGGGGTTGTCAATCCCTTCATGGCCACTTGCAAAAGTGAGATCTAATAAAGATTGTAAGATAAGATAAATATATTTTTGGTATTTTATAATATAGATGCAAAAAGTAAAGATGCAAATAAAAGTAGATTGAAAGCAAATATGATAAGAGATAGACCCGGGGGCCATAGGTTTCACTAGTGGCTTCTCTCAAGATAGCATAAGTATTACGGTGGGTGAACAAATTACTGTCGAGCAATTGATAGAAAAGCGAATAATTATGAGATTATCTAGGCATGATCATGTATATAGGCATCACGTCCGCAACAAGTAGACCGACTCCTGCCTGCATCTACCACTATTACTCCACACATCGACCGCTATCCAGCATGCATCTAGAGTATTAAGTTCATAAGAACAGAGTAACGCATTAAGCAAGATGACATGATGTAGAGGGATAAACTCAAGCAATATGATATAAACCCCATCTTGTTATCCTCAATGGCAACAATACAATACGTGCCTTGTAACCCTTTCTGTCACTGGGTAAGGACACCGCGAGATTGAACCCAAAGCTAAGCACTTCTCCCATGGCAAGAAATATCAATCTAGTAGGCCAAACCAAACTGATAATTGAAGGTACTTGCAAAGATAACTCAATCATACATAAAAGAATTTAGAGAAGATTCAAATATTATTCATAGATAAACTTGATCATAAACCCACAATTCATCGGATCTCGACAAACACACCGCAAAAAGAGTTTACATTGAATAGATCTCCACAAGAGAGGGGGAGAACATTGTATTGAGATCCAAAAAGAGAGAAGAAGCCATCTAGCTAATAACTATGGACCCGTAGGTCCAAGGTAAACTACTCACAACTCATCGGAGGGGCAAGGATGTTGATGTAGAAGCCCTCCGTGGCCGATTCCCCCTCCGGCAGAGTGCCAGCGAAGGCTCCAAGATGAGATCCCGCGGATACAGAAGGTTACGGTGGTGGAAATTGTGTTTCGTCCTGCTCCTGGATGTTTTTGGGGTACGTAGGCTTATATAGGAGGAAGAAGTACGTCGGTGGCCGCCCCAGGGGCCCACGAGACAGGGGGCGCGCCCTATTGGGGGGGCGCCCTCCTATCTCGTGGGAGCCTCGGAAGCTTCTTGATTTGCACTCAAAGTACTCTGGATCACGTTCGTTCCAAAAATCACGCTCCCGAAGGTTTCATTCCGTTTGGACTCCGTTTGATATTCCTTTTCTTCGAAATACTGAAATAGGCAAGAAAACAGCAATATGGGCTGGGCCTCCGATTAGTAGGTTAGTCCCAAAAATGATATAAATGTGTAAAATAAAGCCCATAAACATCCAAAAGGGGTAATATAATAGCATGGAACAATCAAAAATTATAGATACGTTGGAGACGCATCAAGCATCCCCAAGCTTAATTCCTACTCGTCCTCGAGTAGGTAAATGATAAAAAAGAAATTTTTGATATGGAATGCTACCTAGCATAATTCTCAATGTAATTTTCTTTATTGTGGCATGAATGTTCAGATCCAAATGATTCAAAATAAAAGTTCATATTGATAAGAGAAATAGTGACACTTCAAGCATACTAATCAAAGTAATCATGTCTTCTCAAAATAACATGGCAATATAAAGTTCATCCCTACAAAATCATATAGTTAGGCTATGCTTCATTTTTGTCACACAAAGATGTTCCCAACTTCTATACCCCTGATGACAAGCCAAGCAATTGTTTCATACTTAAATAATCTCAAACTTTTTCAACCTTCATGCAATATATGAGCGTGAGCCATGGATATAGCACTATGGGTGGAATAGAATATGATGATGGGGATTGTGTGGAGAAGACAAAAAAGGAGAAAGTCTCACATTTACGAGGATAATCAACGGGCTATGGAGATGCCCATCAATTGATGTCAACATGAGGAGTAGGGATTGCCATGCAACGGATGCACTAGAGCTAAAAATGAATGCTCAACAAAAGAAAACTAGTGGGTGTGTATCCAACTTGCTTGCTCACGAAGACCTAGGGCATTTGAGGAAGCCCATCGTAGGAATATACAAGCCAAGTTCAATAATGAAAAATTCCCACTAGTATATGAAAGTGACAACATATGAGACTCACTATATGAAAAACATGGTGCTACTTTGAAGCACAATATATGAGACTCACTACATGAAGGACAAGGTGCTACTTTGAAGCACAAGTGTGAAAAAAGAGATAGTAACATTGCCCTTTTTATTTGTTTTCTTTTTTTCTTTTTCTTTTTTTTCTTTTTTTGGGCCTTTTTTGGCCTTTCTTTTATTTTTATTTTTGGGCAATGCTCTAATAATGCTGATCATCACACTTCTACTGATTACAACATATGAATTACAACTTGAAACTAGAACAAGATATTCTATATGAATGCCTCCGGCGGTGTACCGAGATGGTGCACTGAATCAAGAGTGACATGTATGAAAAATAATGCATGGTTGCTTTGCCACAAATACGATGACAACTACATGATCATGCAATGGCAATATGACAAAAGTAAATTATGTCATGACTAAGAAAGGAACGGTGTAAAGTTGCATGGCAATATATTTCAGAATGGCTATGGAAATGCCATAATAGGTAGGTATGGTGGCTGTTTTGAGGAAGATATAGGGAGGTTTATGTGTGATAGAGCGTATCATATCACGGGGTTTGGATGCATCGGCGAAGTTTGCACCAACTCTCAAGGTGAGAAAGGGCAATGCACGGTACTGAAGAGGCTATCAATGGCGGAAAGGTAAAAGTGCGTATAATCCATGGACTCAACATTAGTCAAAAGAACTCATATACTTATTGCAAAAATTTAGAAGTCATCAAAAATCAAGTACTAAGCGCATGCTCCTAGGGGGATAGATTGGTAGGAAAAGACCATCACTCGTCCCCGACCGCCACTCATAAGGATGCACAAGCCAGGTACACTTCATGTTTCAAATTTTTTACACAACTTTAACCATACGTGCATGCTACGGGACTTGCTAACTTCAACACAAGCATTCTTTAAATTCATAATCAGCCAACTAGCATGACTTTAATATCACTACCTCCATATCTCAAAACAATTATCAAGTATCAAATTGATCATGGCATCCAATTCACTTTTTATGATAGTTTTTATTATACCCAACTTGGATGCCTACCATTCTAGGACCAATTTTATAACCATAGCAAATACCATGCTGTTCTAAAATACTCTCAAAAAGATATAAGTGAAGCATGAGAGACTAGTAATTTCTTCAAAATTAAGACACCACCGTGCTCTAAAAGATATAAGTGAAGCACTAGAGCAAAAACTATCAAGCTCAAAAGATATAAGTGAAGCACATAGAGTATTCTAGTAAATTCTAATCAAATAGGCTTCTCCCAAAAGGTGTGTATAGCAAGGATGATTGTGGTAAACTAAAAAGCAAAGACTAATATAATACACGACGCTCCAAGCAAAACACATATCATGTGGCGAATAAAAATATAGCTCCAAGTAAAGTTACCAATGAACAAAGACGAAAGAGGGGATGCCTTCCCGGGGCATCCCCAAGCTTAGGCTTTTGGCTATCCTTGAATATCTTGGGGTTCCTTGGGCATCCCCAAGCTTAGGCTCTTGCCACCCTTTATTCCATAGTCCATAAAAGCTTTACCCAAAACTTGAAAACTTCACAACACAAAACTCAACAGGAAATCTTATAAGCTCCGTTAGTGAAAGAGAACAAAACCACCACCTAAGGTACTTCAATGAACTCATTCTTTATTTATTTTGGTGTTAAACCTACTGTATTCCAACTTCTCTATGGTTTATAAACTATTTTACTAGCCATAGATGCATTGAAATAAGCAAACAACACACAAAAAACAGAATCTGTCAACAACAGAACAGTCTGTAGCAATCTGTAACTAACGCAAACTTATGGAACTCTAAAAATCCTACAAAAATTGGAAGTCCTGGAAAATTTGTTTATTTATCAGCAGCAAAAAGAATCAACGCAAAATCACGTTCCTGTGATTTAACAAAATTATATTCGTGCGCACAAAGTTTCTGTTTTTCAGCAGAATCAAATCAACTATCATCATAGGTTATCCTATAGGCTCTACTTGGCACAAACACTAATTAAAAGATAAAAACACATCTAAACAGAAGGTAGATGCAAGATTTATTACTAAACAGGAGCAAAAACAAAAAATATAAAGAAAATTGGGTTGCCTCCCAACTAGCGCTATCGTTTAACGCCCCTAGCTAGGCATAAAAGCAAAGATAGATCTAACGAGTGCCATCTTTGGCACTAAATTTATAAGTAGCCCGCATGATAGATTCATAAGGTAATTTGACTTTTTTTTTCTTGGAAAGTGCTTCATGTCTTTCTTTAATGGAAATTGGAATCTAATATTCCCTTTCCTTCATATCAATAATCGCACCAATCGTTCTAAGGAAAGGTCTACCAAGAATAATAGGGCAAGAAAAGCTTGCAATCTATATCAAGAACGATAAAATCCACGGGCACCAAATTTCTATTTGCAACAATAAGAACATCATTGATCCTTCCCATAGGATATTTAATGGTGGAATCCGCAAGGTGCAAATTTAAAGAGCAATCATCTAGATCATGGAAACCTAGAATATCACATAAAGTTTTCGGAATCGTGGAAACACTAGCACCCAAATCACACAAAGCAAAACACTCAGGATCTTTAATTCTAATCTTTTATAGTAGGTTCCCACTCATCATTATGTTTTCTAGGTATAGAAACTTCCAAATTAAGTTTATCATCATAAGATTGCATCAAGGCATCAACAATATGTTTGGTAAAAGCTTTATTTTGACTATAAGCATGAGGAGAATTAACAACGGATTATAACAAGGAAATACAACCTTTTAAAGAACAATTATCATAATCAAATTCCTTGAAATCCGAGATAGTAGGTTCAATGTTATTTGAAGTTGTGGCTTCTCCTATCCCACTTTTACCAAATTTAGCATCAAGATCTAAAAAGTCCGAATTCTTGGGACGCCTTCTAGGCAAAGTTGATTCATCATCAGTCCCATAATAATCAAAATTCATATTGCAAAACATAGATCTAATAGGAGACGCATCAATAACTTTAAGATCATCATCATTATTTTCATCTAACTTTTCTAGTTTAGCGGCCATCTTATTGACTAAGGTGGCTTGCTTATCAGAAATTTTGGCTATAACACTTTCAAGCCGGGTAATTTGAGCGTTAACACCATAAAATTCATTATTCATATCATTAAGCTCTTTGTTCATAAAACCCAAAAAAACCTTTTTGTTCCTTAAGCTCTTTTCTAAAGAAATTATTATGCTCAAATTGCAAATTCATAAAGCTTCTAATATTTGATTCAATCTCTTCCATCCTTCTGAGAAGGTGGTCGGGACCCTTAGGCGAAGCCATAAGGACAAACTAGCACACAAGCAAATAGAAAAGGCAAGCGAAAAGAGAGGAGGAGATTGGGAAAGAGAGGGCAAATAAAACGGCAAGGGTGAAGTGGGGGAGAGGAAAACGAGAGGCAAATGGCAAATAATGTAAATGCGAGGGAGATGGGTTTGTGATGGGTACTTGGTATGTCTTGACTTGAGCGAAGACCTCCCCGGCAATGGCGCCAGAAATCCTTCTTGCTACGTCTTGAGCTTGCGTTGGTTTTCCTCGAAGAGGAAGGGTGATGCAGCAATAGTAGCGTAAGTATTTCCCTCGGTTTTTGAGAACCAAGGTATCAATCCAGTAGGAGGCTCCTCAAAAGTCCCACGCACCTACACAAACAAACTGAGAAGTCGCAACCAACGCAATAAAGGGGTTGTCAATCCCTTCACGGCCACTTACGAAAGTGAGATCTAATAAAGATAGTAAGATAAGATAAATATATTATTGGTATTTTATAATATAGATGCAAAAAGTAAAGATGCAAATAAAAGTAGATTGAAAGCAAATATGATAAGAGATAGACCCGGGGGGCATAGGTTTCGCTAGTGGCTTCTCTCAAGATAGCATAAGTATTACGGTGGGTGAACAAATTACTATCGAGCAATTGATAGAAAAGCGAATTATTATTAGATTATCTAGGCATGATCATGTATATAGGCATCACGTCCGCAACAAGTAGACCGACTCCTGCCTGCATCTACTACTATTACTCCACACATCGACCGATATCCAGCATGCATCTAGAGTATTAAGTTCATAAGAACAGAGTAACGCATTAAGCAAGATGACATGATGTAGAGGGATAAACTCAAGCAATATGATATAAACCCCATCTTGTTATCCTCGATGGCAACAATATAATACGTGCCTTGTAACCCTTTCTGTCACTGGGTAAGGACACCGCAAGATTGAACCCAAAGCTAAGCACTTCTCCCATGGCAAGAAAGATCAATCTAGTAGGCCAAACCAAACTGATAATTCGAAGATACTTGCAAAGATAACTCAATCATACATAAAAGAATTCAGAGAAGATTCAAATATTATTCATAGATAAACTTGATCATAAACCCACAATTCATCGGATCTCGACAAACACACCGCAAAAAGAGTTTACATCGAATAGATCTCCACAAGAGAGGGGGAGAACATTGTATTGAGACCCAAAAAGAGAGAAGAAGCCATCTAGCTAATAACTATGGACCCGTAGGTCTAAGGTAAACTACTCACAACTCATCGGAGGGGCAAGGATGTTGATGTAGAAGCCCTCCGTGGTTGTTTCCCCCTCCGGCAGAGTGCTGGTGAAGTCTCCAAGATGAGATCCCGCGGATACAGAAGGTTACGGTGGTGGAAATTGTGTTTCGTCCTGCTCCTGGATGTTTTTGGGGTATGTAGGCTTAGATAGGAGGAAGAAGTACGTCAGTGGCCGCCCGAGGGGCCCACGAGACAGGGGGCGCGCCCTATAGGGGGGGCACCCTCCTATCTCGTGGGAGCCTCGGCAGCTTCTTGACTTGCACTCCAAGTCCTCTAGATCACGTTCGTTCCAAAAATCACGCCCCCGAAGGTTTCATTCCGTTTGGACTCCGTTTGATATTCCTTTTCTTCGAAATACTGAAATAGGCACAAAAAAACAGCATTATGGGCTGGGCCTCCGATTAGTAGGTTAGTCCCAAAAATGATATAAATGTGTAAAATAAAGCCCATAAACATCCCAAAGGGGTAATATAAAAGCATGGAACAATCAAAAATTGTAGATACGTTGGAGACGTATCAGGGACACGTTTCACCTGATGCACTGCCAAGTGGGGCTCGTAACTACATGCACTGCCAAGTAGGACTCACATGTTGTAAACATAACCTCACTCCCGCTGATGACCATTTTAATCGCCTGAGTGGGCCTTGACTATTTCGGCTTCTGGAACGTATCACTAGAGCTATTTTCGTCAACTACGTCACACTCCTTCCATTTCACCTCAAAGGTGTCGCACGGGAGCTATTTACCCCTTCTCATACATCCAGGACCAATAGTCTCAATGTTCCTCAAGCATATATGTATTTGTAATATCTCTGCAGCATCACATGGCAAGAAAATTTGCTAAATTTGTTGATTGTTCCAACGTGCATTAACTGAATTCATCAACTCAGAGACGAGGTGCAGTGGATCGGCCACCCTAGATACAATCAGCCGCATCATCTCAGGCCTAGGTATCCAGTTGGTGTTCCATATCTCCGTAGTAGTGACATTCCCAATATGTCACACAAGCCCTTGCTTCATGATATACCTTCCTTCCAATACCGAGCGCCACACCTGGGATGGGTGATTTTATAGGCCGGCCTCAAGAATTGAACACGAAGAGAAGTATACTACTTTTAATATATGAGCACTCAAATATTCTATACAAACTAGTATCCTCGAGGCTTGTCGTGCCAACAATGCCAAATTAAATAATTAAAAATCTCTGAAGCTGAGCCCTCCCATATATCTTGGCATACTCATTGTATCCCATGATACCCAATAGGATTTCCTCTTCCCCTGCTTACTTTCCCACCAGAAAGCTCTAATGGTTGAGGTTAGCTTCTCACACAATCCACGGGGCAATTTGAAACATGACATAGAATAGACCAGAATAGCCCGTGCCACAGCTTTTATGAGGACGTCCTTCCCAGCAGCTGACAAGAATTTCTCCATCCATCCATGGACTTTGTTCCATAACCAATCAACAAGATATCTAAAGGCACCATTCTTGGAGGAGCCTACATCAGTAGGCATTCCCAAGTATTTCTCACTAAGATCCTCATTAGGTACCTGGAGGATGTGCTTTATCTGATTCCTGACCATCTCTGGGCACCCCTTACTAAAGAATGTTGATGATTTCTCTCTATTTACTCGCTGACAAGATGCTCTAGCATAGGATTCCAACAAAAGGGATAATTCCTCCGCCCCCTCCGAATTTGCTTTTAAAAAACAACAGGATATCATCTGCAAACAACAAGTGGTTAACCGGTGGAGCCATTGGAGCCACTTTGATTCCTCCGAGGTTAGATGACTAAACACGAGATTTTAAAAAGCACGAAAGGTCCTCTGCTGCCAGCAAAAACAAATAGGGTGAGATAGGATCTCCTTGATAAATTCCCCGAGTAGGTCTGAACTCTTCTAGCTTCAGACCATTACACATAACAGAAAAGAACACGAAGCTAACCATGCCCATTACAATGTTGACCCAATTCTGAGAAAACCCAATTCTATCATAATAGCTCTCAAGTAGTCTCTTTCAACACGATCTTAAGCCTTCATCATATCTAGTTTCAATGCACAGGACATGTGTATCTGGGCTTTATTCTTCTTCATGAAATGCAAACATTCATAAGCAGCAATAATATTATCCATAATTAACCATCTAGGGAAAAAAGCAGGCTGCTCGTCAGAAATAATATCAGGAAGACCAAGCTTCAAGCGGTTTACTATTACCTTTGACGCTACCTTGTACAGGACTTTACATAAACTAATGGGGTGAAATTGTGTGAGCAATGTAGGATCTTTTACCTTTGGAATTAGGACCATGATGGTGCTATTTATTTCTTCAGCATTCTTTGTTCTAGAAACAATTCGAAGGACCGCCTTTGATATTTCCTCACCACCAATCTCCTAATGCATCTAGAAGAACTGAGACGGAAAGCCATCAAGGCCCGATGCCTGCTACATCTTAAGCTTGCGTTGGTTTTCCTTGAAGAAGAAAGGGTGATGCAGCAATAGTAGCGTAAGTATTTCCCTCAGTTTTTGAGAACCAAGGTATCAATCCAGTAGGAGGCTCCTCAAAAGTCCCACGCACCAAAACAAACAAACAAAGAACTCACAACCAATGCAATAAAGGGGTTGTCAATCCCTTCACGGCCACTTGCGGAAGTGAGATCTAATAGAGATAGTATGATAACATAAATATATTTTTCGTATTTTGTAATATAGATGCAAAAAGTAAAGATGCAAATAAAAGTAGATTGAAAGCTTATATGATAAAAGATAGACCCGGGGGCCATAGGTTTCAATAATGGCTTCTCTCAAGATAGCATAAGTATTACGGTGGGTGAACAAATTATTGTCGAGCAATTGATAGAAAAGCAAATAATTATGAGATTATCTAGGCATGATCATGTATATAGGCATCACGTCCGTGACAAGTAGACCGACCCCTGCCTGCATCTACTACTATTACTCCACACATCGACCGCTATCCAGCATGCATCTAGAGTATTAAGTTCATAAGAACAGAGTAACGCATTAAGAAAGATGACATGATGTAGAGGGATAAACTCAAGCAATATGATATAAAACCCATATTTTTATCCTCGATGGCAACAATACAATACGTGCCTTGCAACCCTTTCTGTCACTGGGTAAGGATACCGCAAGATTGAACCCAAAGCTAAGCACTTCTCCCATGGCAAGAAAGATCAATCTAGTAGGCCAAACCAAACTGACAATTCAAAGAGACTTGCAAAGATAACTCAATCACACAAAAAAGAATTCAGAGAAGATTCAAATATTTCTCATAGATAAACTTGATCATAAACCCACAATTCATTGGTTCTCGACAAACACACCTCAAAACGAGTTTACATCGAATTGATCTCCACAAGAGAGGGGGAGAACATTGCATTGAGATCCAAAAAGAGAGAAGAAGCCATCTAGCTAATAACTATGGATCCGAAGGTCTGTGGTAAACTACTCACAACTAATCGGAGGGGCTATGGTGTTGATGTAGAAGCCCTCCATGGTCGATTCCCCCTCCGTTGGAGCACCGGCGAAGGATCCAAGATGGGATCTCGCGGATACAGAAGGTTACGGTGGTGGAAATTGTTTTTCGTTGGCTCCCTGGATGTTTTCGGGGTACATAGCTATATATAGGAGGAAGAAGTACGTCGGTGGCCGCTTGTGGGGCGCAGGAGACAGGGGCGCGCCCAGGAGGGGTGGGCGCGCCCTCCTATCTCCTGGCCGCCTTGATTGCTCCTTGACTTGCACTCCAAGTCCTCTGGATCACGTTCGTTCCAAAAGTCACGCTCCTGAAGGTTTCATTCCATTTGGACTCCGTTTGATATTCCTTTTCTTTGAAATACTAAAATAGGCACACAAAAACAGCAATACGGGTCGGGCCTCCGGTTAGTAGGTTAGTCCAAAAAATGATATAAATGTGTAAAATAAAGCCCATAAACATCCAAAAGGGGTAATATAATAGCATGGAACAATAAAAAATTATAGATATGTTGGAGACGTATCAAGCATCCCCAAGCTTAATTCCTGCTCGTCCTCGAGTAGGTAAATGGTAAAAACAGAATTTTGATGTGAAATGCTACCTAGCATAATTCTCAATATAATCTCCTTTATTGTGGCATGAATGCTCAGATCCAAATGATTCAAAATAAAAGTTCATATTGATAAAAGAAATAGTAACACTTCAAGCATACTAATCAAAGCAATCATGTCTTCTCAAAATAACATGGCTAAAGAATGTCCATCCCTACAAAATCATATAGTTAGGCTATGCTTCATTTTCATCACACAAAGATGTTCCCAAATTCTACACACCCGATGACAAGCCAAGCAATTGTTTCGTACTTAAATAATCTCAAACTTTTTCAACCTTCACGCAATACATGAGCGTGAGCCATGGATATAGCACTATGGGTGGAATAGAATATGATGATGGGGATTGTGTGGAGAAGACAAAAAAGGAGAAACTCTCACATTGACGAGGATAATCAACGGGCTATGGTGATGCCAATCAATTGATGTCAACATGAGGAGTAGGGATTGCCATGCAACGGATGCACTAGAGCTATAAATGAATGAGAGCTCAACAAAAGAAAACTAGTGGGTGTGCATCCAACTTGCTTGCTCACGAAGACCTAGGGCATTTGAGGAAGCCCATCGTAGGAATATACAAGCCAAGTTCAATAATGAAAAATTCCCACTAGTATATGAAAGTGACAACATATGAGACTCACTATATGAAAACCATGGTGCTACTTTGAAGCACAATATATGAGACTCACTACATGAAGGACAAGGTGCTACTTTGAAGCACAAGTGTGGAAAAAGAGATAGTAACATTGCCCCTTTTATTTATTTTCTTTTTTTCTTTTCCTTTTTTTTTCTTTGGTCTTTTTTTCTTTTTGGCCTCTTTTTCTTTCTTTTTGGGCAATGCTCTAATAATGATGATCATCACACTTCTATTAATTACAACACAAGGATTACAACTCGAAACTTAGAACAAGATATGACTCTATATGAATGCCTCCGGCGGTGTACCGGGATGGTGCAATGAATCAAGAGTGACATGTATGAAAAATTATGCATGGTGGCTTTGCCACAAATACGATGCCAACTACATGATCATGCAATGGCAATATGACAAAAGTAATGTATGTCATGATGATGATGAACGGAACGGTGGAAAGTTGCATGGCAATATATCTCGGAATGGCTATGGAAATGCCATAATAGGTAGGTATGGTGGTTGTTTTGAGGAAGATATAAGGAGGTTTATGTGTGATAGAGCGTATCGTATCACGGGGTTTGGATGCACCGGCGAAGTTTGCACCAACTCTCAAGGTGAGAAAGGGCAATGCACGGTACCGAAGAGGTTAGCAATGGTGGAAAGGTAAGAGTGCGTATAATCCATGGACTCAACATTAGTCAAAAGAACTCATATACTTATTGCAAAAATTTAGAAGTCATAAAAAACCAAGCACTACGCGCATGCTCCTAGAGGGATAGATTGGTAGGAAAAGACCATCGCTCGTCCTCGACCGCCACTCATAAGGATGCACAATCCAAGTACACTTCATGTTTCAAATTTGTTACACAACTTTAACCATATGTGCATGCTACGGGACTTGCTAACTTCAACACAAGCATTCTTTAAATTCATAATCACCCAACTGGCATGACTTTAATATCACTACCTCCATATCTCAAAACAATTATCAAGTATCAAATTGATCATAGCATCCAATTCACTTCTTATGATAGTTTTTATTATACCCAACTTGGATGCCTACCATTCTAGGACCAATTTTATAACCATAGCAAATACCATGCTTTTCTAAGAGACTCTCAAAATGATAAAAGTGAAGCACGAGAGACTAGAAATTTCGACAAAATTAAGCCACCGCCGTGCTCTAAAAGATATAAGTGAAGCACTAGAGCAAAAACTATCTAGCTCAAAAGATATAAGTGAAGCACATAGAGTATTCTAATAAATTCTAATCAATTAGGCTTCTCCAAAAAGGTGTGTACAGCAAGGATGATTGTGGTAAACTAGAAAGCAAATACTAATATAATACACGACGCTCTAAGCAAAACACATATCATGTAGCGAATAAAATATAGCTCCAAGTAAAGTTAACAATGAACAAGGACGAAAGAGGGGATGCCTTCCTAGGGAATCCCCGAGCTTAGGCTTTTGGCTATCCTTGAATATCTTGGGGTTCCTTGGGCATCCCCAAGCTTAGGCTCTTGCCACTCCTTATTCCATAATCCATCAAAGCTTTACCCAAAACTTGAAAACTTCACAACACAAAACTCAACAGGAAATCTTATAAGCTCCGTTAGTGAAAAGAAAACAAAACCACCACATAAGGTACTGTAATGAACTCATTATTTATTTATTTTGGTGTTAAACCTACTGTATTCCAAGTTCTCTATGGTTCATACTGAAGGAAATATGCCCTAGAGGCAATAATAAAGTTATTATTTATTTCCTCATATCATGATAAATGTTTATTATTCATGTTAGAATTGTATTAACCGGAAACATGATACATGTGTGAATACATAGACAAACATATAGTCACTAGTATGCCTCTACTTGACTAGCTCATTAATCAAAGATGGTTATGTTTCCTAACCATAGACATGTGTTGTCATTTGATTAATGGGATCACATCATTAGGAGAATGATGTGATTGACATGATCCATTCCGTTAGCCTAGCACTTGATCGTTTAGTATATTGCTATTGCTTTCTTCATGACTTATACATGTTCCTGTAACTATGAGATTATGCAACTCCCGTTTACCGGAGGAACACTTTGGGTACTACCAAACATCACAACGTAACTGGGTGATTATAAAGGAGTACTACAGGTGTCTCCGAAGGTACATGTTGAGTTGGCGTATTTCGAGATTAGGTTTTGTCACTCCGATTGTCGGAGAGGTATCTCTGGGCCCTCTCGATAATGCACATCACTATAAGCCTTGCAAGCAATGTGACCAATGAGTTGGTTACAAGATGAAGCATTACGTAACGAGTAAAGAGACTTGCTGGTAACGAGATTGAACTAGGTATTGGATACCGACGATCAAATCTCGGGCAAGTAACATACCGATGACAAAGGGAACAACGTATGTTGTTATGCGGTTTGACCGATAAAGATCTTCGTAGAATATGTAGGAACCAATATGGGCATCCAGGTTCCGCTATTGGTTATTGACCGAATAGTTCTAGGTCATGTCTACATAGTTCTCGAACCCGTAAGGTCCGCACGCTTAACGTTACGATGACAATTTTATTATGAGTTTATAAGTTTTGATGTACTGAAGTTTGTTCGGAGTCCCAGATATGATCACGGACATGACGAGGAGTCTCGAAATGGTCGAGACATAAAGATTGATATATTGGACGACTATATTCGGATACCGGAAGTGTTCCGGACGTTGTCGGAGAAAACCGGAGTGCCGGAGGGTTACCGGAACCCCCGGGGAGAGATAATGGGCCACATGGGCCTTGGTGGAAAGAGAGAGGGGCGGCCAGGGTGGGCCGCGCGCCCCCTCTCCCACTGGTCCGAATTGGACTAGGAGGGTGGCGGCGCCCCCCTCTTTCCTTCCCCCCTCTTCCCCTTCCTTCCCCCTCCTAGTAGGAGTAGGAAAAGGAGAGTCCTACTCCTACTAGGAGGAGGACTCCTCCTTGGCGCGCCCACAAGGGCCGGCCGGCCTCCCCCCTCCCTCCTTTATATACGGGGGCAGGGGGCACCCCAGGACACACAAGTTGATCTACGGATCGTTCCTTAGCCGTGTGCGGTGCCCCCCTCCACCATATTCCACCTCAGTCATATCGTCGCGGAGTTTAGGCGAAGCCCTGCGCCGGTAGAACATCATCATCGTTACCATGCCGTCGTGCTCACGGAACTCATCCCCGAAGCTTTGCTGGATCGGAGCCCGGGGATCGTCATCGAGCTGAACATGTGCTGAACTCGGAGGTGCCGTACGTTCGGTGCTTGGATCGGTCGGATCGTGAAGACGTACGACTACATCAACCGCGTTGTCATAATGCTTCCGCTTACGGTCTACGAGGGTACGTGTGTTGGAGAACGTTGCAGAAAACAAAAAATTTCCTACGGTTTCACCAAGATCCATCTATGAGTTCATCTAGCAACGAGTAATCGGATGCATCTACATACCTTTGTAGATCGCGAGCGGAAGTGTTCAAAGAACGGGGATGAGGTAGTCGCACAGACGTGATCCAAATCACCGGAGATCTTAGCACCGAACGGACGGCACCTCCGCGTTCAACACACGTACGGAATAGCCACGTCTCCTCATTCTTGATCCAGCAAGGGCAGAGGAGAGGTTGAGGGAGATGGCACCAGTAGCAGCACGACGGCGTGGTGTTGTTGGAGCTGCAGTAGTGCGGCAGGGCTTCACCAAGCGCTATGGAGGAGGAGGAGGTGTTGGAGAGGGAGGAGGAGGCAACCAAAGGCGTGGGAGAAAAGCCCTCCTTCCCTCACTATATATAGGAGGGCCAAGGGGGGGCGCCGGCCCTAGGAGATCCAATCTCCTAGGGTGGGACGGAGGCCAAGGGGGGTTTCCCTCCCCCCCAAGGCACCTAGGAGGTGCCTTCCCCTCCTAGGACTCTTTCCCCTTGTAACCCTAGGCGCATGGGCCTCTTGGGGCTGGTGCCCTTGGCCCATGTAGGCCAAGGCGCACCCCCTACAGCCCATGTGCCCCCCCCAGGTCAGGTGGCCCCACCCGGTGGACCCCCGGGACCCTTCCGGTGGTCCCGGTACAATACCGATAACCCCGAAACTTGTCCTGATGCCCAAAACAGGACTTCCCATATATAAATATTTACCTCCGGACCATTCCGGAACTCCTCGTGACGTCCGGGATCTCATCCGGGACTCCGAACAACATTCCGGTTACTGCATATACATATCCCTACAACCCTAGCGTCACCGAACCTTAAGTGTGTAGACCCTACGGGTTCGGGAGACATGTAGACATGACCGAGATCGCTCTCTGGTCAATAACCAATAGAGGGATCTGGATGCCCATGTTGGCTCCCACATGCTCCTCGATGATCTCATCGGATGAACCACGATGTCGAGGATTCAAGCAACCCCGTATGCAATTCCCTTTGTCAATCGGTGTGTTACTTGCCCGAGATTCGATCGTCGGTATCCCAATACCTCGTTCAATCTTGTTACCGGCAAGTCACTTTACTCGTACCGTAATGCATGATCCCGTGACCAGACACTTGGTCACTTTGAGCTCATAATGATGATGCATTACCGAGTGGACCCGGTGATACCTCTCCGTCATACGGAGTGACAAATCCCAGTCTCAATCCGTGTCAACCCAACAGACACTTTCGGAGATACATGTAGTGCACCTTTATAGTCACCCAGTTATGTTGTGACGTTTGGTACACCCAAAGCACTCCTACGGTATCCGGGAGTTACACGATCTCATGGTCTAAGGAAAAAATACTTAACATTGGAAAACTCTAGCAAACGAACTATACGATCTCATGCTATGTTTAGGATTGGGTCTTGTCCATCACATCATTCTCCTAATGATGTGATCTCGTTATCAATGACATCCAATGTCCATAGTCAGGAAACCACGACTATCTGTTGATCAACGAGCTAGTCAACTAGAGGCTTACTAGGGACATGTTGGTGTCTATTATTCACACATGTATTATGATTTCCGGATAATACAATTATAGCATGAATAAAGACAATTATCATGAACAAGGAAATATAATAATAATGCTTTTATTATTGCCTCTAGGGCATATTTCCAACAGTCTCCCACTTGCACTAGAGTCAATAATCTAGTTACATTGTGATGAATCGAACACCCATGGAATTCTGGTGTTGATCATGTTTTGCTCTAGGGAGAGGTTTAGTCAACGGATCTGCTACATTCAGGTCCGTATGTACTTTACAAATCTCTATGTCTCCATCTTGAACATTTTCACGAATGGATTTGAAGCGACGCTTGATGTGCCTTGTCTTCTTGTGAAACTTGGGCTCCTTGGCAAGAGCAATAGCTCCAGTGTTGTCACAGAAGAGCTTGATCGGCCCCGACGCATTGGGTATGACTCCTAGGTCGGTGATGAACTCCTTCACCCATATTGCTTCATGTGCTGCCTCCGAGGCTGCCATGTACTCCGTCTCACATGTAGATCCCGCCACAACGCTCTGCTTGCAACTGCACCAGCTTACTGCCCCACCATTCAAAATATACACGTATCCGGTTTGTGACTTTGAGTCATCCAGATCTGTGTCAAAGCTAGCGTCGACGTAACCCTTTACGACGAGCTCTTCGTCACCTCCATAAACGAGAAACATTTCCTTTGTCCTTTTCAGGTACTTCAGGATATTCTTGACCGCTGTCCAGTGTTCCTTGCCGGGATTACTTTGGTACCTACCTACCAAACTTATAGCAAGGTTTACATCAGGTCTGGTACACAGCATGGCATACATAATAGAACCTATGGCTGAGGCATAGGGGATGACACTCATCTCTTCTATATCTTCTGCCGTGGTCGGACATTGAGCTGAGCTCAATTTCACACCTTGCAAAACAGGCAAGAACCCTTTCTTGGACTGATCCATTTTGAACTTCTTCGAAATCTTATCAAGGTATGTGCTTTGTGAAAGACCTATGAGGCGTCTCGATCTATCCCTATAGATCTTGATTCCTAATATATAAGCAGCTTCTCCAAGGTCCTTCATTGAAAAACTTTTATTCAAGTAGGCCTTAATGCTGTCCAAGAGTTCTATATCATTTCCCATCAAAAGTATGTCATCTACATATAATATGAGAAATGCTATAGAGCTCCCACTCACTTTCTTGTAAACGCAGGCTTCTCCATAAGTCTGCGTAAACCCAAACGCTTTGATCATCTCATCAAAGCGAATGTTCCAACTTCGAGATGCTTGCACCAGCCCATAAATCGAGTGTTGGAGCTTGCACACCTTGTTAGCATTCTTAGGATCGACAAAACCTTCCGGCTGCATCATATACAATTCTTCCTTAAGGAAACCATTAAGGAATGCTGTTTTGACGTCCATTTGCCATATTTCATAATCATAGAATGCAGCAATCGCTAACATGATTCGGACGGACTTCAGCTTCGCTACCGGTGAGAAAGTCTCATCGTAGTCAACCCCTTGAACTTGTCGATAACCCTTAGCGACAAGCCGAGCTTTATAGATGGTCACATTACCATCCGCGTCTGTCTTCTTCTTAAAGATCCATTTATTTTCTATGGCTCGCCGCTCAACGGGCAAGTCAGTCAAAGTCCATACTTCGTTTTCATACATGGATCCTATCTCGGATTTCATGGCTTCTAGCCATTTTTCGGAATCCGGGCCCACCATCTTCTTCATAGTTCCAAGGTTCACCGTTGTCTAGCAACATGATTTCCAAGACAGGGTTGCCGTACCACTCTGGTGCGGAACGTGTCCTTGTGGACCTTCGAATTTTAGTAGGAGCTTGATCAGAAGTATCTTGATCATCATCATTAACCTCCTCTCTAGTCGGTGCAGGCACCTCAGGAACATTTTCTTGAGTTGCGCCATTTTCCGGTTCAAGAGGTAATACTTCATCAAGTTCTACTTTCCTTCCACTTACTTCTTTCGAGAGAAACTCTTTCTCTAGAAAGGACCCATTCTTGGCAACAAAGATCTTGCCTTCGGATCTGAGGTAGAAGGTATACCCAGTAGTTTCTTTAGGGTATCCTATGAAGACGCATTTTTCTGACTTGGGTTCGAGCTTTTCAGGTTGAAGTTTCCTGACATAAGCATCGCATCCCCAAACTTTCAGAAACGACAACTTAGGTTTCTTACCAAACCATAATTGAAACGGTGTCGTCTCAACGGATTTCTACGGAGCCCTATTTAAAGTGAATGCGGCAGTCTCTAAAGCGTACCCTCAAAAGGATAGCGGTAAATCGGCAAGAGACATCATAGATCGCACCATATCTAATAGAGTGCGATTACGATGTTCGGACACACCATTACGCTGAGGTGTTCCAGGCGGCGTGAGTTGTGAAACTATTCCACATTTTCTTAAGTGTGTGCCAAACTCGTGACTCAAGTATTCTCCTCCTTGATCTGATCGTAGGAACTTGACTTTCCTGTCACGTTGATTCTCAACCTCACTCTGAAATTCCTTGAACTTTTCAAAGGTTTCAGACTTGTGTTTCATTAAGTAGACATACCCATATCTACTCAAGTCATCAGTGAGGGTGAGAACATAACGATAGCCACCGCGAGCCTCAACACTCATTGGACCGCACACATCAGTATGTATGATTTCCAATAAGTTGGTTGCTCGCTCCATTGTTCCTGAGAACGGAGTCTTGGTCATTTTACCCATGAGGCATGGTTCGCATGTGTCAAATGATTCATAATCAAGAGACTCTAAAAGTCCATCTGCATGGAGCTTCTTCATGCGTTTGACACCTATGTGACCAAGGCGGCAGTGCCACAAGTATGTGGGACTATCATTATTAACCTTACATCTTTTGGTACTCACACTATGAATATGTGTAGCAATACGCTCGAGATTCATTAAGAATAAACCATTTACCATAGGAGCATGACCATAAAACATATCTCTCATATAAATGGAACAACCATTATTCTCAGATTTAAATGAGTAGCCATCTCGAATTAAACGAGATCCCGATACAATGTTCATGCTCAAAGCTGGCACTAAATAACAATTATTGAGGTTTAAAACTAATCCCATAAGTAAATGTAGAGGCAGCGTGCCGACGGCGATCACATCGACCTTGGAACCATTCCCGACGCGCATTGTCACCTCGTCCTTCGCCAGTCTCCGCTTATTCCGCAGCTCCTGCTTTGAGTTACAAATGTGAGCAACTGCACCGGTATCAAATACCCAGGAGCTACTACGAGTGCCGGTAAGGTACACATCAATTACATGTATATCACATATACCTTTTGTTTTGCCGGCCTTCTTGTCTGCTAAGTATTTGGGGCAGTTCCGCTTCCAGTGACCACTTTCCTTGCAATAAAAGCACTCGGTCTCGGGCTTGGGTCCATTCTTTGGCTTCTTCCCGGCAGCTTGCTTGCCGGGCGCGGCAACTCCCTTGCCGTCCTTCTTGGAGTTCTTTTTACCCTTGCCCTTCTTGAACTTAGTGGTTTTATTGACCATCAACACTTGATGTTCCTTCTTGACTTCTACCTCTGCTGATTTCAGCATAGCAAATACTTCAGGAATGGTCTTCTCCATCCCCTGCATATTGAAGTTCATCACAAAGCTCTTGTAGCTCGGTGGAAGCGACTGGAGGATTCTGTCAATGACCGCATCATCCGGGAGATTAACTCCCAGCTGAGTCAAGTGGTTATGTAACCCAGACATAGTGAGTATGTGCTCACTGACAGAACTATTTTCCTCCATCTTACAGCTGAAGAATTTGTCGGAGACTTCATATCTCTCGACCCGGGCATGAGCTTGGAAAACCATTTTCAGCTCTTCGAACATCTCATATGCTCCATGTCTCTCAAAACGCTTTTGGAGCCCCGCCTCTAGGCTATAAAGCATGCCGCACTGAACGAGGGAGTAGTCATCGGTACGTGCCTGCCAAGCGTTCATAACGTCTTGTTCTGCAGGGAGAACAGGTGCGTCACCCAGCGGTGCTTGTAGGACATAATCTTTCTTGGCAGCTATGAGGATGATCCTCAGGTTCCGGACCCAGTCCGTATAGTTGCTGCCATCGTCTTTCAGTTTGGTTTTCTCTAGGAACGCGTTGAAGTTGAGGACTACGTTGGCCATTTGATCTACAAGACATATTGTAAAGATTTTAGACTAAGTTCATGATAATTAAGTTCATCTAATCAAATTATTCAATGAACTCCCACTTAGATAGACATCCCTCTTCTAGTCATCTAAGTATAACATGATCCGAGTCAACTAGGCCGTGTCCGATCATCACGTGAGACGGACTAGTCAACGTCGGTGAACATCTTCATGTTGATCGTATCTTCTATACGACTCATGCTCGACCTTTCGGTCTTCTGTGTTCCGAGGCCATGTCTATACACATGCTAGGCTCGTCAAGTTAACCCTAAGTGTTTTGCATGTGTAAAACTGTCTTACACCCGTTGTATGTGAACGTAAGGATCTATCACACCCGATCATCACGTGGTGCTTCGAAACGACGAACTTTAGCAACGGTGCACAGTTAGGGGAGAACACTTCTTGAAATTGTTGTGAGGGATCATCTTATTTACTACCGTCGTTCTAAGCAAACAAGATGAAAAACATGATAAACATCACATGCAATCAAATAATAATAGTGACATGATATGGCCAATATCACACAGCTCCTTTGATCTCCATCTTGGGGCTCGATGATCATCTTGTCACCGGCATGACACCATGATCTCCATCATCATGATCTCCATCATTGTGTCTCCATGAAGTTGCTCGCCAACTATTACTTCTACTACTATGGCTAACGCGTTTAGCAATAAAGTAAAGTAATTTACATGGCGTTTCTCAATGACACGCAGGTCATACAAAAATAAAGACAACTCCTATGGCTCCTGCCGGTTGTCATACTCATCGACATGCAAGTCGTGATTCCTATTACAATAGCATGAACATCTCATACATCACATATAGATCATTCATCATTCATCACAACTTTGGCCATATCATATCACAAAGCACTTGCTGCAAAAACAAGTTAGACGTCCTCTAATTGTTGTTGCATGTTTTACGTGGCTGAAGTACGGTTCTAGCAAGAACGTTTTCTTACCTACGTGAAAGCCACAACGTGATTTGTCAACTTCTATTTACCCTTCATAAGGACCCTTTTCATCGAATTCGCTCCAACTAAAGTAGGAGAGACAGACACCCGCCAGCCACCTTATGCAACTAGTGCATGTTAGTCGGTGGAACCGGTCTCACGTAAGCGTACGTGTAAGGTTGGTCCGGGCCGCTTCATCCCACAATACCATTGAAGTAAGATAAGACTAGTAACGGCAAGAAAGTTGACAACATCTACGCCCACAACAAATTGTGTTCTACTCGCGCAAGAAGAACTATGCATAGACCTAGCTCATGATGCCACTGTTGTAGAACGTTGCAGAAAACAAAAATTTTCCTACGGTTTCACCAAGATCCATCTATGAGTTCATCTAGCAACGAGTAATCGGATGCATCTACATACCTTTGTAGATCGCGAGCGGAAGCGTTCAAAGAATGGGGATGAGGTAGTCGTACACGACGTGATCCAAATCATCGGAGATCTTAGCACCGAACAGACGGCACCTCCGCGTTCAACACACGTACGGAATAGCCACGTCTCCTCCTTCTTGATCCAGCAAGGGCAGAGGAGAGGTTGAGGGAGATGGCACCAGCAGCAGCATGATGGCGTGGTGTTGTTGGAGCTGCAGTACTGCGGCAGGGCTTCGCCGAACGCTATGGAGGAGGAGGAGGTGTTGGAGAGGGAGGAGGAGGCAACCAAAGGCGTGGGACAAAAGCCCTCCTTCCCTCACTATATATAGGAGGGCCAAGGGGGGCGCCGGCCCTAGGAGATCCAATCTCCTAGGGTGGGGCGGCGGCCAAGGGGGGTTTCCCTCCCCCCCAAGGCACCTAGGAGGTGCCTTCCCCTCCTAGGACTCTTTCCCCTTGTAACCCTAGGCGCATGGGCCTCTTGGGGCTGGTGCCCTTGGCCCATGTAGGCCAAGGCGCACCCCCTATAGCCCATGTGCCCCCCCCGGGACAGGTGGCCCCACTCGGTGGACCCCCGGGACCCTTCCGGTGGTCCCGGTACAATACCGATAACCCCGAAACTTGTCCCGATGCCCGAAACAGGACTTCCCATATATAAATCTTTACCTCCGGACCATTCCGGAACTCCTCGTGACATCCGGGATCTCATCCGGGACTCCGAACAACATTCGGGTTACTGCATATACATATCCCTACAACCCTAGCGTCACCGAACCTTAAGTGTGTAGACCCTACGGGTTCGGGAGACATGTAGACATGACCGAGATCGCTCTCTGGTCAATAACCAACAGCGGGATCTGGATACCCATGTTGGCTCCCACATGCTCCTCGATGATCTCATCGGATGAACCACGATGTCGAGGATTCAAGCAACCCCGTATGCAATTCCCTTTGTCAATCGGTATGTTACTTGCCCGAGATCCGATCGTCGGTATCCCAATACCTCGTTCAATCTCGTTACCGGCAAGTCACTTTACTCGTACCGTAATGCATGATCCCGTGACCAGACACTTGGTCACTTTGAGCTCATAATGATGATGCATTACCGAGTGGGCCCGGTGATACCTCTCCGTCATACGGAGTGACAAATCCCAGTCTCGATCCGTGTCAACCCAACAGACACTTTCGGAGATACCTGTAGTGCACCTTTATAGTCACCCAGTTACTTGTGACGTTTGGTACACCCAAAGCACTCCTTCGGTATCCGGGAGTTACACGATCTCATGGTCTAAGGAAAAAATACTTAACATTGGAAAACTCTAGCAAACGAACTATACGATCTCATGCTATGTTTAGGATTGGGTCTTGTCCATCACATCATTCTCCTAATGATGTGATCTCGTTATCAATGACATCCAATGTCCATAGTCAGGAAACCACGACTATCTGTTGATCAACGAGCTAGTCAACTAGAGGCTTACTAGGGACATGTTGGTGTCTATTATTCACACATGTATTATGATTTCCGGATAATACAATTATAGCATGAATAAAGACAATTATCATGAACAAGGAAATATAATAATAATGCTTTTATTATTGCCTCTAGGGCATATTTCCAACAACGTGGACAACACTCTCCCCTCTCATTGCTATGTCATCACCATGATCTTGCGTGTACGTAGGAATTTTTTTGAAATTACTATGTTCCCCAACAGTGGCATCCGAGCCAGGTTTTATGCGTAGATGTCATATGCACGAGTAGAACACAAGTGAGTTGTGGGTGATACAAGTCATACTGCTTACCAGCATGTCATACTTTGGTTCGGCGGTATTGTGAGATGAAGCGGCCCGGACCGACATTACGCGTACGCTTACGAGAGACTGGTTTCACCATTATGAGCTCTCGTGCTTAAAGGTGGCTGGCGGGTGTCTGTCTCTCTCACTTTAGCTGAATCGAGTGTGGCTACACCCGGTCCTTGCGAAGGTTAAAATAGCACTAACTTGACGAACTATCGTTATGGTTTTGATGCGTAAGTAAGAACGGTTCTTGCTAAGCCCGTAGCAGCCACGTAAAACTTGCAACAACAAAGTAGAGGACGTCTAACTTGTTTTTGCAGGGCATGTTGTGATGTGATATGGTCAAGACGTGATGCTATATTTTATTGTATGAGATGATCATGTTTTGTAACCGAAGTTATCGGCAACTGGCAGGAGCCATATGGTTGTCGCTTTATTGTATGAAATGCAAACGCCCTGTAATTGCTTTACTTTATCACTAAGCGGTAGCGACAGTCGTAGAAGCAATAGATGGGGTAAACGACAACGATGCTACGATGAAGATCAAGGTGTCGTGCCGGTGACGATGGTGATCACGATGGTGCTTCGGAGATGGAGATCACAAGCACAAGATGATGATGGCCATATCATATCACTTATATTGATTGCATGTGATGTTAATCCTTTATGCATCTTATCTTGCTTTGATTGACGGTAGCATTTTAAGATGATCTCTCACTAAAATTATCAAGAAGTGTTCTCCCTGAGTATGCACCGTTGCCAAAGTTCGTCGTGCCCAGACACCATGTGATGATCAGGTGTGATAAGCTCTACGTCCATCTACAACGGGTGCAAGCCAGTTTTGCACACGCAGAATACTCAGGTTAAACTTGACGAGCCTAGCATATGCAGATATGGCCTCGGAACACGGAGACCGAAAGGTCGAGCGTGAATCATATAGTAGATATGATCAACATAGTGATGTTCACCATTGAAAACTACTCCATCTCACGTGATGATCGGTTATGGTTTAGTTGATTTGGATCACGTGATCACTTAGATGACTAGAGAGATGTCTGTCTAAGTGGGAGTTCTTAAGTAATATGATTAATTGAACTTAAATTTATCATGAACTTAGTACCTGATAGTATTTTGCTTATCTACGTTTGTTGTAGATAGATGGCTCGTGTTGTTGTTCCGTTGAATTTTAATGCGTTCCTTGAGAAAGCAAAGTTGAAAGATGATGGTAGCAATTACACGGACTAGGTCCGTAACTTGAGGATTATCCTCATTGCTGCACAGAAGAATTACGTCCTGGAAGCACCGTTGGGTGCCAGGCCTGCTGCTGATGCAACTGACAACGTTAAGAACGTTTGGCAGAGCAAAGCTGATGACTACTCGATAGTTCAGTGTGCCATGCTTTACGGATTAGAACCGGGTCTTCAACGACATTTTGAACGTCATGGAGCATATGAGATGTTCCAGGAGTTGAAGTTAATATTTCAAGCAAATGCCCGGATTGAGAGATATGAAGTCTCCAATAAGTTCTATAGCTGCAAGATGGAGGAGAATAGTTCTGTCAGTGAACACATACTCAAAATGTTTGGGTATAATAATCACTTGATTCAACTGGGAGTTAATCTTCCTGATGATAGTGTCATTGACAGAATTCTCCAATCACTGCCACCAAGCTACAAGAGCTTCGTGATGAACTATAATATGCAAGGGATGAACAAGACAATTCCCGAGCTCTTCGCAATGCTAAAAGCTGCGGAAGTAGAAATCAAGAAGGAGCATCAAGTGTTCATGGTTAACAAGACCACTAGTTTCAAGAAAAAGGGCAAAGGGAAGAAGAAGGGGAACTTCAAGAAGAACAGCAAGAAAGTTGCTGCTCAAGAGAAGAAACCCAAGTCTGGACCTAAGCCTGAAACTGAGTGCTTCTACTGCAAGCAGACTGGACACTGGAAGCGGAACTGCCCCAAGTATTTGGAGGATAAGAAGGATGGCAAGGTGAACAAAGGTATATGTGATATACATGTTATTGATGTGTACCTTACTAGAGCTCGCAGTAGCACCTGGGTATTTGATACTAGTTCTATTGCTAACATTTGCAACTCGAAACAGGGACTACGGAATAAGCGAGCACTGGCCAAGGATGAGGTGATGATGCGCGTGGGAAACGGTTCCAAAGTCGATGTGATCGCGGTCGGCACGCTACCTCTACATCTACCTTCGGGATTAGTTTTACACCTGAATAATTGTTATTTGGTGCCAGCGTTGAGCATGAACATTATATCTGGATCTTGTTTGATGCGAGACGGTTATTCATTTAAATCAGAGAATAATGGTTGTTCTATTTATATGAGTAATACCTTTTATGGTCATGCACCCTTGAAGAGTGGTCTATTTTTGTTGAATCTCGATAGTAGTGATACACATATTCATAATGTCGAAGCCAAAAGATGCAGAGTTAATAATGATAGTGCAACTTATTTGTGGCACTGCCGTTTAGGTCATATCAGTGTAAAGCGCATGAAGAAACTCCATACTGATGGAATTTTGGAATCACTTGATTATGAATCACTTGGTACTTGCAAACCGTGCCTCATGGGCAAGATGACTAAAACACCGTTCTTCGGTACTATGGAGAGAGTAACAGATTTGTTGGAAATCATACATACAGATGTATGCGGTCCGATGAATATTGAAGCTCGTGGCGGATATCGTTATTTTCTCACCTTCACAGATGATTTAAGCAGATATGGGTATATCTACTTAATGAAACACAAGTCTGAAACATTTGAAAAGTTCAAAGAATTTCAGAGTGAAGTGGAAAATCATCGTAACAAGAAAATAAAATTCCTACGATCTGATCGTGGAGGAGAATATTTGAGTTACGAATTTGGTTTACATTTGAAACAATGCGGAATAGTTTCGCAGCTCACGCCACCCGGAACACCACAACGAAATGGTGTGTCCGAACATCGTAATCGTACTTTACTAGATATGGTGCGATCTATGATGTCTCTTACTGATTTACCGCTATCGTTCTGGGGTTATGCTTTAGAGACGGCCGCATTCACGTTAAATAGGGCACCATCAAAATCCGTTGAGACGACGCCTTATGAACTATGGTTTGGCAAGAAACCAAAGTTGTCGTTTCTTAAAGTTTGGGGCTGCGATGCTTATGTGAAGAAACTTCAACCAGATAAGCTCGAACCTAAATCGGAGAAATGTGTCTTCATAGGATACCCAAAAGAAACAGTTGGGTATACCTTCTATCACAGATCCGAAGGCAAGACATTCGTTGCTAAGAATGGATCCTTTCTAGAGAAGGAGTTTCTCTCGAAAGAAGTGAGTGGGAGGAAAGTAGAACTTGATGAGGTAACTGTACATGCTCCCTTATTGGAAAGTAGTTCATCACATGAATCGGTTCCTGTCACACCTACACCAATTAGTGAGGAAGCTAATGATATTGATCATGAAACTCCGGATCAAGTTTCTACTGAACTTCGAAGGTCTACCAGAGTAAGATCCACACCAGAGTGGTATGGTAATCCTATTCTAGAAGTCATGTTACTTGACCATGACGAACCTACGAACTATGAGGAAGCGATGATGAGCCCAGATTCCACAAAATGGCTAGAGGCCATGAAATCTGAGATGGGATCCATGTATGAGAACAAAGTATGGACTTTGGTTGACTTGCCCGATGATCGGCGGGCCATTGAGAACAAATGGGTCTTTAAGAAGAAGACTGACGCTGATGGTAATGTAACTGTCTATAAAGCTCGACTTGTCGCAAAAGGTTTTCGACAAGTTCAAGGGGTTGACTACGATGAGGCTTTCTCACCCGTAGCGATGCTTAAGTCTATCCGAATCATGTTAGCCATTGCTGCATTTCATGATTATGAAATCTGGCAAATGGATGTCAAAACTGCATTCTTGAATGGATTTCTGGAAGAAGAGTTGTATATGATGCAGCCAGAAGGTTTTGTTGATCCAAAAGGTGATAACAAAGTATGCAAGCTCCAGCGATCCATTTATGGACTGGTGCAAGCATCTTGGAGTTGGAATAAACGCTTTGATAGTGTGATCAAAGAATATGGTTTTATACAGACTTTTGGAGAAGCCTGTATTTACAAGAAAGTGAGTGGGAGCTCTGTAGCATTTCTGATATAATATGTAGATGACATATTATTAATTGGAAATGATATAGAATTTCTGGATAGCATAAAGGGATACTTGAATAAAAGTTTTTCAATGAAAGATCTAGGTGAAGCTGCTTACATATTGGGCATCAAGATCTATAGAGATAGATCAAGACGCTTAATAGGACTTTCACAAAGCACATACCTTGATAAAATTTTGAAAAAGTTCAAAATGGATCAGGCAAAGAAAGGGTTCTTGCCCGTGCTTCAAGGTGTGAAGTTGAGTCAAACTCAATGCCCGACCACAGCAGAAGATAGAGAGAAAATGAAAGATGTTCCCTATGCTTCAGCCATGGGCTCTATCATGTATGCAATGCTGTGTACTAGACCTGACGTATGCTTAGCAATAAGTTTAGCAGGGAGGTACCAAAGTAATCCAGGAGTGGATCACTGGACAGCGGTCAAGAACATCCTGAAATACCTGAAAAGGACTAAGGATATGTTTCTCGTATATGGAGGTGACAAAGAGCTAGTCGTAAATGGTTACGTCGATGCAAGCTTTGACACTGATCCAGACGATTCTAAATCGCAAACCGGATACGTGTTTTTATTAAACGGTGGAGTTGTAAGTTGGTGCAGTTCTAAACAAAGCGTCATGGCGGGATCTACATGTGAAGCTGAGTACATAGCTGCTTCGGAAGCAGCAAATGAAGGAGTCTGGATGAAGGAGTTCATTACCGATCTAGGTGTCATACCTAGTGCATCGGGACCAATGAAGATCTTCTGTGAAAATACTGGTGCAATTGCTTTGGCAAAGGAATCCAGATTTCACAAGAGGACCAAGCACATCAAGAGACGCTTCAATTCCATCCGGGGCCAAGTCCAAGTGGGAGACATAGAAATTTGCAAGATACATACGGATCTGAATGTTGCAGACCCATTGACTAAGCCTCTCTCACGAGCAAAACATGATCAGCACCAAGACTCCATGGGTGTCAGAATCATTACTATGTAATCTAGATTATTGACTCTAGTGCAAGTGGGAGACTGAAGGAAATATGCCCTAGAGGCAATAATAAAGTTATTATTTATTTCCTCATATCATGATAAATGTTTATTATTCATGCTAGAATTGTATTAACCGGAAACATGATACATGTGTGAATACATAGACAAACATATAGTCACTAGTATGCCTATACTTGACTAGCTCATTAATCAAAGATGGTTATGCTTCCTAACCATAGACATGTGTTGTCATTTGATTAATGGGATCACATCATTAGGAGAATGATGTGATTGACATGACCCATTCCGTTAGCCTAGCACTTGATCGTTTAGTATATTGCTATTGCTTTCTTCATGACTTATACATGTTCCTGTAACTATGAGATTATGCAACTCCCGTTTACCGGAGGAACACTTTGGGTACTACCAAACATCACAACATAACTGGGTGATTATAAAGGAGTACTACAGGTGTCTCCGAAGGTACATGTTGAGTTGGCATATTTCGAGATTAGGTTTTGTCACTCCGATTGTCGGAGAGGTATCTTTGGGCCCTCTCGGTAATGCACATCACTATAAGCCTTGCAAGCAATGTGACCAATGAGTTGGTTACGAGATGATGCATTACGTAACGAGTAAAGAGACTTGCCGGTAACGAGATTCAACTAGGTATTGGATACCGACGATCAAATCTCGGGCAAGTAACATACCGATGACAAAGGGAACAACGTATGTTGTTATGCAGTTTGACCGATAAAGATCTTCGTAGAATATGTAGGAACCAATATGGGCATCCAGGTTCCGCTATTGGTTATTGACCGAGAATAGTTCTAGGTCATGTCTACATAGTTCTCGAACCCGTAGGGTCCGCACGCTTAACGTTACGATGACAGTTTTATTATGAGTTTATAAGTTTTGATGTACCGAAGTTTGTTCGGAGTCCCGGATGTCATCACGGACATGACGAGGAGTCTCGAAATGGTCGAGACATAAAGATTGATATATTGGACGACTATATTCGGACACCGGAAGTGTTTCGGACGTTGTCGGAGAAAACCGGAGTGCCGGAGGGTTACCGGAACCCCCCGGGGAGAGATAATGGGCCACATGGGCCTTGGTGGAAAGAGAGAGGGGCGGCCAGGGTGGGCCGCGCGCCCCCTCTCCCTCTGGTCCGAATTGGACTAGGAGGGGGGCGGCGCCCCCCTCTTTCCTTCCCCCTCTTCCCCTTCCTTCCCACTCCTAGTAGGAGTAGGAAAAGGGGAGTCCTACTCCTACTAGGAGGAGGAGGACTCCTCCTTGGCGCGCCCACAAGGGCCGGCCGGCCTCCCCCTTCCCTCCTTTATATACGGGGGCAGGGGGCACCCCAGGACACACAAGTTGATCTACGGATCGTTCCTTAGCCGAGTGCGGTGCCCCCCTCCACCATATTCCACCTCAGTCATATCGTCGCGGAGTTTAGGCGAAGCCCTGCGCCGGTAGAACATCATCATCGTCACCACGCCGTCGTGCTCACGGAACTCATCCCCGAAGCTTTGCTGGATCGGAGCCCGGGGATCGTCATCGAGCTGAACGTGTGCTAAACTCGGAGGTGTCGTACGTTCGGTGCTTGGATCGGTCGGACCGTGAAGACGTACGACTACATCAACCGCGTTGTCATAACGCTTCCGCTTATGGTCTACGAGGGTACGTGGACAACACTCTCCCCTCTCGTTGCTATGTCATCACCATGATCTTGCGTGTACATAGGATTTTTTTTTTGAAATTACTACGTTCCCCAACACATACCACTTAATACTAGCATCGAAATAAGCAAACAACACACGAAAAACAGAATCTGTCAAAAACAGAACAGTCTGTAGAAATCTGTAACAAACGCAAACTTCTGGAACTTTAAAAATCCTACCAAAATAGGAAGTCCTGTACAATTTGTCTATTGATCAGAAGAAAAAATAATCAACGCAAAATCACGTTTCTGTGATTTAACAAAACTAATTTCGTGCATGCAAAGTTTCTGTTTTTTAGCAGAATCAAATTAACTATCACCATAGGTTATCCTATAGGTTCTACTTGGCACAAAACACTAATTAAAACATAAAAACACATCTAAAGAGAAGGTAGATGCAAAATTTATTACTAAACATAAACAAAAACAAAAAAACAAATAAATTGGGTTGCCTCCCAACTAGCACTATCGTTTAACGCCAGTAGCTAGGCATAAAAGCGAAGATAGATCTAAGTGAAAAAGGAAAAAGAGGGTCTCCTTTCTATGGCATTCATTCTTATATTTAGGGTAAGCACATTGCCATTAATGGAAGAAGTAATATTAAGCACGTTACGGAAATTTGCCTCTAAGCTAGACTTCATTTCTTTGATAATTTCATTTTGATAAAAGCACAAGAGAGTAGTTGATTCAACCTTATCATTCATAGGGTGCCCAAATATGGTTTTAATTTTTTCATAGGTATCTATAGCATCCCCTTCAAGAAAACCTTCTTCAAAAATAGAATCAAGAACTTGTTTGAAAGAAGCGGGCAAGCCAACATAGAAACTTTTTAAGTAAACTTCAATTTGATATTGTGGCTCATAGCTAGCCCGAATCCTTAATAACCTATCCCAAGCATCTTTTAAAGACTCATCAAGCAAATAGCAAAAAATTCTGGAGTCATCTTCATCAAAAAAATTTAAGCTCTCATTGGTGACACCGGTGGATCTTTCCATAGCATCATTATTTATGAGCTTAGAGAGGATAGAGGGGTTATCCAAGGTACTAGAAACCGGGAGAGGACCCTTAGTTCTTTTTGATTCGGCCATGGCAACGGGAAGGCAAATGAAAAAGAGAGTAGAAGAAGATTGGGAAAGAGAGGGCGAATAAAACGGCAAGGGTGAAGTGGGGGAGAGGAAAACGAGAGGCAAATGGCAAATAATGTAAATGCGAGTGTCGTGGTGGGCACACGGCAGATGCCAAGGGATGGCTAAATAGATGAGGAGGCTCGAGGGCACTGGTGGGCTCCAGAGGCGAGGTTGGCATGAGCGGGCGCGGGACGCCGGACATACCCAGGTTTGGGGCTCTCCGGAGGGATAGCACCCCTAGTCCTGCCGAGTGTAGTTGGATGATCGATAGTACAATGTTGCTCCTGGAGATGTATGAGGAGGAAGGAAGCAGGCCAAGGCTTAGGCTGCTCCTTCTCTCCGGTGTTGTGGCTTGGTGGCTAGTTCTATGCTTGCTTGTTCTATCTGTGGGCAGCTTTACGTTACATGACCTCTCTCGTATTCTCCTCTCTGTTCTTCTTCTGTAGGCGCGGGTTCCTGGGGGGGTTTATAGACCAACCCACCCAGGGTTACAATGGTAATATGCCGAGTCGGTGGGTCTGTGTTGTCGATGTCCGGGATTCCGGGTTGGGTCTCACTTGAGGGTTTGTGGTTCGCCGGGTTCCCCTAGGTGCGAGCCCCATGTGCCTAGGGGAACTATGCGCCGTCTTGTCGATCGTCAGGGCGTGGCCGAGTCGAGTCATGTACAGTGCTTTTCGTCAGGCTGCCGCTTGCTGTTGTCAGCGGTGAGGGCGGAAGCACTGTTGCCACGCCAGTCATGGTCAGGGGGTAGGTAAGGGGCACTGTTGCCACGCTTCGGCTGACCATAGGCATGGGTGAGAACACTGTTGTCTTGGTCATCAGTGATTGTTGTCTCGTCCCATCGTACGGCCTAGATGGGACGGGAGCTTGACCCGTGGCTGGATTGCAGTGCACGCCACGGGTGGGGTCGACTTGTTGGGGACGCCTTGGTTGTGCCGGGTTCGGCCGCCTTGCACCAGTTCCTGAGTCCGTGTCGACGTACCTTGCCGGGTTGGAGGGACTGGCCGGGCTGCGGGCCTTGCCGGGTCGAGCGACCCGGCCTGGTGCATGCCGGTTTTGAGGGGCGATGCAGGCCCCATCGTTTTTGAAGAGGATCCGGGTTCCGTTGCCTGCCCGGGGTTCATCCCCCCCGACAGTAGTCCCCGAAGCTGTGAAGGTTCGCCGTCCTTCGATGAGTGGGCCTTCGCAGTTTCCCCCTTGAGCAAGGCGGATTCTGCGAGCGCCGGGTTCGGCAACACCCACTGTGTGCCGGTTTTTTCGGAAATAGGACCGCGGCATCCCGGCCGTGGCAGGAACCGAGGAGTCCGTCAACTCTTGGGGCAATCCCTCGGGCTTTGCGCGGGTGCCACGTGGTGCCCAAAGCCGGAGGGGCCTGACAGGCCACGCGCGTGACAGGACTGGGTGACGGGCCGGGACCCGCCGCCGCGTGCCCTTGGCCCACGCGCGCGGATTTATTGCGGCGTCTGGGGGCCGGTTGCACTTCCCCGAGCAGTTACTGCACATGTACATGCGCACTTATTGCGGGGTAGTGGAACGGACGCGTGCAGATGATCCCACTCCCCCACGTTTGAACCGGGGGCTATAAATCAGGGGGGCAGGGGGCGGCGGACATTATTCTCGCTCCCGCCCTCCTGTCCCTTTGCTTTTGCCCTGCCCTTCGCAACCGACGCACTGCGGCACCCGCTGCTCCAAGCAGAGCTTCTTCCGTCATCCATCTTTTCCTTCCTCTTCTGCTAATCATATCGCTGCCGTCGGGCTCCTGGATCGGCTCGAACGTCACCGCCGACGACATCACCCGCCTCCAGGCATCGCGGCGCCTGCCGCGGGAGACAGACGTCAGCGTTCGCCTGCTGCGCAGCAAGCTGAGGCCTCGTCCTGAGGAGCAGGAGTGCGTGGTCTTCCTCACGCACTTCGAGCGCGGGTTTGGGCTGCCGGCGAGTACCTTCTTCCGCGCGTTCTTGGAGTTCTTCGGGCTCCAGCCACACCATCTTGGCGCCGGTGCCATCGTCCAGCTTTACGGCTTCGTCACGCTCTACGAGGGATACCTGGGGGTCGAGCCCACGATCGACCTCTGGGCGCGCTTCTTCTCCTTGAAGCAGTAGGGCCCATCGGCCGGGGAGTTCGCCGACTGCGGCGCCACCGTTATCTCGAAGCGGTCGGGGGCGGATTTCCCAAGATCCCGCTGGATGATTCTGCCAAAAAATGGCAGAACTCTTTCTTCTACGTCCGCAACCTCGGCGCAGATCACATCAACCTTCCGCCCTTCGCCATCGCGCCGCCGCGGGCGAAGACGAACTGGGGCTACTTGTTCCGGTGCCCATTGCAGGAGATCGTCAACCTCTGCGAGCGGGTGATGGTGATGAGGATGCAGGAGGGGCTCACCGGCACTGACCTCCTTGCCATGTTCATCACTCGCCGGGTCCTTCTGCTTCAGAGGCGCTCCTGCCTCATCGGCGAAATGACCGGCCTGCAGGATCCCAACCACATGGGGTCGACGCGGCTATCCGCGGAGCAGGTCGCGCGCGGCGTGAACGACATCTCCAAGGCCAACCTTGGAGAGGACTGGCGGTTCGGCAAGGCGCCGTATAGCCAGGTGAACCAGGCGCCGCAGGTTAGTGTCTGGTCTTCTTACTTTGCTGCCGTGCATCTTCTCATCCGCCCTGACGCGATGCGGGAGATTCTTTTGAATGTGATTCGGCATCCTTATGTCCGAGCTCCATCGCAGGTGGCGCCGGTGGCGCCAGAGGAGCCCGCGGCTCCTGGCGAGGAGGAGGTGGCCGAGTCCGATGCCGGTGCTGGGCGTCGCGTGGGTAAGTCTTGCATCTTTCTTTCTTCATTTGAATTGTTGATCATGTCGCGCTGCAGGCGACGCTGACGCCGGTTGTTGGTGCAGTGGCATTGGGCGGGGGAGGCGGCGACGTGGGCGGAGCCGGGTCCTCACATGGGGCGGCGCCAAGCCTCCCGCATGGAAAAGATAGCGTCACGCCGCGACCCCGGGCCCCGGAGCGCACGGCGGAGCCGACAGTGGCCGGGAGGCCGACAGGCCCCTGGGCGCGCCCCCCTGCCTCGTGGGCCCCCCGTAGCTCCACCGACGTTCTCCCTGCACCCATATATACCTACGTACCCTAAAACTTCCAGAACAGAAAATAGATCGGGAGTTCGCCGCCACAAGCCTCTGTAGCCACCAAAAACCAATCGGGACCCTGTTCTGGCACCCTGCCGGAGGGGGATCCCATCACTGGAGGCCATCTTCATCATCCCGGTGCTATCCATGACGAGGAGGGAGTAGTTCACCCTCGGGGCTAAGGGTATGTACCAGTAGCTATGTGTTTGATCTCTCTCTCTCTCGTGTTCTCTCTCTTGTTCTTCTATGGCACGATCTTGATGTATCCCGAGATTTGCTATTGTAGTTGGATCTTATGATGTTTCTCCCCCTCTACTCTCTTGTGATGAATTGAGTTTCCCCTTTGAAGTTATCTTATCAGATTGAGTCTTTTATGAGAACACTTGATGTATGTCTTGCCGTGATTATCTATGGTGACAATGGGATATCATGTGCCACTTGATGTATGTTTTGGTGATCAACTTGCGGGTTTCGTGACATTGGGAACCTATGCATAGGGGTTGGCACACGTTCTTGACTCTCCGGTAGTAGCTTTGGGGCACTCTTTGAAGTACTTCTATGTTGGTTGGATGAATATGAGATTGTGTGATGCATATCGTATAATCATGCCCAGGGATACTTGAGGTGACAATGGAGTATCTAGGTGACATTAGGGTTTTGGTTGATTTGTATCTTAAGGTGTTATTCTAGTACGAACTCTTTTATAGATCGATCCGAAAGAATAACTTTGTGGTGGTTTCGTACCCGACCATAATCTCTATGTTTGTTCTCCGCTATTAGTGGCTTTGGAGTGACTCTTTGTTGCATGTTGAGGGCTTGTCATATTATCTATCTATGTTATTATTGTTGAGAGAACTTGCACTAGTGAAAGTATGAACCCTAGGCCTTGTTTCCTATCATTGCAATACCGTTTACGCTCACTTTTATCACTTGCTACCTTGCTGTTTTTATTATTTCAGATTACAAAAACCCATATCTACTATCTATTTTGCACGTGTATCTTCATCTCTTCGCCGAACTAGTGCACCTATACAATTTACCATTGTATTGGGTGTGTTGGGGACACAAGAGACTTTTTGTTATCTGGTTGCAGGGTTGCTTGAGAGAGACCATCTTCAGTCTACGCCTCCTATGAATTGATAAACCTTAGGTCATCCACTTGAGGGACATTTGCTACTGTCCTACAAACCTGTGCACTTGCAGGCCCAACAACGTCTACAAGAAGAAGGTTGTGTAGTAGACATCAAGCTCTTTCCTGGCGCCGTTGTCGGGGAGGCTAGGTAAGTGAAGGTATATCTTTAGATCTTGCAATCTAATCTTTTTGTTTCTTGTTTTAGCACTACTCTAGTTTATAAAAGAAAACTACAAAAAAATGGAGTTGAGTTTGTCTCATACGCTTCACCTTTTTAATATACTTCGTGAGTATGATGGAAAGGATAATTGTGCTCAAGTGCTAGAAAAAGAAATCTATAGAATGTTTGGTACTAAATCTTTGAATGATGAGCATGATTGCAATGTTGTTAGTATGAATTCCTTGAATATCCATGATGCTAATGATATGCAAAGCCACAAGCTTGGGGAAGCTATGTTTGATGAATATGATATATTTTGTCCCCCAAGCTTTGATGAGCAAATTTACTATGTGAAAGCATGCCTCCTATTTATGATGATTATTGTGATGATATGTATGCTATAAAGAAGAAGTTTGCTTATGTGGAGAGTAGAAAATTTTATATGCTTGTAGATCATTAAAAGAATGCTTTAGGTGCTGGTTATATTGTTGAGTTCATTCATGATGCTACTGAAAATTATTATGAGAGAGGAACATATACTTGTAGGAATTGCAATAATGTCAAGTTTCCTCTCTATGTGCTTAAATTCTTGAAGCTATGCTTGTTGTGCCATCCTATGCTAGTTGATTATTGTTCCCGTAAGTTGTTTGCTCACAAAATCCCTATGCATAGGAAGTGGGTTAGACTTAAATGTGCTAGTCATATGCTTCATGATGCTCCCGTTATGTTTCAGTTCTTATCTTTTATGTGAGCATCATTGTCATCATCATGCCTAGCTAAAAGGCATTAAAGAAAAGCGTTTATTGGGAGACAACCCAATATTTACCCTTACTGTTTTTGTGTGTCCACATGATTATGCTACTGTAGTAATCATGTTTTATAGCTTTTGTTTCAATAAAGTGGCAAGTAGAACCTTTGGGAAGACTTGGGTGAAGTTTATGTGATCTTGCTGTGAAAAACAGAAACTTTAGCGCTCACGAGATTAGCTGCCATGTTTTACTGGAGAGTGATTTTAGGTTGATTCTTTTTGCAGATGATTAATAGACAAATTTCTCAGGTTCAGAAATTTATTTCATAATTTTTGGGGTTCCAGAAGTATACGTTTTATACAGATTACTACAGACTGTTCTGTTTTTGACAGATTCTGTTTTCTATGTGTTGTTTGCTTATTTTGATGAATCTATGAGTAGTATCGGAGGGTATGAACCATAGAGAAGTTAGAATACAGTAGATATTACACCAATATGAATTTAGAATGAGTTCATTACAGTACCTAATTGGTGGTTTTATTTTCTTATACTAACGGAGCTTACGAGTTTTATTTTGAGTTTTGTGTGGTTGAAGTTTTCAAGTTTTGGGTAAAGATTCGATGGACTATGAAATAAGGAGTGGCAAGAGCATAAGCTTGGGGATGCCCAAGGCCCCCCAAGGTAATATCCAAGGACAACCAAGAGCCTAAGCTTGGGGATGCCCCGGAAGGCATCCCCTCTTTCGTCTTCGTTCATCGGTAACTTTACTTGGAGCTATATTTTTATTCACCACATGATATGTGTTTTGCTTGGAGCGTCATTTTATTTTGTTAGTTTTTTGTTTGCTGTTATTTAGAATAGTGTTTTGCCTCTTTAGTTTCAATAAAAAAAGTCAAGGATAGCCTTTGCCATGCTTATTTTGCTAGTTTGCATGTTGCTGTTTGAAAACAGAAAGTTTACCGCTGTTGCAAAAATTCCCTAGAAAATTCAGAGCATTGTTTAATGTTGAATCTTTTTGCATATTGAGATCTGATAAATTTATTACAGTGGGAATTTTAGTTCATAATTTTTGGAGTCAGGTAAGTATTGATACTCTTGCATTCTTTACAGACTGTACTGTTTTGGCAGATTGCTGTTATGATTGCATTGTTTGCATATGTTTGCTTGTTTAATGATTCTATTTGAGGATAGGAGTATTAAATATACAGAGGCATTTAGTATTAAATGTCGAATAATAATTTTAGTGATTTGTTACAGTAGAAAATGATAAGGTTTTGCATTGGTTTATACTAACCTTTCTCACGAGTTCTTGTTGAGTTTGTTGTGAATGAAGCTTTTGATAAGAAGAGAACCCGTGATATGAGAGGAATTAAGGAGACACAAAAGTTCAAGCTTGGGGATGCCCAAGGCACCCCAAGATAATATTTCAAGAAGTCTCAAGCATCTAAGCTTGGGGATGCCCCGGTAGGCATCCCACCTTTCTTCTTCAACAACTATCGGTTAGTATCGGTTGATCCTAAGTTTTTCCTTCTTCACATGAGTTGTGATATCCTTGCAATGTAGTTTTCATTAGCTTTGCTTGATGTTTGAATAAAGTACCAAGATCTGAATTCTTTAATGAGAGAGAACCTTCATTTAGTTGCATAATTATTTAGCTACTCTTTGTGCTTCACTTATATCTTTTGAGCTTGATAATTTTTGCTCTAGTGCTTCACTTAAATATTTTAGAGCACGGTGGTAGATTTGTTTTAAAGAAACTATTTGATCTCTCATGCTTCACTTAGATTATTTTGAGAGTCTTTAATAGCATGGTAATTTGCTTAATTTTAATATACTTGGTGTTCAAGATATGTGAAACTTTCTTTTGAGTGAATTGAATACTAAGATAAGTTTGATGCTTGATAATTGTTTTGAGATATGGAGGTGATAATATCATAGTCGTGCTAGTTGGGTGATTATGAATTTTAGAAATACTTGTGTTGAAGTTTGCAAATCCCGTAGCATGCACGTATGGTTAAAGTTATGTAACAAATTTGAAACATGAAGTGTACCTGGCTTGTGCATCCTTATGAGTGGCGGTCGGGGACGAGCGATGGTCTTTTCCTACCAATCTATCCCCCTAGGAGCATGCGCGTAGTACTTGATTTTTGATGACTTCTAAATTTTTGCAATAAGTATATGAGTTCTTTTGACTAATGTTGAGTCCATGGATTATACGCACTCTCACCTTTCCGCCATTGCTAGCCTCTTCGGTACCGAGCATTGCCCTTTCTCACCTTAAGAGTTGGCGCAAACTTCGCCGGTGCATCCAAACCCCATGATACGATACGCTCTATCACACATAAACCTCCTTATATCTTCCTCAAAACAGCCACCATACCTACCTATTATGGCATTTCCATAGCCATTCCGAGATATATTGCCATGCAACTTCCACCATCATCATCATGACATGCATTACTTTTGTCATATTGCCATTGCATGATCTTGTAATTGACATCGTATTTGTGGCAAAGCCACCATGCATTATTTTCCATACATGTCACTCTTGATTCATTGCACCATCCCGGTACACCGCCGGAGGCATTCATATAGAGTCATATCTTGTTCTAAGTTTCGAGTTGTAATCCTTGTGTTGTAATTAATAGAAGTGTGATGATCATCATTATTAGAGCATTGCCCAAATAAAAAAAGGCCAAAAAGAAAAAAAGAAAGGCCCAAAAAATAAAATAAAATAAAAAGGGCAATGCTACTATCTCTTTTTCCACACTTGTGCTTCAAAGCAGCACCTTGTTCTTCATGTAGTGAGTCTCATATATTGTGCTTCAAAGTAGCACCTTGTTCTTCATGTAGTGAGTCTCATGTGTTATCACTTTCATATACTAGTGGGAATTTTTCATTATAGAACTTGGCTTGTATATTCCTACGATGGGCTTCCTCAAAATGCCCTAGGTCTTCATGAGCAAGCAAGTTGGATGCACACCCACTAGTTTTCTTTTGTTGAGCATTCATAGCTCTAGTGCATCCATTGCATGGCAATCCCTACTCCTCATGTTGACATCAATTGATGGGCATCCCCATAGCCCGTTGATTAGCCTCGTCAACGTGAGACTTTCTCCTTTTTTGTCTTCTCCACACAATCCCCATCATCATATTCTATTCCACCCATAGTGTTATATCCATGGCTCACGCTCATGTATTGCGTGAAGGTTGAAAAAGTTTGAGATTATTTGAGTATGAAACAATTGCTTGGCTTGTCATCAGGATTATAGAAGTTGCGAACATCTTTGTGTGATGAAAATGAAGCATATCCTAACTATATGATTTTGTAGGGATGAACTTTCTTTTGCCATGTTATTTTGAGAAGACATGATTGCTTTGCTTAGTATGCTTGAAGTATTACTATTTTTGTGTCAATATGAACTTTTGTCTTGAATCTTTCGGATCTGAATATTCATATCACAATTAAGAAGATTTACCTTGAAATTATGCCAAAGTATCACTCCGCATCAAAAATTCTTTTTTATCATTTACCTACTCGAGGACGAGCAGGAATTAAGCTTGGGGATGCTCGATACGTCTCCAACGTATCTATAATTTTTGATTGCTCCATGCTACTTTATCTACTGTTTTAGGCAATATTGGGTTGTATTATCCCTTTTATATTATTTTTGGGACTAAGCTATTAATCGGAGGCCCAACCCAGATTTGTTGTTTTATGCCTATTTCAGTGTTTCAAGGAAAAGGAATATCACACGGAGTCAAAACAGAACGAAATCAACTAGAGAAGTTATTTTTGGAAGGAAACCCACCTGATGGACTTGGACCCCACGTCAGAAGATACTGGAGGTGCTCACGAGGGTGGGGGCGCCCTCCCCCCTGGGCGCGCCCCTGCCTCGTGGGGCCCTCGTAGCTCCACCGACGTTCTCCCTGCACCCATATATACCTACATGCCCTAAAACTTCCAGAACAGAAAATAGATTGGGAGTTCCGCTGCCGCAAGCCTCTATAGCCACCAAAAACCAATCGGGACCCTGTTCCAGCACCCTGCCGGAGGGGGATCCCATCACCGGAGGCCATCTTCATCATCCCGGCGCTATCCATGACGAGGAGGGAGTAGTTCACCCTCGGGGCTGAGGGTATGTACCAGTAAATATGTGTTTGATCTCTCTCTCTCGTGTTCTCTCTCGTGTTCTTCTATGGCACAATCTTGATGTATCCCGAGCTTTGCTATTGTAGTTGGATCTTATGATGTTTCTCCCCCTCTACTCTCTTGTGATGAATTGAGTTTCCCCTTTGAAGTTATCTTATCGAATTGAGTCTTTTATGAGAACACTTGATGTATGTCTTGCCGTGATTATCTTTGGTGACAATGGGATAGCATGTGCCACTTGATGTATGTTTTGGTGATCAACTTGCGGGTTTCGTGACATTTGGAACCTATGCATAGGGGTTGGCACACGTTCTTGACTCTCCGGTAGTAGCTTTGGGGCACTCTTTGAAGTACTTTTATGTTGGTTGGATGAATATGAGATTGTGTGATGCATATCGTATAATCATGCCCACGGATACTTGAGGTGACAATGGAGTATCTAGGTGACATTAGGGTTTTGGTTGATTTATATCTTAAGGTGTTATTCTAGTACGAACTCTTTTATAGATCGATCCGAAAAATCACTTTGTGGTGGTTTCGTACCCGACCATAATCTCTACGTTTGTTCTCCGCTATTAGTGTCTTTGGAGTGACTCTTTGTTGCATGTTGAGGGCTTGTCATATTATCTATCTATGTTATTATTGTTGAGAGAACTTGCACTAGTGAAAGTATGAACCCTAGGCCTTGTTTCCTATCATTGCAATACCGTTTACGCTCACTTTTATCGCTCGCTACCTTGCTGCTTTTATTATTTCAGATTACAAAAACCCATATCTACTATCTATTTTGCACTTGTATCTTCATCTCTTCGCCGAACTAGTGCACCTATTCAATTTACCATTGTATTGGTTGTGTTGGGGACACAAGAGACTTTTTGTTATTTGGTTGCAGGGTTGCTTGAGAGAGACCATCTTCATCCTACACCTCCTACGGATTGATAAACCTTAGGTCATCCACTTGAGGGAAATTTGCTACTCTCCTACAAACCTGTGCACTTGCAGGACCAACAATGTCTACAAGAAGAAGGTTGTGTAGTAGACATCAGGCGGCGAGGAAGACGTGTGGAGAAGTTCGCCGAGTCTGCCAAGGCGGGCGGAGCCGGACCCCTCCAGCTTGGCGAGCTAGTGCAGGCGATCCTGCTGGGTGTTGGCGGCGTGGAGGAGCTCGCGCATCCGCCCAATGGGCTCTTTCAGCTCCTCATCCATGAGCTGGTCGAGGCCGACCGCGGCTGCCTCCGCAGCACACATGTTCTTTACTGGGGTCTCGTAGACGGTTCAGACGGCACCGAGGGCCCGGCTGATCGCTCCTCCCCAGGTGCGTATATCAGCGACCCGACTTGGCTTGGCCGCGGCGGGAGTTAGTTCGTAAGCAGCATCGTGCTCCAACTGAGCGGCCTCCAGGCGACGCTTGGTGGCGGTGAGTGTGTCGGACAGGTCCAGCATCTGTTGGCGCCTTTCTTCGAGCTGAGATCGGGCCTCAGCGACATTGGTGGCATCGATGTCGGTGCCGATGGGGATGCGGAGACTCTGCATTGCGACGCACAGCAAATCGGATAGCTCGGTCCGTTCCGCGGTGGCCCTGGCTTCTGCGGCCTTCCTCGTCTTGCTCGACGAGGAGGAGGCGTCGTCGCCAGTGACGTAAACCTCCACATAGACGTCCATCGCCCCGGCGGTAATGCCACCGCCGAGGGAGAGCGGAGAGTCGGAGTAGCTGAGCACCTCGTCGGGGTACTCGTCGGCCGCGGACGCATCGGCGATGCGCAGCGCGGCGAAGGAGGCGGCAAGCGCGCCGACGACATTGTTCGCCAATGCGACGGACTCGTCGGTGTAGGAGAAGGGCCCCGTCTGAAGCATGCTCCCGGCCAGCTCCTCGAGCTGCCCCACTGTGGGCGCCAACTGTGGTGGTGGGCGCACGGCAGATGCCAAGGGATGGCTAAAGAGAGGAGGATGCTCGAGGGCGCTGGTGGGCTCCAGAGGCGAGGTTGGCATGAGCGGGCGCGGTACGCCGGACATACCCAGTTTCGGGGCTCTCCGGAGAGATAACACCCCTAGTCCTGTCGAGTGTAGTTGGATGATCGATAGTACAATGTTGCTCCTGGAGATGTATGAGGAGGCAGGAAGCAGGCCAACACTTAGGCTGCTCCTTCTCTCCGGTGTTGTGGCTTGGTGGCTAGTCCTATGCTTGCTTGTTCTGTCTGTGGGCAGCGTTACGTTACATGACCTCTCTCATATTCTCCTCTCTGTTCTTCTTCTGTAAGTGTGGGTTCCTGGGGGATTTTATAGACCAACCCACCCAGGGTTACAATGGTAATATGCCGAGTCGGTGGGTCTGTATTGTCAGTGTCCGGGATGCCGGGCTGGGTTCCGCTTGAGGGCTTGTGGTTCGCTGGGTTCCCCTAGGTGCGGGCCCTGCGTGCCTAGGGGAACTGTGTGCCGTCTTGTCGATCGTCAGGGCGTGGCCGAGTCGAGTCACGTATAGTGCTTTCCGTCAGGCTGCCGATTGATGTCGTCAGCGGTGAGGGCGGAAGCACTGTTGCCATGCCAGCCCTGGTTAGTGGGTAGGTAAGGGGCACTGTTGCCACGCTTCGGCTAACCATAGGCATGGGTGAGAACACTGTTGTCTTGGTCATCGGTGATTGTCGTCTCGTCCCATCGTATGGCCTGGATGGGACGAAAGCTTGACCCGTGGATGTATTGCAGTGCACGCCACGGGTGGGGTCGACTTGTTGGGGACGCCTTGGTTGTTGAAAGCACAAGTGCTCCCTAGGTGGTTTTGGTAATTAATGTCAATATATCTCTTGTTGGACTAACACTTTTATCTAGTATATTTCAGACAAGTTCAACAATGGAGTGGCATGGACTAAAGGTTGTGGGAACTCCTTCAAGATGCTAAGGACAAAGGATTGGCTAAAGCTTCAAGCTCAAGACTCTTCATTTTATATTTTAGTGATCCAAGATCACATTGAGTCTATAGGAAAAGCCAATACTATCAAGGAGGGATGATGTGTTGCTTAATGAGTTTCTTGCTCCACAGTGCTTAGTGATATGCTCCAAAACCCTCAACTACTTTCCCACTTCCACACATATGTCCTAAACCTAAAGTCAAACTCGGCCCCACTAATTCTTTCTATCCGGCACCACCGAGTTCAGATGACATAGCCACTGCCACAAACCCTAGGCAAATCGGTCTCACTGATAGGGATCTCGGTCTCACTGAGATGGGATTGTAATCTCTCTGTGTATGTCCATTATCAAAGTCGGTCTCACCGAGTTTGAGCAATCGGTACTACCGAGATTACAATGCAAACTTCCTGGTTGACTCATTACCAAAATCGGTCCCACCGAGTTTGAGTAATCGGTCCAACCGAGTTTGCCTGACCAACTCTCTGGTTAGCAAATTACCAAAATCAGTCTCACCGAGTTTGTGTAATCGGTCTCACCGAGATTACGTTATGCCCTAACCCTAACCATATCGGTCCTACCAAGTTGCATTTCGGTCCCACCAAAAATCCTAACGGTCACTAGGTTTACTGAATCGGTCCGACCGAGTTTGTTGATTCGGTTCCATCGAGTTTGGTAAATTGTGTGTAACGGTTAGATTTTGTGTGGAGGCTATATATACCCATCCAGCTCCTCTTCATTCGTGGAGAGAGCCATCAGAACGAACCTACACTTCCAGCATCCTATTTCTGAGAGAGAACCACCTACTCATGTGTTGAGGCCAAGATATTCCATTCTTACCATATGAATCTTGATCTCTAGCCTTCCCCAAGTTGCTTTCCACTCAAATCTTCTTTCCACCAGATCCAAATCCCATGATAGAGAGTTGAGTGTTGGGGAGACTATCATTTGAAGCACAAGAGCAAGGAGTTCATCATAAACGCACCATTTGTTACTTCTTGGAGAGTGGTGTCTCCTAGATTGGCTAGGTGTCACTTGGGAGCCTCCGACAAGATTGTGGAGTTGAACCAAGGAGTTTCTAAGGGCAAGGAGATCGCCTACTTCGTGAAGATCTACCGCTAGTGAGGCAAGTCCTTCGTGGGCGACGGCCATGGTGGGATAGACAAGGTTGCTTCTTCGTGGACCCTTCGTGGGTGGAGCCCTCCGTGGACTCACGCAACCGTTACCCTTCGTGGGTTGAAGTCTCCATCAACGTGGATGTACGATAGCACCACCTATCGGAACCACGCCAAAAACATCCGTCTCCAATTGCGTTTGAATCCTCCAAAACCCTTCCCTTTACATTCTTGCAAGTTGCATGCTTTACTTTCCGCTGCTCATATACTCTTTGCATGGTTGCTTGTTATGTATTGTGAATGTTAAACTTGTGCCTAAACTCCACTTAAACTTAAAAAGGTTAAAAACTGCAACTTTGGTACTTA